>NC_080643.1:17042142-17345714 GCF_027579445.1 Ammospiza nelsoni | reverse complement strand
GGGCCCAGCCTTGCTGGCGGGAGCACCTGCGTCTGGGGGATGTCCGTGATGGTGTCTCCCTTCGCCTGGGCCTCTCAGCCCTTGGCCCTGTCCCGCTGCTCCTGTCACAGCGGCTCCTGGAGCGGACAGGTGGACTCTGGGCACGACTTTGCCGGCGAGAGCAGCTTCGCCTGCGGCTGGGCCCAGCACGTCTGGAACGGACCCTGTCCTCAGGGTCAGGGGACGTGCTGCGTGTTGCCCTTGATCTGCTGATGCTGCTGGTGTCCAGTGAGGAAGATGGCAGCGCCTGCTGCCATGCTGCGTGGTGGGGCCTGCTGTGGCTGCCCGTCTCTGGAGATGGAGACGGGGAAACCAGCACCAATGGCACAGGGCTGTGGGAGCTGGGGCTGATGGCCTCAGATTCTGACCAGCCATGAGCAGATTGTAGTCCTGACTGTCTGGCCGGCCTGGGGCCATTGAGCTCTGTCTCATCCCTGGCGGCTGTAAGGGCAAGCAGGAATGTCAAAGATCGCCCAGGCGCCGGCCAGGCCAGGCCAGATCAGTGCCCCCAGCCCTCCAGCAGTGGATGCTGCGCTCTGCCAAGCCCGGCCTGGGCACTGCCCCCAGCCCAGGGACACCGGGGACTTTGACTCATACATGTTCCGAGCCCAGCACAGCTGTCACACTCCCATCTCTGTGTGCTGTTCCTCAGGCCAGAGCAGCGCCGGTGGGTGCCTTCAGCAGCACAGGAGGAGCACAGGAGCAATTGCCAGGGCCTGGGGAGGCAAACAGGCTCATAGCACTGAGAACAAAGTGTACCAGCACGTGGTTGTCTGGCCAAGCGCTTCCGGTTCTTCCCGCTCTGAGCCCTTGCCGAGACACAGGTTCCCTGCAGAGCCCCAGGTGCAGCTTCCCAACTTACCCCCGTTCCTCTGCCTCCTCCCTGCCCCCAGGGTAAAGGCAATCCCTGGCGTTGCACTGGCCGTGCCTCACTCCTAGATCTGCGAAAGCATCGTTGTCCTCCCATGTTGGGTCTCTGATGGAGAAAGGAAGTGATGATGAATTTCTGCTGCTCTCCCTCACGGAGCTCCATGGTGTATCAGCTCTTTCTCCAGAGCTTTTCCAAGTTGGGGGTGAAGCTGAAGCCCAGACTGATGGGACAGGACACGGCCAGGGCTCCTGGGGCAGGGCCTGGCACAGCACAGCACTTGCACCCTCCTGCCTGGTGGGCCAGGCAGAAGGACACCAACCTGAAGGGGACTCGGATCCCCAAGATGAGCATTTCAACAGGGAATTCCCCACTATCTCTGCACAGGGGGCACTGGAAATACAAAGCACCAGCGCACAAGGCCTGTCCCTGCAGGGCAAACAGAGGCAGGCTGAGCGAGGCCCTGCTGCTGCTGCTGCTGAGCACCTGCTGTGCCCCGGGGCTGAGGGGAGGGCTCCTACCTGGATGCAGTCCCTGTGGAACCAGGCCCTTTTGCACGTTGGGCACACCAGGGTTGTGAAGGTCTTTCTGTCCTCCACAGGCTCCAGGCAGATGAGGCAAACGGTGTCCGGCTCAGGAGTCGCCTCCACCACCTGCTCTGGACGGTGCTCAGGGCAGAAGGACCTGGAGGAAAATGGATGGCGAAAGTGAGAAATGCTGGATCATTCCCCAGGGGTGGTCATAAAGAGAGATGAGGTACCTGAACGGAATAAGGTATACATTGACACAGCCGCCCTCCTTGGCACAGGGCAGGTGGAACCATCTGTCACAGTCCTCCGTGCAGCACATGATGGTTGCCCCGCTCTGGCCGCAGACGCAGCAGCGCTGGAAAGAGCCAAGCAGCCGCGTCAGCAGCAGCAGCAGCAGCCTCGAGGCCTCCCCGGGCAGCCGCAGGACATGGCCGCTGCCGGCTCCCAGCCCACAGAGCCGCCTGCTGGAGGAGGGAGGCTCCTGTGCCAGGGCCTCTGTGCCACAGCTGCTGGGAGCCAGACTTTGTTCCGGCTGCTGGGCCGGCCTTTCTTTCCTGCACTCTGGGCTAAGCTCTGGCAAACCTCGCCAGGCACAAGTCTTCCTGCTCTTGTCAGGCTCTCACCTTCTGTGCCGCCCGCCGCACTGCAATTAGGAGGTCTCGTGGGAGAAAGTCCATCACTCCAACGTGGCGTTTCTCTTGCCGAAATAGGAGACTGGCAAAGAGCTGCAGGCAAGGGGAGGAGCTGATGAGGAGAGGGTGACAGGAGCTGCCCATTGCAATGGTGGAGGAAGCGCCCAGAGCCACTCACCATGCAGAACACGTGGGCACAGAGCCCACCCTTCTGCAGTTTTTCACCGCACATGTCCGGGTCAGCCTCGGCACGGCGACACAGCATGCAGGCTGCAGGGGACAGAGCCAATGGCACGGGGCATGAGCAGCTCTGTGGGGCTCAGAGCCTGCAGCAGCATCGGCCCCAAGGCTGCTCTGTCCCTGCCTGGCTGATGGGCAGGGCTGGAGGCCTTGCAGAGCAGGGGCCATTGTGGGCACGGCTGTCCCAGGAGCTGCCCCCTGGCCCAGCTGGGCCCCACTTGGGCAGGAAGGAGGCTCCCAGCCCCGGCATGGCCGAGCAGCTCCTGCCTCCCCCTGCCTCTGCTCTGATCCCCACGCTGCCTGCTGCCACAAGAGCCCCTGGGCCAGGCTGTCAGAGGGCTGCTTTGCCCTCACCTGGCTCCCTGGCACCAGGGCCCTCCTGCTTGCTCCCAGACATGGCGACTGTCTGTCCTTCGTCTCTGTCCTCGAGGGACTTCGTCTCTGTCCTTGAGGGACCGTACTCTCGGTCTAGGGGAGAAAGAAGGGGGGGGAGTTTGCAGAACAGGCCCAGAGCCACGAGGCTCTACTCCCTGCTCAGGCCTGCGTGAGCCCTGCTCCTGTCCGCTTTCTTCTCCCGTTGTCGCGCTGAGGAACACCGCAGTGTCCTGGCTGTTCCTCCGCTGATTCTGGGAAGGGAGAGGCAGGTGAGACTGCAGCACAGGCCCAGAGCCCCGAGGTGTGGGGCCCCTCTGATCCCTGGGCAGCCACGTCCCCGCCCTACCTTCTCCTCCCGTTGTCAGGTCGCACTGACGCTCGAACTGAGCCCAGCGTCCCCCTTTGTGGCCTTGGTGGCACAGGTCACAATGGCCACTATGACATCAGAACCGTGTACCCAAAATCGGGCAGCCATGGCCTCAGGTCCCTGGCAACCACTTGTGGCGGCTCCCTCGGGCACCGAGCTTCTGAGATGGGTCCGAGCGTTTGCTCGGGGTGGAAGCACGGCCGGGAATCCGGCAGCAAGTGCAGGGTCAAATGCCAGGCCCTGGGGCAGCCATCCGGGGTGGCACTGTGGGCAGGGAGGTGCTGTTCAGGCACCGCCACGCCAGGGCTCTAGCCCCGGCCAAGGGAAATCTCTGCTCCTGCCCCTGGCAGGCGGTGGCCCAGAGAGCCCTTGCGGAGGCAGCTGCACTGCAGGGATTCAAATCCTGCTCTAGGTGAACTGATGTTTTCCTCTAGACCTGTCTGCAGAAAACTAAGATGAACCTGATTTGATGCTGCTGCTGATCACCATTGGGTACTGGAGATAAACCTGGACACCACCACAGCTGCCTCCAGACCTCAGTTATCTGTCATCCTATGAACTAACAACTTTCACATTTCATATAAATGGAAAAATTAGTATTAAGCTTCTGAGAAAGGTCATCTTTTAGACTGACTCAGTGGAAAGAACACAAAATGCACTGAGAATTTTGTGTGTACATTTGACAGGAGAGCTTGCAACTGTCCTCCACTCAAGTCAAATACAGGAGGATGTTTTTCCTACATTATATAAACTTTGCCAGTTTGGTCCATGCTTTCCTACTAGAAGATACATTGGAAAAATTCAGCAAGAGAAGCACAAACAATTCTTGTCAATTTTTCTCTTTCGTGTCTTTGCAAACATGCTCCTGGAAATCCAGATCCATGACTTCTAGAACAATCAGTGGCATCTCTGGGAAGCAGGGCAGGGGCTGACAGGCAGGGACACCCTGCAGCTGCCTGATGCTGGGGCAGCAGGAGTTTGTCCATTTTCCTGTCTCCATGGCAGAGTCACCTTGGCTGGGAAATGATCCCTTCCCTGCTCTAGGAGGGAGGCACAGCCAGTGCAATGCCAGGGAGTGCCTTTACCCTGGAGGCAGGGAGGAGGCAGAGGGGGAAGTTGGGAAGCTGCACCCGGGGCTCTGCAGGGCTCCCGGCCAGGGCTCGAAGCACAAGGAGCCAGAAGAGCTTGGCCGGACAATCCCGAGCTCTGGACACCGTGTCCTCAGCACCGGGAACCCGTTTGCTTCTCCAGGCCCTGGGCACTGCTCCCGTGCTGCTCATGCAAGTCACACACAGACACAGAGCTACCTGCTCTGTCTCAACCCTCTTCAGCACTGGACAGCACAACACAGTAACATGTTCTCTTCAGTGCATGGTCTAATTATTAATAGTCCTGCAAAGACTCACATTCAAAGCACACACACACAAAAACCCAAGCCCTAGTACACACTTTGCATGAAGCCTTGGTACAGACCTTGCATCAACACAAAATGCATGTTGCTGTTCAGAAACACAGGGCAGCACTTTTGGCCAATGCTTTTTTCCTGCAAGATCTTTCAAAGGATTGCAAAAGTGACTTTGTTTGGCAACTTCTTCAAGGAGCAAACAGGAGAGGCTTCTGAGTTTTTAAAGATTTATTGATTTGCTTTCACTTTTTTTTTTTTTTTTTGGCATCCTTACACTTATCCCTGCATTCCAGAAAATCGTGAAGATCCAAAAAAATATCAGGGCAGGTTTCTGAATTCTTTCATGTTTCTCTCAAAGACTTTCTTGACGTACATACAAGGGACTGGTTCGATAACATACAGAGAAGCAGTGGTTTCCCTCACTGGACATTACAAGACAACGTTATAGACTCCACTACACTAAAACACTTCTGTTGCCTGGTCATTACAAAGCCTGAAGCTCTTCTAGAGGCTTTTCCCAGTGCAACTTCATTAGGTTCCTCTCTGCTCAACTCTCGAGCCTGTCCAGGTCTCACTGAAGGGCAGCAGAGCCTTGTGGTGCCTCAAGCCCTGCTCCCAGTTCTGTCCCATCAGCAAACACTGAGGGAGCGCTCCATCCCTTCTGCCAGGTCCCTGGGGAATAAGGCAAACAAGGCTGGGCCCAGCACGGCCCCCTGAGCTCACAGCTACCTGAGTTTGGAGCTTCCCTGTCCACTTCTCTGCCCCACTGTCCCTGAGCTGCCTCAGGGGCCTGTTATGGGAGGCAGGGACAAAGCCTTGCTGAAGTCCCAGCTGACAACAGCCACTGCTCTCCCCTCACAAGCCCAACCAGGCACTGCAGCACAGGTGCCTATGGGATTGGTCAAGCATGGTTTCCATTCCTGTTATTCCACAGGCTTAAAGATGGCGTCCAAGAGGAGTTGTTCTGTCTCCTTTCTGGGGATGGAGCTGAGGCTTATGGGCCTGCAGTTTCCTGGCTCCTTCTTGGTGTCCTTTTGCAAGACTGCAGTGATGCTGGCTTTCCTCCACTGCTCATGCCTCTCTCCGGGGCTGTCTCCTTCCCTGACCTGCTGGCAGAGCGCCCTGTGCCAGAGGCAGGAGCAGAGATTTCCCTTGGCCCCAAAAGGGAACGCTGGGCTCAGGCCGAGTGTCAGTGCGACCTGACAACGGGAGGAGAAGGAGGGAAGGAGCAGGGCTGACACAGGGCTGAGCAGGGAGTAGAGCCCTCGTGTCTCTGGGCCTACTCTGCAAGCTCCCTGGCCTGTACTTTCTCCACAGAGAGAGAGCAACAGCACCTCGAAGTGACCAGGAAACCCGGCCATGGAGCGGGTCTGGGGCTGTCAGCCCTCAGGGACACCGGCCATGGAGCGGGGCTGGGGCTGTGACACCTCAGGGAAACCGGCCATGGAGCGGGGCTGGGGCCGTGACACCTCAGGGACACCGGCCATGGAGCGGGGCTGGGGCTGTCAGCCCTCAGGGAAACCGGCCATGGAGCAAGACTGGGGCTGTGACACCTCAGGGACACCGGCCATGGAGCGGGGCTGGGGCCGTGACACCTCATGGAACTCACCATGGCAGCCACCTCCCGAGATTTTGAAGTACTTGTTTCTTGGTTTAATGCCCTTCCAAGATCAATCTAGCATCTTTGCATATGAGCCTGACATACAAGGGTATTTAAAATTGAGTCTGATCCAGTCATCAAAGACAATGGATGTTACCTCTAAACTTACCTTTTCATGATTGTCAAACAATATGGAACTTTTCTTATGTCTGACTTAAAATATCCAGAATGCAAAATTCATTCTCAAGACAGGAAAAAAGAAAAGAATGAAAATAGGATATAGGCAGTCTTCAAAAGGCACAGAGAAGAAAATAAACATTAGAAAACCTTAGAAAAATTAGGTTTTCTTCTTCATCTTCTCAGTATGTGTTGTTTGAACATTGGTTGTTTTACTTGTCCCTCGCAAAACAAGGCATGTTACAGCTTTATTGTCTCAGTGCTGCATTTCCCCAATCGCTGACTTGCCATTTAGGCTCTGCTTTTTTGGAAATATACAACAAGGGACTCTCTATGGAAGAGAGTTGCACAAGCCTCTGGATTCCTGACCGTTCACCTCTGCCAATGCTCACAGTATTCTCCTAACACACCTGAGCTTCCTGTCTTTCAGAGAGAGAAAGATTCAGCTAAAGTCAAGCAAACAGGGCAGGGCAGATGGAAACCTTCCCTTGAGATGCTTTTGGGAAGGCCTGCAAGCACCCTGCCTTCCCTTGGCACAGAGGTGGTCACCTCAATGCATGGCGTTGCCTGACTTGCCCGAGGTGCCCCTCTATTCCAGAAGGACTTTTGCCCGCTTCATCACTTGTCTGTCCCTCCAGTTCCAGGGCCTCAAACCTGCTCTGTAAGGCACTAAACCTTTTAGTCAGCTGTAAGTTTTCAGAATAAGGCACTGACTGTGGCTCGAACTAGTTTTTTTAGTCAGGTTTACAATATATATTGAGAAAAAGAAGGAGCAGAGAAGGTGTGGAAAATGCATATTATATGATTGGCTTTTCGCAAATATTAAAATTAATACTATATGTGTGATGTTGGAAAGTTATGTTGTATTCATCCTTTTTTGTAGTGCTATGCTAATCTTTTAAAGTAGTGTGGTGAATATAGTTTTAGGCTACAGAAACTCTGTGATGTAAGATACTTTTTCTAAATAGCTCATGGAGAGATAACAGTAACAAGACACCAAAACTCTGAGAAAAGAAATATTGCCTCCTTATCGGGAAGAACCAGACTTTGAGGGACCAAGACAATTGATTTACAAGATGAAGGAGGGGTTGACAAGAACAAGAAAACACCCATTGTTTGAAAAGAATTTTGGCATCATGTATGAGATATATGAATAGGCAACAGGCTATTACTTTTAAGGGTTAATCCTTTGTTAGCAAAGTGTCTTCTGAGGCAGAGCAGAGCACCCAGACATCTGCAATTCTTTGCTTTTTTAATTGCCCTTTATTGTCCTACCTCTAATTGTCCAAATTATTTTTTCTCTAATTTTTATTCTTATTTTTATAACTAATTTATTACTATTAAACTTTTAAAATTTTAAAGCAAGTGAAATTCTGCATCCTTTGTGTCCACTATCAGTGGGAATCCCTCTTCCCAAGCTTTGTCAACCCCCCTCTGGGTTTGAGATCAGTGAAACGTGCCCAGCCTGGAGTCTTGGAAGACAATTCTAGCAACAAGTACTTTGCTTTTCTAACCCCTGGCCATCACTTCGAGCTTGTAGGCTGCTATGTGTGTCACAGGTTAAACGTCTCTTCCTGTTGATCAGGCTTGGAAGTGTGTAAAGCCCAGGCATGACAGGACATGTTTTCTTCAGGAAATGGGACGTAGGGCCCAGTTTGCAACGGGTCCGGGCCCGCGCCTTCCAGAGCGCCAGAAGGTTCGCGGCGCCGTTGCAGGGCTCAGGGCGCCGCCTTGTGGGCGAGAGCCGCCATGACAGCGCGGGCGCCGCGCGGCGGGGCCGGAGGGCGGGAAGGGGCGGGCGGGTGTGAGGGGCGGGGCGGTTCGTGCCCAGAGCCGAGCCCGCGCTGTTCCTGGGCGCATTCCCGGCTCGGTGTTGGGAGCGTGCAGCCGCTGCTCGGGCTCTGGGAGAAGCGTGCGGCCGCTGCGGGGTCCCAGCCCTCAGAGCTGGCTGCCGGCCGAGGCTGCAGTGCCAGAGCTGCCGTGCGCCGTGGCAGTGCCAGAGTCCATGGCAGAGCCGGGCTGGCACTGCCAGCTCCTGAGGGAAGCCCTGCCATGGCCGTGCCGGGCTGGCAGTGCCGACAGCTGAGGGGAGCCCGGCCATGGCAGCGCCGGGCTGGCAGTGCCGACAGCTGAGGGGAGCCCGGCCATGGCAGCGCCGGGGCCGCTCCTGCCCCGCGGCCGCCCGAAGGAGCGACCTCTGGGACCTGCCGGCAGACTGGCACTGCTTGGCCCTCTTCAGTAGATCGACGGAGTGGCAGCACAGATAGCAAAATATTAAAACATCTGATTTAAAACACCGGAGGGAAACCATAGAATTGAAAAGAAAATGAAGATGTACCAAAATACTCAGGGCATGAATGGGAAAACTGAAAAGATACAGATTCTAATTATTTATATAATCTCAACTATATCATCAGAAACATGAGGGTGAAAATACCTTCTAAAAGTTTTGACAATATAATGGTTCAGCTGTGTAGTTTTGCTAGTACATTAAAGTCTTAAAAAGCAGTCATGTATTCCTTTGTCCAGTGCTATGAATTTAATAATGGGATTTGTTACAGTTGTCCCTCAAATACCCCTCATAAAGAGAGTTGAGTGCTTAGATTCGATGGAAGCCATCAGTTAGTAAATGTAGTGTTGTGGTTTTTAGTAGTTCTGTAGTAAGTAGTTAGTTAAAGAAGTGATCATTCTGCCAATGGATGCTGATCCCTGATGCGTTTGTGCTGGTTCAATGGAAAGGCAAATTTTTAGTAATAGGCTATTGGAAAACATGTCTTTTCTGCTGGTAGCAGGCACAAACACATTGCTTTTACTGGTAGAAACTGAAGCAACTTGAGATGCCTGCTCCTTCTTCTCCACCTATGTTTAAAGGAGATCCATGCAGGTTAAAACATGAACCAAACCTCGAGGCTCTGGGCCTGTCCTGCTGGCTCACCGGCCTCACCCAACAATCAGCAGAGGAACAGCAAGAGGACACTGCAGTGTTCCTCAATGCAACAAGGGGAGGAGAAGGTGGGCAGGAGCAGGGCTCACATAGACAGAGAGGATCAGCACCTCAAAGTGACAACATCATTCAAGGGACAGGGACTGACTGCTGACAGCTGCCCTGTGAAACAGCAAGCAGGAGGGCGCTGGTGCCAGGGAGCCAGGTGAGGGCAAAGCAGCCCTCTGACAGCCTGGCCCAGGGCCTCTTGTGGCAGCAGGCAGCGTGGGGATCAGAGCAGAGGCAGGGGGAGGCAGGAGCTGCTCGGCCATGCCGGGGCTGGGAGCCTCCTTCCTGCCCAAGTGGGGCCCAGCTGGGCCAGGGGGCAGCTCCTGGGACAGCCGTGCCCACAATGGCCCCTGCTCTGCAAGGCCTCCAGCCCTGCCCATCAGCCAGGCAGGGACAGAGCAGCCCTGGGGCCAAGGCTGCTGCAAGCTCTGAGCCCCACAGAGCTGCTCGTGCCCCGTGCCATTGGCTCTGTCCCCTGCAGCCTGCATGCTGTGTCGCCATGCCGAGGCTGACCCGGACATGTGCGGTGACAAACAGCAGAAGAGTGGGCTCTGTGTCCACAGGTTCTGCATGGTGAGGGGCTCTGGGCGCTCCCTCCACCTTTGCAATGGGCAGCTCCTGCCGCCCTCTCCTCATCAGCTCCTCCCCTTGCCTGCAGCTCTTTGCCAGTCTCCTATTTCGGCAAGAGAAACGCCACGTTGGAGAGACGGACTTTCTCCCACGAGACCTCCTACTTGCAGTGAGGGAGGCAGCAGAGAAGGTGGGCAGGGAGCTTTGTGCCTGGGGAGGTTTGCCAGAGCTTAGCCCAGACAGCAGGAAAGAAAGGCTGGCCCAGCAGCCGGGACAAAGTCTGGCTCCCAGCGGCTCTGGCACAGAGGCCCTGGCACAGGAGCCTCCCTCCTCCAGCAGGCAGCTCTGTGGGCTGGGAGCCGGCAGCGGCTTTGGGCCTGTCCTGCAAAATCCCCCCCTCAATTCCTTCTCCCCTAGACAGAGAGTATCTGCACCTCGCAGCAACAACGTCCCTCGAGGACAGCGACTCACTCCAGAGTGACGCCATGTCTGACAGCAAGCAGGAGGGCCCTGGTGCCAGGGAGCCAGGTGAGGGCAAAGCAGCCCTCTGACAGCCTGGCCCAGGGGCTCTTGTGGCAGCAGGCAGCGTGGGGATCAGAGCAGAGGCAGGGGGAGGCAGGAGCTGCTCGGCCATGCCGGGGGTTGGGAGCCTCCTTCCTGCCCAAGTGGGGCCCAGCTGGGCCAGGGGGCAGCTCCTGGGACAGCCGTGCCCACAATGGCCCCTGCTCTGCAAGGCCTCCAGCCCTGCCTATCAGCCAGGCAGGGACAGAGCAGCCCTGGGGCCAAGGCTGCTGCAAGCTCTGAGCCTCACAGAGCTGCTCGTGCCCCGTGCCATTGGCTCTGTCCCCTGCAGCCTGCATGCTGTGTCGCCGTGCCGAGGCTGAGCCCTGTGCCTCCCCAGGCCCTGGCCACTGCTCCTGTGCTGCTCCTGCACAGCCCAGAGCACCCACGGGCCCTGCTCAGGCCTCACGAAGACCAGAACCAGCTGGGGCTGTGACAGCTCTGCTGCTCTGGGCCCAGCCCTCGGGCAAAGCACCCGCCTGTCCCTGGGCTGGGGGCAGTGCCCAGGCTGGGCTTGGCAGAGCCCGTCCGCTCCTGGAGGGCTGGGGGCACTGCTCTGGCCTGGCCTGGCCCGGCCCTGGGCTCCCTTGGCATTCCTGCTTGCCCTTGCATCCACCAGGGATGGGCTGCAGCTCAATGGCCCCGGCCTGGCCGCACACTCAGGCCTGGAGCCTTCCCGTGGCTCCCCAGGGCACGAGAGCCTCAGCCCCAGCTCCCAAACACGGCCTAACAGGCTTTGCTGATATTGATCCCTGTCAGAGCTTTGAAAGCATTTTCAAAGTAACCTTGTTTGGCAACACTTTCAAGGAACAAACGGGACTCGCTTCTCATTGGTAAAAACTTTATTGGTTTGCTTGCACTTCCTATAGGGTATCCTAATGCTTCCTTTGGCGTTCCAGAAAATAATGAAAATCTAACAAATTCTAAAGAGAAGTTCCTGAATCCACTATGAGGAGAAGTCTCTACATTCACTGTCCTTACATACAGTTAAGAAGCTGCTCCTGTAACACACAAAGATGGAGTGGTTTACCTGACTGGACCACACAACATGATGTTTTATACACACCGCTACACTACAAAACTTCTCGTCCCTGTTCATTACAAATTTGAAGCTCTTCTCGAGGTCCTGACTTATTTTTGCATGCACATTCATACCTGCAATCCCTCCCCATGCTCAGCTTTCACCTAGACTTACCAGGGAACAGATGTTCCATACTCACCTCAAGCAATAATCTACGTCTGTCTTCCTAACCCTCTTTTTCTTCACTGACTTCTGCTAATCTACAAAATAACTGCGGACCCTCTGCACAAAAGAAACATCCAATTAATAGCCTTAAACACTTGTGATTGTGCTGCTGCTTCTAACAATCATGTCCAACGCAGCACTAAAATCAGAAATCAATTCTCACACCCTTCCTATTCTCCTGCCCCCACCACACCTTGGCTCCAGCAGAAATGTTCCCTACTGCAGCCTGGTGTGCTAAGAACAATCAAAGGCAGCAGCACTTTCCCTCAACATGCTGCAATCTGAATTGCACTGAAATTGCAGCTGTTGCATTAGAAGCTCAGCACCAGCACCCCCAGAACTGAGGCCTGAGCTCTCCATTTCAACACACCCTGTGAATCAGGCTGCCTGGAAGATTGCAGGCCAGGAACTGTGTGAACACAGCAGTGCATTTCAGCAGAGTTATGGAATCAATCTCATGGAAGGCACATCCTTTAAGCTTGTCTTAATATTCTATTCTACAAAATCTAACCAGCAATTGTTTTGGTGGCCTGTGCAGGTTTTGGGGACTGTGCATGTTTCCTTTGGATGTTGTTTTCTTTGTTTCTAAATACAAAATTCACTGGATTCAGAAGACAAAGCCCCAGATTCATTAGGACAAAGAACCACAGGGACATATGTGGCTGACAAGAACACTCAACATTCCTAACGGTAACACCAGAAAGAGAGGAAAAAGACAAAGATGATTTAAATACCTGAAAGGATCCAAAATGTCTATGTAAGCTGTCAAGTGACTAAGTTTTTGGTAAACTCTAAAAGTCCAGATTCCTATTGGGTAATTGTCTGAAAGAAAAGAAAGCCAGAAATCTGCTTGACCTTCATTTTGCCAGGACTTTCTCACAGGATTCTGCCACAACTTGGATCACAAGTGAGGGTGGCAAATTTTGACTAGAAAACTTGGATAACTAGGCAGCGTTTTTTCAACCTCACTGAATTACAGGAAGGGTTTAAAAGGAAAAACAAAATATTAAACATGGTAAAGAAATTCTGTCATACCTCTAAGGCGTTCATCATCTTTGGAGAAGAAAAAAAAAACTCTAGCACTTCCTGTGCGTGGTAAAAAAAAGAAACCTAGAAAAGGAAAAAAGGGATTTGAGCATCCTAAATTGTACTATCAAATTCCATGAACACAAGTTAAACCTGTAGTGCTTCAGAGAAATGGCATCCATTGAAAAGCTTTATTCCCTAGGAACCCAACAGAGCTTTTTTATTTTACAAAACCCTCTTTTAAAGAGAAAACTGACTGTGTCTTGGGCTTTTGGCCAAACTCAGTTTGGAGTTGGTCAAAGCAAAATGACCCTGTTAGTTTCTTGTGCTCTACTCTTTCTTTCCATATTCACATTCACATCCAATGGGTTGCTGGGAGTTTTGACTCTGTGCAGCACAAACGGTTTTCCAAGACGACTTTCATTGCTCAGAGGTGTGCAATGTCACTTTCCCATTCCCTGAGTGCTGCTATTAATATTCCCACAGCATCCAACTACTACAGCCAAGTAGACAGCAAAAAGAAATGCAACTTGCATTTCTTGGTCCTGTTCCATTTCTGTCATCTCAGGCTCATCGTCACCCTCAGAACTGCTGTCCTGGAAACGTGGATCCTCTTGCCACGTGGCTTTTACCGGCTTTATTGTCCCAAGCGCGTGAGGCTCTGCAATGACAGCACCAATAGAGAATAAAAGCCAAAACCAGATTATTCCTCTACTCGTCAGGAAAAATTCTTCCTTTCACGTGAAATACTTACAGTGGAGAAGAGAGATTTAGGAAGGACAGAATCTGACCCTGCCAGATTTTCTAAGCTACATCTCTGCTCCAGTATTTTCCAGTTTGTTCCAGGAATCCCTTATGTATTCTTAAACATTTCTCATTGCATTCAGAAGACACTGAATACCTTCTCAGTTCAGCACAAGTCTGGGGGGCTCATTGCTTTGTGCTGTTGCATTGGGTTTTTTAATATTTTGGATAACTTCACGGGGTTTCTTTTCTCTCCTACATGACTGGGACTAGAGTTAATGTTGTTTCATCTTCATTTCAGACGGCCTCATTTTATCTAAGGTTAGGACACCCCAATGATCATGTGTCATTCCATTTCCTTTTTCTAAAGGTCCAAGAGTAGAATTCAGTAACAAACAGAATATTCATGGATCTTGGGGGCAGCTCTCGGACTTTGCTCCTCCCCCTACATTAACGCACATTTCCTTAAAAGCCTTGTGAGGTCCTATGAAACTTGATATGACTGGTGTGTCACCTTTTTCCCTGTTTGAGGAATTCAGGGCATGAGAACAAGCTTTTTCACCGCTCAGCAAAAACCCCAATGCCTTCTCAAAGCGTGCCTTTCAGAATTCCTGAGATGCAAGCATGAGGCACCTCTCATTAATCTACCACAGCCCTGGCAAGCAGAAATGAAGATCAAAATGCTTCTGCCTAATTACTGACTTCTGTTGCTGAAAATCCCCTGCATCCTGACCTTCTTTACACCATATTGCCCTACAGTGCCTGCCAGAAGCTCTTCCTTAGCAATGGCACTGTTAGAAGGGTTCTGCTGTTACCTTCTTTGATGCCCAACTCCTCCGTGCCTCCATAGAAGGAAAACTTGAAAGAACTCATCTCCTGAGCCGCATCGTTCTCAGGCAAAGGTCCCAAATGGTCATCTGGGGCAGAGTGCTGTGCATCCTCTTTGTCCCAGGGTTTTTCCTCAGTCTGTTCTGGTTTGTTCTTTGAAGGTCTTTCAAAGAAGAAACCAGAATAGACGGAGGAAATACCGTCTATTCTGGTTTCTTCTTTGAAAGGCCTCTTTCAAATCCGCAGCAATGCTGTAGAAGTTGTCTTCAGACACTTGAGGCAGTGTCTCACTCTCTTTCTTCTTTTTTTGGCTTTACTGAAATGAGATTGTTCAAGGATAGCAACACAGCACACGTCCTTTTCAGACACAGCTTCCCTAAGAGCCACCTTGCTCTGAATGTCTCCCTAAGCATATCCAAGCCCATTAAGGAGTGGTTCATCATCAAGGGTAAGCACTGGGGAAACACTGGGTTGGAGTGTAAAGGCAGGACCAAGAGTCCTTTTTAATTAGCCACATCCTTAAGTGACTTTTCACTGACTACACGGTTACACAGATATCAAGGTATTTAGCACAGACTTCTTCCTGCCAGTAGAAACATCAAGAGCTAATCGGGTTTGCTTACAGAGCTGCACATCTCAGGGTCCCTGCACTGACCGTTCTCACCTTCACTTCCGGCAAGGAACACACGGCCTAGAAAGAAAAGATGACTGCGCTACGTGCTGCTGTTGGAGGTCCCAGTTGAGGTCCGACGTCGCTGGTGGGAGCGGCTGCTCCTGCGCGATGTCCCCGACCACGTCCCCCTACGCCTGGGCCTCTCAGAACTCGCTGCTGTCGTCCTGCTCCTGTCCTGGCGACTCCTGGACCGCACAGTTTGAGCCGAGGCCCGGCGCTGCTGGCGGGAGCGGCTGCGTCTGGGGGCCGTCCCCGATGATGTGTCCCTTCGCCTGGGCCTCTCAGCCCTTGGCCTTGTCCTGCTGCTGCTGCCACGGCGACTCCTGGAGCGGACAGGTGGACTCTGGGCCCAGCCTTGCTGGCGGGAGCGCCTGCGTCTGGGGGATGGCCCGGACCATGTCCCCCTACGCCTGGGCCTCTCAGTCCTTGGCCCTGTCCCACTGCCTCTGTCACAGACACTCCTGGAGCGGACAGGTGGACTCTGGGCCCAGCCTTGCTGGCGGGAGCGCCTGCGTCTGGGAGATGGCCCTGACCATGTCTCCCTTCGCCTGGGCCTCTCCGTCCTTGGCCCTGTCCCTCTGTTCCTGTCATGGCAGCTCCTGGAGCGGACAGGTGGACTCTGGGCCCAGCCTTGCTGGCGGGAGCACCTGCGTCTGGGGGATGTCCGTGATGGTGTCTCCCTTCGCCTGGGCCTCTCAGCCCTTGGCCCTGTCCCGCTGCTCCTGTCACAGCGGCTCCTGGAGCGGACAGGTGGACTCTGGGCACGACTTTGCCGGCAAGAGCAGCTTCGCCTGCGGCTGGGCCCAGCACGTCTGGAACGGACCCTGTCCTCAGGGTCAGGGGACGTGCTGCGTGTTGCCCTTGATCTGCTGATGCTGCTGGTGTCCAGTGAGGAAGATGGCAGCGCCTGCTGCCATGCTGCGTGGTGGGGCCTGCTGTGGCTGCCCGTCTCTGGAGATGGAGACGGGGAAACCAGCACCAATGGCACAGGGCTGTGGGAGCTGGGGCTGATGGCCTCAGATTCTGACCAGCCATGAGCAGATTGTAGTCCTGACTGTCTGGCCGGCCTGGGGCCATTGAGCTCTGTCTCATCCCTGGCGGCTGTAAGGGCAAGCAGGAATGTCAAAGATCGCCCAGGCGCCGGCCAGGCCAGGCCAGATCAGTGCCCCCAGCCCTCCAGCAGTGGATGCTGCGCTCTGCCAAGCCTGGCCTGGGCACTGCCCCCAGCCCAGGGACACCGGGGACTTTGACTCATACATGTTCCGAGCCCAGCACAGCTGTCACACTCCCATCTCTGTGTGCTGTTCCTCAGGCCAGAGCAGCGCCGGTGGGTGCCTTCAGCAGCACAGGAGGAGCACAGGAGCAATTGCCAGGGCCTGGGGAGGCAAACAGGCTCATAGCACTGAGAACAAAGTGTACCAGCACGTGGTTGTCTGGCCAAGCGCTTCCGGTTCTTCCCGCTCTGAGCCCTTGCCGAGACACAGGTTCCCTGCAGAGCCCCAGGTGCAGCTTCCCAACTTACCCCCGTTCCTCTGCCTCCTCCCTGCCCCCAGGGTAAAGGCAATCCCTGGCGTTGCACTGGCCGTGCCTCACTCCTAGATCTGCGAAAGCATCGTTGTCCTCCCATGTTGGGTCTCTGATGGAGAAAGGAAGTGATGATGAATTTCTGCTGCTCTCCCTCACGGAGCTCCATGGTGTATCAGCTCTTTCTCCAGAGCTTTTCCAAGTTGGGGGTGAAGCTGAAGCCCAGACTGATGGGACAGGACACGGCCAGGGCTCCTGGGGCAGGGCCTGGCACAGCACAGCACTTGCACCCTCCTGCCTGGTGGGCCAGGCAGAAGGACACCAACCTGAAGGGGACTCGGATCCCCAAGATGAGCATTTCAACAGGGAATTCCCCACTATCTCTGCACAGGGGGCACTGGAAATACAAAGCACCAGCGCACAAGGCCTGTCCCTGCAGGGCAAACAGAGGCAGGCTGAGCGAGGCCCTGCTGCTGCTGCTGCTGAGCACCTGCTGTGCCCCGGGGCTGAGGGGAGGGCTCCTACCTGGATGCAGTCCCTGTGGAACCAGGCCCTTTTGCACGTTGGGCACACCAGGGTTGTGAAGGTCTTTCTGTCCTCCACAGGCTCCAGGCAGATGAGGCAAACGGTGTCCGGCTCAGGAGTCGCCTCCACCACCTGCTCTGGACGGTGCTCAGGGCAGAAGGACCTGGAGGAAAATGGATGGCGAAAGTGAGAAATGCTGGATCATTCCCCAGGGGTGGTCATAAAGAGAGATGAGGTACCTGAACGGAATAAGGTATACATTGACACAGCCGCCCTCCTTGGCACAGGGCAGGTGGAACCATCTGTCACAGTCCTCCGTGCAGCACATGATGGTTGCCCCGCTCTGGCCGCAGACGCAGCAGCGCTGGAAAGAGCCAAGCAGCCGCGTCAGCAGCAGCAGCAGCAGCCTCGAGGCCTCCCCGGGCAGCCGCAGGGCTCCGGGCAGGGCGCAGGACATGGCCGCTGCCGGCTCCCAGCCCACAGAGCCGCCTGCTGGAGGAGGGAGGCTCCTGTGCCAGGGCCTCTGTGCCACAGCTGCTGGGAGCCAGACTTTGTTCCGGCTGCTGGGCCGGCCTTTCTTTCCTGCACTCTGGGCTAAGCTCTGGCAAACCTCGCCAGGCACAAGTCTTCCTGCTCTTGTCAGGCTCTCACCTTCTCTGCTGCCCGCCGCACTGCAATTAGGAGGTCTCGTGGGAGAAAGTCCATCACTCCAACGTGGCGTTTCTCTTGCCGAAATAGGAGACTGGCAAAGAGCTGCAGGCAAGGGGAGGAGCTGATGAGGAGAGGGTGACAGGAGCTGCCCATTGCAATGGTGGAGGAAGCGCCCAGAGCCACTCACCATGCAGAACACGTGGGCACAGAGCCCACCCTTCTGCAGTTTTTCACCGCACATGTCCGGGTCAGCCTCGGCACGGCGACACAGCATGCAGGCTGCAGGGGACAGAGCCAATGGCACGGGGCATGAGCAGCTCTGCGGGGCTCAGAGCCTGCAGCAGCATCGGCCCCAAGGCTGCTCTGTCCCTGCCTGGCTGATGGGCAGGGCTGGAGGCCTTGCAGAGCAGGGGCCATTGTGGGCACGGCTGTCCCAGGAGCTGCCCCCTGGCCCAGCTGGGCCCCACTTGGGCAGGAAGGAGGCTCCCAGCCCCGGCATGGCCGAGCAGCTCCTGCCTCCCCCTGCCTCTGCTCTGATCCCCACGCTGCCTGCTGCCACAAGAGCCCCTGGGCCAGGCTGTCAGAGGGCTGCTTTGCCCTCACCTGGCTCCCTGGCACCAGGGCCCTCCTGCTTGCTCCCAGACATGGCGACTGTCTGTCCTTCGTCTCTGTCCTCGAGGGACTTCGTCTCTGTCCTTGAGGGACCGTACTCTCGGTCTAGGGGAGAAAGAAGGGGGGGGAGTTTGCAGAACAGGCCCAGAGCCACGAGGCTCTACTCCCTGCTCAGGCCTGCGTGAGCCCTGCTCCTGTCCGCTTTCTCCTCCCGTTGTCGCGCTGAGGAACACCGCAGTGTCCTGGCTGTTCCTCCGCTGATTCTGGGAAGGGAGAGGCAGGTGAGACTGCAGCACAGGCCCAGAGCCCCGAGGTGTGGGGCCCCTCTGATCCCTGGGCAGCCACGTCCCCGCCCTACCTTCTCCTCCCGGTGTCAGGTTGCACTGACGCTCGGCCTGAGCCCAGCGTCCCCTTTTGTGGCCTTGGTGGCACAGGTCACAATGGCCACTATGACATCAGAACCGTGTACCCAAAATAGGGCAGCCATGGCCTCAATTCCCTGGAAACCACTTGTGGCGGCCCCCTCGGGCACCAAGCTTCTGAGCTGGGTCCGAGCGTTTGCTCGGGGTGGAAGCACGGCCGGGAATCCGGCAGCAAGTGCAGGGTCAAATGCCAGGCCCTGGGGCAGCCATCCGGGGTGGCACTGTGGGCAGGGAGGTGCTGTTCAGGCACCGCCACGCCAGGGCTCTGGCCCCGGCCAAGGGAAATCTCTGCTCCTGCCCCTGGCAGGCGGTGGCCCAGAGAGCCCTTGCGGAGGCAGCTGCACTGCAGGGATTCAAATCCTGCTCTAGGTGAACTGATGTTTTCCTCTAGACCTGTCTGCAGAAAACTAAGATGAACCTGATTTGATGCTGCTGCTGATCACCATTGGGTACTGGAGATAAACCTGGACACCACCACAGCTGCCTCCAGACCTCAGTTATCTGTCATCCTATGAACTAACAACTTTCACATTTCATATAAATGGAAAAATTAGTATTAAGCTTCTGAGAAAGGTCATCTTTTAGACTGACTCAGTGGAAAGAACACAAAATGCACTGAGAATTTTGTGTGTACATTTGACAGGAGAGCTTGCAACTGTCCTCCACTCAAGTCAAATACAGGAGGATGTTTTTCCTACATTATATAAACTTTGCCAGTTTGGTCCGTGCTTTCCTACTAGAAAATACATTGGAAAAATTCAGCAAGAGAAGCACAAACAATTCTTGTCAATTTTTCTCTTTCGTGTCTTTGCAAACATGCTCCTGGAAATCCAGATCCATGACTTCTAGAACAATCAGTGGCATCTCTGGGAAGCAGGGCAGGGGCTGACAGGCAGGGACACCCTGCAGCTGCCTGATGCTGGGGCAGCAGGAGTTTGTCCATTTTCCTGTCTCCATGGCAGAGTCACCTTGGCTGGGAAATGATCCCTTCCCTGCTCTAGGAGGGAGGCACAGCCAGTGCAATGCCAGGGAGTGCCTTTACCCTGGAGGCAGGGAGGAGGCAGAGGGGGAAGTTGGGAAGCTGCACCCGGGGCTCTGCAGGGCTCCCGGCCAGGGCTCGAAGCACAAGGAGCCAGAAGAGCTTGGCCGGACAATCCCGAGCTCTGGACACCGTGTCCTCAGCACCGGGAACCCGTTTGCTTCTCCAGGCCCTGGGCACTGCTCCCGTGCTGCTCATGCAAGTCACACACAGACACAGAGCTACCTGCTCTGTCTCAACCCTCTTCAGCACTGGACAGCACAACACAGTAACATGTTCTCTTCAGTGCATGGTCTAATTATTAATAGTCCTGCAAAGACTCACATTCAAAGCACACACACACAAAAACCCAAGCCCTAGTACACACTTTGCGTGAAGCCTTGGTACAGACCTTGCATCAACACAAAATGCATGTTGCTGTTCAGAAACACAGGGCAGCACTTTTGGCCAATGCTTTTTTCCTGCAAGATCTTTCAAAGGATTGCAAAAGTGACTTTGTTTGGCAACTTCTTCAAGGAGCAAACAGGAGAGGCTTCTGAGTTTTTAAAGATTTATTGATTTGCTTTCACTTTTTTTTTTTTTTTTTGGCATCCTTACACTTATCCCTGCATTCCAGAAAATCGTGAAGATCCAAAAAAATATCAGGGCAGGTTTCTGAATTCTTTCATGTTTCTCTCAAAGACTTTCTTGACGTACATACAAGGGACTGGTTCGATAACATACAGAGAAGCAGTGGTTTCCCTCATTGGACATTACAAGACAACGTTATAGACTCCACTACACTAAAACACTTCTGTTGCCTGGTCATTACAAAGCCTGAAGCTCTTCTAGAGGCTTTTCCCAGTGCAACTTCATTAGGTTCCTCTCTGCTCAACTCTCGAGCCTGTCCAGGTCTCACTGAAGGGCAGCAGAGCCTTGTGGTGCCTCAAGCCCTGCTCCCAGTTCTGTCCCATCAGCAAACACTGAGGGAGCGCTCCATCCCTTCTGCCAGGTCCCTGGGGAATAAGGCAAACAAGTCTGGGCCCAGCACGGCCCCCTGAGCTCACAGCTACCTGAGTTTGGAGCTCCCCTGTCCACTTCTCTGCCCCACTGTCCCTGAGCTGCCTCAGGGGCCTGTTATGGGAGGCAGGGACAAAGCCTTGCTGAAGTCCCAGCTGACAACAGCCACTGCTCTCCCCTCACAAGCCCAACCAGGCACTGCAGCACAGGTGCCTATGGGATTGGTCAAGCATGGTTTCCATTCCTGTTATTCCACAGGCTTAAAGATGGCGTCCAAGAGGAGTTGTTCTGTCTCCTTTCTGGGGATGGAGCTGAGGCTTATGGGCCTGCAGTTTCCTGGCTCCTTCTTGGTGTCCTTTTGCAAGACTGCAGTGATGCTGGCTTTCCTCCACTGCTCATGCCTCTCTCCGGGGCTGTCTCCTTCCCTGACCTGCTGGCAGAGCGCCCTGTGCCAGAGGCAGGAGCAGAGATTTCCCTTGGCCCCAAAAGGGAACGCTGGGCTCAGGCCGAGTGTCAGTGCGACCTGACAACGGGAGGAGAAGGAGGGAAGGAGCAGGGCTGACACAGGGCTGAGCAGGGAGTAGAGCCCTCGTGTCTCTGGGCCTACTCTGCAAGCTCCCTGGCCTGTACTTTCTCCACAGAGAGAGAGCAACAGCACCTCGAAGTGACCAGGAAACCCGGCCATGGAGCGGGTCTGGGGCTGTCAGCCCTCAGGGACACCGGCCATGGAGCGGGGCTGGGGCTGTGACACCTCAGGGAAACCGGCCATGGAGCGGGGCTGGGGCCGTGACACCTCAGGGACACCGGCCATGGAGCGGGGCTGGGGCTGTCAGCCCTCAGGGAAACCGGCCATGGAGCAAGACTGGGGCTGTGACACCTCAGGGACACCGGCCATGGAGCGGGGCTGGGGCCGTGACACCTCATGGAACTCACCATGGCAGCCACCTCCCGAGATTTTGAAGTACTTGTTTCTTGGTTTAATGCCCTTCCAAGATCAATCTAGCATCTTTGCATATGAGCCTGACATACAAGGGTATTTAAAATTGAGTCTGATCCAGTCATCAAAGACAATGGATGTTACCTCTAAACTTACCTTTTCATGATTGTCAAACAATATGGAACTTTTCTTATGTCTGACTTAAAATATCCAGAATGCAAAATTCATTCTCAAGACAGGAAAAAAGAAAAGAATGAAAATAGGATATAGGCAGTCTTCAAAAGGCACAGAGAAGAAAATAAACATTAGAAAACCTTAGAAAAATTAGGTTTTCTTCTTCATCTTCTCAGTATGTGTTGTTTGAACATTGGTTGTCTTACTTGTCCCTCGCAAAACAGGGCATGTTACAGCTTTATTGTCTCAGTGCTGCATTTCCCCAATCGCTGACTTGCCATTTAGGCTCTGCTTTTTTGGAAATATACAACAAGGGACTCTCTATGGAAGAGAGTTGCACAAGCCTCTGGATTCCTGACCGTTCACCTCTGCCAATGCTCACAGTATTCTCCTAACACACCTGAGCTTCCTGTCTTTCAGAGAGAGAAAGATTCAGCTAAAGTCAAGCAAACAGGGCAGGGCAGATGGAAACCTTCCCTTGAGATGCTTTTGGGAAGGCCTGCAAGCACCCTGCCTTCCCTTGGCACAGAGGTGGTCACCTCAATGCATGGCGTTGCCTGACTTGCCCGAGGTGCCCCTCTATTCCAGAAGGACTTTTGCCCGCTTCATCACTTGTCTGTCCCTCCAGTTCCAGGGCCTCAAACCTGCTCTGTAAGGCACTAAACCTTTTAGTCAGCTGTAAGTTTTCAGAATAAGGCACTGACTGTGGCTCGAACTAGTTTTTTTAGTCAGGTTTACAATATATATTGAGAAAAAGAAGGAGCAGAGAAGGTGTGGAAAATGCATATTATATGATTGGCTTTTCGCAAATATTAAAATTAATACTATATGTGTGATGTTGGAAAGTTATGTTGTATTCATCCTTTTTTGTAGTGCTATGCTAATCTTTTAAAGTAGTGTGGTGAATATAGTTTTAGGCTACAGAAACTCTGTGATGTAAGATACTTTTTCTAAATAGCTCATGGAGAGATAACAGTAACAAGACACCAAAACTCTGAGAAAAGAAATATTGCCTCCTTATCGGGAAGAACCAGACTTTGAGGGACCAAGACAATTGATTTACAAGATGAAGGAGGGGTTGACAAGAACAAGAAAACACCCATTGTTTGAAAAGAATTTTGGCATCATGTATGAGATATATGAATAGGCAACAGGCTATTACTTTTAAGGGTTAATCCTTTGTTAGCAAAGTGTCTTCTGAGGCAGAGCAGAGCACCCAGACATCTGCAATTCTTTGCTTTTTTAATTGCCCTTTATTGTCCTACCTCTAATTGTCCAAATTATTTTTTCTCTAATTTTTATTCTTATTTTTATAACTAATTTATTACTATTAAACTTTTAAAATTTTAAAGCAAGTGAAATTCTGCATCCTTTGTGTCCACTATCAGTGGGAATCCCTCTTCCCAAGCTTTGTCAACCCCCCTCTGGGTTTGAGATCAGTGAAACGTGCCCAGCCTGGAGTCTTGGAAGACAATTCTAGCAACAAGTACTTTGCTTTTCTAACCCCTGGCCATCACTTCGAGCTTGTAGGCTGCTATGTGTGTCACAGGTTAAACGTCTCTTCCTGTTGATCAGGCTTGGAAGTGTGTAAAGCCCAGGCATGACAGGACATGTTTTCTTCAGGAAATGGGACGTAGGGCCCAGTTTGCAACGGGTCCGGGCCCGCGCCTTCCAGAGCGCCAGAAGGTTCGCGGCGCCGTTGCAGGGCTCAGGGCGCCGCCTTGTGGGCGAGAGCCGCCATGACAGCGCGGGCGCCGCGCGGCGGGGCCGGAGGGCGGGAAGGGGCGGGCGGGTGTGAGGGGCGGGGCGGTTCGTGCCCAGAGCCGTGCCCGCGCTGTTCCTGGGCGCATTCCCGGCTCGGTGTTGGGAGCGTGCAGCCGCTGCTCGGGCTCTGGGAGAAGCGTGCGGCCGCTGCGGGGTCCCAGCCCTCAGAGCTGGCTGCCGGCCGAGGCTGCAGTGCCAGAGCTGCCGTGCGCCGTGGCAGTGCCAGAGTCCCTGGCAGAGCCGGGCTGGCACTGCCAGCTCCTGAGGGAAGCCCGGCCATGGCAGCGCCGGGCTGGCAGTGCCGACAGCTGAGGGGAGCCCGGCCATGGCAGCGCCGGGCTGGCAGTGCCGACAGCTGAGGGGAGCCCGGCCATGGCAGCGCCGGGCTGGCAGTGCCGACAGCTGAGGGGAGCCCGGCCATGGCAGCGCCGGGCTGGCAGTGCCGACAGCTGAGGGGAGCCCGGCCATGGCAGCGCCGGGGCCGCTCCTGCCCCGCGGCCGCCCGAAGGAGCGACCTCTGGGACCTGCCGGCAGACTGGCACTGCTTGGCCCTCTTCAGTAGATCGACGGAGTGGCAGCACAGATAGCAAAATATTAAAACATCTGATTTAAAACACCGGAGGGAAACCATAGAATTGAAAAGAAAATGAAGATGTACCAAAATACTCAGGGCATGAATGGGAAAACTGAAAAGATACAGATTCTAATTATTTATATAATCTCAACTATATCATCAGAAACATGAGGGTGAAAATACCTTCTAAAAGTTTTGACAATATAATGGTTCAGCTGTGTAGTTTTGCTAGTACATTAAAGTCTTAAAAAGCAGTCAGGTATTCCTTTGTCCAGTGCTATGAATTTAATAATGGGATTTGTTACAGTTGTCCCTCAAATACCCCTCATAAAGAGAGTTGAGTGCTTAGATTCGATGGAAGCCATCAGTTAGTAAATGTAGTGTTGTGGTTTTTAGTAGTTCTGTAGTAAGTAGTTAGTTAAAGAAGTGATCATTCTGCCAATGGATGCTGATCCCTGATGCGTTTGTGCTGGTTCAATGGAAAGGCAAATTTTTAGTAATAGGCTATTGGAAAACATGTCTTTTCTGCTGGTAGCAGGCACAAACACATTGCTTTTACTGGTAGAAACTGAAGCAACTTGAGATGCCTGCTCCTTCTTCTCCACCTATGTTTAAAGGAGATCCATGCAGGTTAAAACATGAACCAAACCTCGAGGCTCTGGGCCTGTCCTGCTGGCTCACCTGCCTCACCCAACAATCAGCAGAGGAACAGCAAGAGGACACTGCAGTGTTCCTCAATGCAACAAGGGGAGGAGAAGGTGGGCAGGAGCAGGGCTCACATAGACAGAGAGGATCAGCACCTCAAAGTGACCACATCATTCAAGGGACAGGGACTGACTGCTGACAGCTGCCCTGTGAAACAGCAAGCAGGAGGGCGCTGGTGCCAGGGAGCCAGGTGAGGGCAAAGCCGCCCTCTGACAGCCTGGCCCAGGGCCTCTTGTGGCAGCAGGCAGCGTGGGGATCAGAGCAGAGGCAGGGGGAGGCAGGAGCTGCTCGGCCATGCCGGGGCTGGGAGCCTCCTTCCTGCCCAAGTGGGGCCCAGCTGGGCCAGGGGGCAGCTCCTGGGACAGCCGTGCCCACAATGGCCCCTGCTCTGCAAGGCCTCCAGCCCTGCCCATCAGCCAGGCAGGGACAGAGCAGCCCTGGGGCCAAGGCTGCTGCAAGCTCTGAGCCCCACAGAGCTGCTCGTGCCCCGTGCCATTGGCTCTGTCCCCTGCAGCCTGCATGCTGTGTCGCCATGCCGAGGCTGACCCGGACATGTGCGGTGACAAACAGCAGAAGAGTGGGCTCTGTGTCCACAGGTTCTGCATGGTGAGTGGCTCTGGGTGCTCCCTCCACCTTTGCAATGGGCAGCTCCTGCCGCCCTCTCCTCATCAGCTCCTCCCCTTGCCTGCAGCTCTTTGCCAGTCTGCAATTTCGGCAAGAGAAACGCCACGTTAGACTCGTGGAGTTTCTCCTGTGAGATCTCCTACTTGCAGTGAGGGAGGCAGCAGAGAAGGTGGGCAGGGAGCTTTGTGCCTGGGGAGGTTTGCCAGAGCTTAGCCCAGACAGCAGGAAAGAAAGGCTGGCCCAGCAGCCGGGACAAAGTCTGGCTCCCAGCGGCTCTGGCACAGAGGCCCTGGCACAGGAGCCTCCCTCCTCCAGCAGGCAGCTCTGTGGGCTGGGAGCCGGCAGCGGCTTTGGGCCTGTCCTGCAAAATCCCCCCCTCAATTCCTTCTCCCCTAGACAGAGAGTATCTGCACCTCGCAGCAACAACGTCCCTCGAGGACAGCGACTCACTCCAGAGTGACGCCATGTCTGACAGCAAGCAGGAGGGCCCTGGTGCCAGGGAGCCAGGTGAGGGCAAAGCCGCCCTCTGACAGCCTGGCCCAGGGCCTCTTGTGGCAGCAGGCAGCGTGGGGATCAGAGCAGAGGCAGTGGGAGGCAGGAGCTGCTCGGCCATGCCGGGGCTGGGAGCCTCCTTCCTGCCCAAGTGGGGCCCAGCTGGGCCAGGGGGCAGCTCCTGGGACAGCCGTGCCCACAATGGCCCCTGCTCTGCAAGGCCTCCAGCCCTGCCCATCAGCCAGGCAGGGACAGAGCAGCCCTGGGGCCAAGGCTGCTGCAAGCTCTGAGCCCCACAGAGCTGCTCGTGCCCCGTGCCATTGGCTCTGTCCCCTGCAGCCTGCATGCTGTGTCGCCGTGCCGAGGCTGAGCCCTGTGCCTCCCCAGGCCCTGGCCACTGCTCCTGTGCTGCTCCTGCACAGCCCAGAGCACCCACGGGCCCTGCTCAGGCCTCACGAAGACCAGAACCAGCTGGGGCTGTGACAGCTCTGCTGCTCTGGGCCCAGCCCTCGGGCAAAGCACCCGCCTGTCCCTGGGCTGGGGGCAGTGCCCAGGCTGGGCTTGGCAGAGCCCGTCCGCTCCTGGAGGGCTGGGGGCACTGCTCTGGCCTGGCCTGGCCCGGCCCTGGGCTCCCTTGGCATTCCTGCTTGCCCTTGCATCCACCAGGGATGGGCTGCAGCTCAATGGCCCCGGCCTGGCCGCACACTCAGGCCTGGAGCCTTCCCGTGGCTCCCCAGGGCACGAGAGCCTCAGCCCCAGCTCCCAAACACGGCCTAACAGGCTTTGCTGATATTGATCCCTGTCAGAGCTTTGAAAGCATTTTCAAAGTAACCTTGTTTGGCAACACTTTCAAGGAACAATAAAGGAAAAGGTTTTGATCTGTGAAAGAAAATTTATTGTTTTGCTCTCACTTTTCTTTTGGCATCCTTGTGCTTCTTCCTGCATTCCTGAAAGTGATAAGTATACAACATAGTATTAGAAGTTTTTGAATTCACTGTATCTCTTAAAATACATTCATTATATACAGTTAAGTAGCTGCTGCTTTAACATACAGAGAAGCAGTGGTTTACCTGACTGGACAACACAACATGATGTTATGCACAGCAGTAGAGTAAAAAATATTTGTAGTTAGTCGTTAAAAACTTTCAAGCACGTCTTGAGGTCCTGAATTAATTTTGCATGCACATTCATACCTGCAATCCCTCCCCCCGCTCATTTTCACCTTGGCTTACCAGGGAACAGATGTTCCATACTCACCTCAAGCAATAATCTACGTTTGTCTTCCCAACCCTCTTTTTCTTCACTGAGCTCTTCAGATCTACAGAATAACTTCGGGCCTTCTGCACAACAGAAACGTCCAATTAATAGCCTTAAACACATGTGATTGTGCTGCTGCTTCTAACAATCATGTCCAACGCAGCACTAAAATCAGAAATCAATTCTCACACCCTTCCTGTTCTCCTGCCCCCACCACACCTTGGCTCCAGCAGAAATGTTCCCTACGGCAGCCTGGTGTGCTAAGAACAATCAAAGGCAGCAGCACTTTCCCTCAACAGGCTGCAGTCTGAATTGCACTGAAATTGCAGCTGTTGCATTAGAAGCTCAGCACCAGCACCCCACATCTTCCCCCAGAAATGAGGCCTGCTGAGGCCTGAGCTCTCCATTTCAACACACTCTGTAAAGCAGGCTGGAAGACTGCAGTTCACTAAGATACGCTGGCAAGAAACCAAAATGTGTAGGTAACCTGTCAAGTGACTAAGTTTTTGGTAAACTCTAAAAGTCCAGATTCCTATTGGGTAATTGTCTGAAAGAAAAGAAAGCCAGAAATTTGCTTGACCTTCATTTTGCCAGGACTTTCTCACAGGATTCTGCCACAACTTGGATCACAAGTGAGGGTGGCAAATTTTGACTAGAAAACTTGGATAACTAGGCAGCATTTTTTCCTCCTCACTCAATTCCATTAATAGAAAATACAAAAAGGGATAAAGAAATTCTGTCGTACCTCTAAGGCGTTCATCATCTTTGGAGAAGAAAAAAGCTCTAGCACTTTCTGTGCGTGGTAAAGAAAGAAACCTAGAAAAGGAAAAAAGGGATTTGAGCATCCTAAATTGTACTATCAAATTTCATGAACACAAGTTAAACCTGTAGTGCTTCAGAGAAATGGCATCCATTGAAAAGCTTTATTCCCTAGGAACCCAACAGAGCTTTTTATTTTACAAAACCCTCTTTTAAAGAGAAAACTGACTGTGTCTTGGGCTTTTGGCCAAACTCAGTTTGGAGTTGGTCAAAGCAAAATGACCCTGTTAGTTTCTTGTGCTCTACTCTTTCTTTCCATATTCACATTCACATCCAATGGGCTGCTGGGAGTTTTGACTGTGTGCAGCACACACGGTTTTCCAAGACGACTTTCATTGCTCAGAGGTGTGCAATGTCCCTTTCCCATTCCCTGAGTGCTGCTATTAATATTCCCACAGCATCCAACTACTACAGCCAAGTAAACAGCAAAGAGAAATGCAACTTGCATTTCTTGGTCCTGTTCCATTTCTGTCATCTCAGGCTCATCGTCACCCTCAGAACTGCTGTCCTGGAAACGTGGATCCTCTTGCCATGTGGCTTTTACCGGCTTTATTGTCCCAAGCGCGTAAGGCTCTGCAATGACAGCACCAATAGAGAAAAAAAGCCAAAACCAGATTATTCCTCTACTCGTCAGGAAAAATTCCTCCTTTCACATGAAATACTTACAGTGGAGAAGAGAGATTTAGGAAGGACAGAATCTGACCCTGCCAGATTTTCTAAGCTACATCTCTGCTCCAGTATTTTCTACTTTGTTCTAGGGATCTCAGACATTTTGGTCTTACCTTCTTTGATGCCCAACTCCTCCGTGTCTCCAAAGAAGGAAAACTTGAAAGCACTCGTCTCCAGAGCAGCGTCATTATCAGGCAAAGGTCCCAAATGGTCATCTGGGGCAGAGTCCTGTGCATCCTCTTTGTCCCAGGGTATTTCCTCCATCTTTTCTGGTGTTTTCTTTGAAGATCCAAACAAGTCTTTCAAGTCGGCAGCAATATCATAATAGATTTTTTCAGACACTTGAGGCAGTGTCTCACTCTCTTCTTTCATCTTCCTTTTGGCTCTACTGAAATGAGATTGTTCAAGGATAGCAACACAGCACACGTCCTTTTCAGACACAGCTTCCCTAAGAGCCACCTTGCTCTGAATATCTCCCTAAGCATATCCAAGCCCATTAAGGAGTGGTTCATAATCAAGGGTAAGCACTGGGGAAACATCTGAGGTTGGAGTGTAAAGGCAGGAACCAGAGTCCTTTTTAATTAGCCACATCCTTAAGTGACTTTTCACTGACTACACGGTTACACAGAAATCACGGTAGCACAGATTTCCTAATCTGATCAAATCTTTAATATAGATTTGTTAAGCTTTTCCCACAGACCTGCAAATCTCCAAGTTCCTGAATTGACCTTTCTGACCTTCAGTGAGAACAGAAAATGGCATCCAGAAAGTAGATGGAGTAGGAAGGAAAGATGACACTACATGTTGGTTTTAGTAGTCAGAGTTCCTATTATATCTTGATTTTAGCAACCGGAGAGAGAACTAAATTAGAATCAGATCTATCTGCATGGTTTCAAACTCAGTCTGTTGGTATAACCATCTTTCCATGGGAAGAAACACAACTTAGTTACCAAGCTGTAATACTACCTCTCCTTTTCTGTAGCACTTGGTTTCCTTTCAAAAACTGCATGGTCCTCTCTTGTTGGATCATAACGGAGGGCATTAATATCTCTGTAAAAATAGAAAGAAAAAGAAACACCAGTGTGCAATCTAAATGCCAAAATGAAAGCTATCTCAAAACTTTACAGTCAGAGCAAGATTCACATTAGTTCCTTTACCAAACAAGGTCTGAATTGATCCAAAATGTAACTGGCAGTTAGAAAGCACCCTCTAGTCAGTGTCTGGGTCAGGAAACATATAAGAAGTGGATTTAATCAAATTGTGATGCTTCCGATTAAACACAGCCCTCACGTTTTTGTTATGTATTGAGGACCTGCACTTGATCATCTCTTGAGGAGCTGCATAAATACAGCTATCCATACAGATGTGGATATATTTCTTCTAGTACCAAACACTGCATAGATTCAAATGGTCTAGTGGAGTAAGAAACCTAAAACAACACACAAGAACCCTTTATGCCTATCTTCCAAAATTCAAAGATTTCAGGATCTTTCAGCTTCCTTCCTAAGCCTTCCTAAATCTCCTTCTTTACTGATAGCAGATGATTCATACTTGAATTTCTTCACACTTGTGGCTGTTTTATTTGGCTTGGGCTGCTCCAAGTTGATATTCAGGAGGCTTCCCAGTATTTGCAGATTTTTCTTTTTCTCTGCAGCAAGCTCCTCTTCTTCATCTGCCTTTACGCTGTTTGTCTCTGCTAAGAGAAAAAGAAATACATTCTCTATTTACTCTGCTAAGCCTGTCATGTGGGATGCATAACATTTACTATAGCACTAGTAGAGCTCACACCTATGAACACATCACTTCCTTTTATCTTGAAGCTACTTGAAGGTTTCCTGCCTTGCACTGTAGAAAACCTTTCATTAGAAATGTCACAAGCCTCTATTTCATGGCAAAGTCAGAGCATTTATTTAACAACTGTGCAACCCTGACACTGACAGATGCTCTACACAAGATCCCAGTACAGCAAGAAAGGCTGCTGGAAGGTTCTGTGGCCAGTAGTAACAGAAGGAAATGTGATCAGCTTTACCTTCTTCCTCACTATCACTCTCAAGGAATCGAGCATCCATTCGGAACCTTTCATCGGTGCCAAAGCGAGATTGCAGCTGCAGGAGCTGAACAAATGAAACAGATGCATTAAGCACTGGAGAAGAAAGTCATAATTCAGTAACTTTTTTTTACTATAACAATGGCAACATACTCTTTATGTTTAGCTTTTGATGCCTTTGTCAGTAATTTCTTTGTATATGAAGATGACAGTGTCAGAGAAATGCCTCCCACTCCCCACCACACATTATGTCGTTCCTTATGGGAATTCTGGTTTAAGTTCATCAAAATCATATTCAGAGAGAATGAAAAGACAAATTATGTTCTCCTGAAGAGGTGCTATGGAGACCTAGAGGAAAACTAAATTACAGTAATGGCTTCACTCACTTTTTCACCAGCTTTGCCTTCAAACTGGGGCTTAATTTTGAATCGCTCATCATCCGTATCCTCTTGCTCATCCTCACTGCTCTCAAACAGTCTGCCCGAAGGTTTGGGAGCTGCCTTATCCTTTGTCACACAAACAGAAAAGAAGAAAAAAGCAGCTGTTCACATCAGTGAGACAATGTAAATCAGTACCAACTTTGTTCATGTGCTCTCCAGTTCAGCTGAAAAAGCAGATTTCTTGCACAACCAGCTTCCTTCTTGATCGTTGTGCTTCAAATCTTACATGTCCACACACCTTGTACAATTCTGCTTTACAGCTACAACTATTGAGTTTAACCATAGGCAAAATACCCATGCAAAGGGAAACTCAGGTGTTACAATATGAGATAGTTTGGTATAAAAATTCAGCTTTCTGATTATGTCATACTGATTTTTTTCCCAGTAACACTTACTTCTCCATGCCCATTTCCCAAACTTCCATCCTTTTTCAACACCTCATCCACTTCAGCTTCATCTTCCACATCAGAATCGAATATGATGTGTTTGTGCTGTCCTGCTGGCTGCCTGTCCTAGGAAAGAGTCAGCTGTCAAGTCAAACACATCAAATACCTGCTGTGCTCAGACACAACTATCTGAAAGTTGTTTTCATGACACAAAAAGAGGAACCCACTATTCCTCTTGCAACTCTACAGGTATTGCAGGGAGGGGTATGCAGCATTTTGTATACTCTGAAAAGAAAACTGGCAACATCATTAGAAATTCCAGATTATGATTTTAAAACATCTTATCCCACATGTATTAATTACCCACTTCCTTGTATTGTGTACTATTCAGGTAGAAGTTGTAATTAATTACCAGATTTGAAAGAGCTCCTTGAATGAGTTTCTTCTGTAATTCCCTTTCTTTGTGTCTCTGTTCCAGAGCTGCCAGTCTCCTCTGGTTATCCTGGAGCTGTTTTTCTGTTGTACTGGGCTCCCTTGATGCAGCAGCTCGAAGACAAAGCTCCTTATCTTCCCGAGGGCTGGTGTTCTCATTCCCACCTTTATTACCTTCACATTCTGGGCTTTTTTGGCTTGTATTCCTCTTTAATGTTTTGGAAAGCGGTTTTGGGCTCTTCAGCTGCTGTTTAAGGTGCTCCTGGGCCCCTGCAGCATCACTGTCCATGTCACTGCTCCCATCACCATGATCAGTTCTGGCAGCAGCAGCTCTGTGCTCTGAATTTTGATCTTTGGAACTCACACCTTTGTTCTTCCCTTGCAAATGAGGCCTGGAACCAGGCTGAAGGCTCTGAGCAGCTGAGGAGGCATCAGCTGACAGCTCCTCATGGTGTTCAAAAGGCACTTTGTGTCTCTTTTTGCTGCTGACTTCAAGTGAACTCAAGGGATGGTCCTCTGGCCGATTTTTGGATGACTTCTCCCCAAAATGAGATGTACAAGCTTCACCTCCCAAACTTTCTACAGACTTCTTCTTTAAGCCAGTGCTGTCCTTACTTGACTCTTTTACACAAAGGGACCCTAGTCCTCTGAAGGGCTGGTATTTCAAATGTGAATTATTCTGTCCCTTGCAGCTTTCCTCAACAGCATCCTCCTCCCCTGCTAAAATATCAGCCAGCACATCTTCAGGACAGATGTTGTTTTTTTTAACTGCAGGGTGAGATTTAGAAAGTTTTGGTTTATTTACAGTATTACCCTTGGGATTATCTTCAGCACTGGTCTGACAAGGACTCTGTTCACTGCCTGACCCCTCTGCAGGTGTCCCAGTGTTTTCTGTGGCCAGTGCTTTTAAGTCATCCAAGGTAAGGTCTAGGTGGTAACAGTTTTGCATCATGGACTCATAATCAGAGCTGGTTTCAGACTCTGAACAAGAGTTGTCACTGTCACATGTCTCTGCTGTACTCTGCAAGGCAGCAATTCTGGATTTTTTGCTTTTCCCTTTTCCTTCGGTGTGCTCTTCTTTTAAACTGCAAGGTTTCAATGAGGAGCTTTTTACCAAACCACTTTTTTTTTTAGCTGATATTTCTTTATTTTTCATCCTCCCCTGTTTCGCGTCTTCTGGAGTTTTACTTTCAGCAATAATTTCATCTGTATCTGCTGAATCATAACCATTATCACATTCCATTGCCTCTTTCTCTTTGTTACTTCCTTTGATAGCTTTCTTCATGGCATCCGAATTGCTTAAGGACCAGTGGCTACTGTATTTTAATTCAAAATTATCCCCAACAATTTCCAAGTGCTCACTTTCAGTCTCAACATTTTCAGCTTTCTGTCTTTGTGCCTCTTTCTTCACCATTGCTCTGATCTCCTCTTCAGAATCAATGTCACTATCAGAAACACTGCTATTATTTTTGGCTCTAACTCCATTAGCATTTTTAGATATTTTCCCATCAACTCTCCTTGCTGGAGACAATTCCAGCTCCTCAGCAGGTTTGGGTTTTGATCTTTGGCCGAGCCGGGGTGAGTCTGTGTGTCTGGGCCGTGAGGGGCACCCAGAGGGCAGAGCTGCTCCATCCAGGGGCTGCCTCCGTTTCCCTGGAGCTTTCCTGGGGGATTCTCCTCTCCTCTTCCTGCTGCCATCCCCCCCTGGCAGGCTCCAGGTGAGCTGGGCCACAGGGGCTGCAGGTGCCAGCTCTGCCTCCAGCTTCCTCAGGTTGTGGCAGTACTTGGAGGGGTCGTACTTCACCACGTGAGAATGAGTTAAGGATCTCAAAGTCCCCAGTTCTTCCTGCAGACCCAGGGCTTTATGAGGAGGCTGAATTCTGCAGGGAAGGACAGCAAAGAATCTTTCCTCATGCTATGAACATAAGGCTTTAAGCAACTAAATGCAGTGTGAAACAACTGCTCAAGTCACACAAACTTACTGCAGGGTTTTCAGTAAATTAAGCTTGACAGAGGGGTAAAAATTAGGACTGTCAAGTAATGTTTTCCCATAAGACAAAAGAAGGAAGGGAATTGTGTTCAAGGGCAAACAATCAGAAAAGGATATTTTATTTTTTTGTTGATTCCTGAGGTGCAGGATAGGCAAGACTCTGCCAAATTTTCCAACAACCCATTTCTGAAAGAAAAGAAAAATAGTCAGTGTTAAATAAAGGAGTAGAAGTAACTCTGAAATAAAACAAATGTTTATTCTTGAATAACGAAAACACTAATAAAGAACCACATGCGATTAATTCTTTATTCTCTTTAGTGAACCCTACCATGCAACTTGACCAGCCTTCTCAAAAACAAAACAAAACAAAATCAACCAAAAAATAAATTTCTACAACCTACAAATAAAGAGACATAATAAAGAACTAAATTTCTTTACAAGTGTTTTCAGCACGGTGTTTCTGGTTTATGAATTGACAAGGGTACCTACAAAGACAGGATCACTATTATTTTGCTCTTTTCTCGCTTCTCACAAAAAATATTTTAAAAACCACTCTGTGCTTAGCAAACAGTTTTGAAAACTTTGTAATAAATATCAATATTGTTGCCTAAATTTGCATGTCAGGTGACTTCATTCTTACTTTTGTAACCACGGCCAGACCCTGATCCTGTGCTGAAGCCCAACCCAGCCACCAAAAGCTGTGTGGTGCATGGAAATAATTCCCTTTAGAAGCTTTTAAGGGTGACACAAGCATATTCCCAGCATAAATGAGGAACAGGGCAGTGGACAGTACGACCATGATCATTTCCACTCATTGCAAAGAATGACAGGAGCCCTCTTCTGTCCACACACAAGCTATTTCCTCAGAGTACTTTCCACAGCTTGGACTGTCACTCTTAATCATGAAGTTTCTTTACATAAATCATAAATTTGGCATGAATTTAGATGCAATGAGCTTGGTTTTTGTTGTTTTATTTCTCTTGCACATCTACCCCACCATACCTTATGGTCTGGCACCTCTGTACCTGGTACTGCTCTCATGTGGAAATCCACAATTCCCTTTTGTTTCAGTGATTCCAACAGGCACATTTGGTCATTTCTCTGTGGTTTTTCTTTCTGCAGCTTTGCTTCCTCCCTCTCTGTGGCCAGCCTGTACCAGAAAGGACATCACCCATGGCAAAAGGTGCAGGATTGGAGCTGGCAGTGATCCCCTCCCACAGAACAGCAATTCCCCCCCTCAGGGGATGAACCCCATCACCTCTGAGGGAGCATCAAAGGTAAAGCAAAAGCCCAGAGAATCCATCAAAATTGAAACAATAAGAGTGTACAAAATGAAACTACAGCCATGACATTATCAGAAAAGCAGAAAAAAGGCAGTTTTAGCAACAACATAAAATATTGGTTTCTACCTGTGCAAAAAGCTTTCTTTGGCCAACTCAATTTGCAGGGTCCCCCCTTTCCATTTTGTTTTATTTAAAACTGACATGCCTGCAAAACAAAGATGGGAAATGAATATTTTCTACATCAAAAAAAAAGCACTCAGAGTTCACTGGGTCTCCTTGTATGACAGCCTGAGGCTCCCTCAGCACCACCTTGTACCTGACTGCTCACTTGGGTCAGTGCTGCATCTGAAAGGGCCAAAATCCAAATAAACCAGCAGATGTACAGCCAAAGCTGAAGTTCTCCCTTCAGAAGTGCCCAATGCAGCATTCCCCAGAGGCAGGGCACACTGCAGAAGGAGCTTTACATCAGCTCTCCTTTGGGTGTCCTCTCACAGAAATCAATTTCAGTGTTTCATAGATCTGATGAAAGCTCATGAGGCATAAAAGGCTTAGAACAAACAAAGAGGGTGCCCAGAGCAGCTGTCCCTGGATCCCTGGCAGTGTCCCAGGCCAGGCTGGACAGGGCTTGGAGCCCCCTGGACAGTGGAAGGAGTCCCTGCTGTGGACTCATCCATCATGAGATGATCATTAAGGTCCCTTCCATGCAGACCATTCCCTGAGGCTCTGAAACTCACAAATACCTCCTTCAGTCACAAGGGATCTTTTCCATCTGCTCACAGCAATTTCTGAAAACTTCAGCAAAGCAGCTTCCACAAAGCTGCAGCTTAAAGAAACTAAAATCAACCTGACAGCAACATGAAAGAGGCTCTACCATGACCACAGCTGGATGTGACAATATAAGATGAGCTATCAGCAATGTAACTTGGCTCAAAAACATAGCTAAAGAAAAAAAAAAAAACCAAAACCAAAAAAGTACTTACACTTTTTCAGATCTGCATCAGAAATGTTGACACTGATGTAAGCAAAAGTTTTCGTAGGATTCCCTGATCAATGACAAACATTAAGTTAGCTTGATGCAGTTTCATTATTTCCTTTAAAACTGAAATGTCTCTAAAGCAAAAATTCCATTTCATGCTCCAAACAGAAAAGCAAATAACTTTTAAAAACTGAAAGAAAACTTTACCCTGATCATCTTTCCTAGTAATAATCTCTGCCTCCAAAACATGCCCAAATTTGCCAAATCTTTCTTCCAGCTCAGCCTTGGAAACCGTGTGGCCGAGCCCTCCAACATAGAGACGTTTGGAAACCTGCTCCTTCTCCATGCTGCCGAGGCACGGTGTCACACCAGAACACACCCTCTGTTCCTCTGCGGGGAGACAAAACACTTCAGCGACACGCAAATTAACGCGATTAGAACAGCGAATCGGGGACAAATCAGTGCATTAAAAGCCGCGAAGAACCTTATGAGCAGAGCGCTCCTTTGAGTTGCAGTGGGTAACACAGCAAACCCCGCGCTGCTGCAGGAAACCGGAGCTCAGGGGCTTTTTAAACCACATAACCCTATAACTGAGCCATATAACTGAGCTATATAAACGTATGCACATACAGCGTAAGAGCAGATGCACATACAGCACAGAGAATAAGCACAAACGGCTCTTTATAATATAACCCAAGGGTTCCCGAGGGTGGGAACACAGCCCACAGCCCAACCCTCCCCTCCCAGGAAATGTCGAGGGATCCGCACCCTGAGGGACCCCGGCCCCGGCTGTGTCCCCGGCCCGGCCTCACCGCCGCCATGTGCGAACCTCAGAGCGCCACCGCTTTACCTTCCCCCCCGCAACTTTTCCCAACCCTCACTCGAGAAAAAGGGTTCCGCCTCCTCGTGCCGCTGGATTCCGATCGGCCGCTCGCCTCCGCTGGGTTCCTGTTTCCGGCCGGTCAGGTGTGCTGGGAACACGGGGGCTGGCTCCCGTGGCAGCGGACGCTTTGAAAGTGACAAACCAGGAAGAAGAGCGGGGGAATTTTCCGGAACGCGCGAGCAGAAATTGACGTGAACAAAGGAACAGCAGACAAAGCAAGGCTTTTTTACTTTTATTTATGATAGAGAGCTCGGGAATTATTTCCCAGCGGCTGTTGTTCGACAGGGAGGGGAAGGAAGGCGCAGCCGGCGCCACCCGCTGGGGCAGCAGCTGTGGTAGCGCCCGGGCTCGCGAGTTGGCGCGCGGTTCGAAAAGTGCGGGGCGCGCGCGCCGCGACTGAGCGCGCCATTCCCCTCAGAGCCCTCAGCGCCGGCTCCCATTGCTCACTGCCTTCCCCTCAGCGCCCTCAGCGCCGGAACTGAGCGCTCCATTCCCCTCAGAGCCCTCAGCGCCGGCTCCCATTGCTCACTGCCTTCCCCTCAGCGCCCTCAGCGCCGGAACTGAGCGCTCCATTCCCCTCAGAGCCCTCAGCGCCGGCTCCCATTGCTCACTGCCTTCCCCTCAGCGCCCTCAGCGCCGGAACTGAGCGCTCCATTCCCCTCAGGGCCCTCAGCGCCCGCTCCCATTGCTCACTGCCTTCCCTTCAGCGCCCTCAGCGCCGGGACTGAGCGCTCCATTCCCCTCAGCACCGGCTCCCCCCGCTCACTGCCTTCCCCTCAGCGTCCGCTCCCATCGCTCACTGCCCTGCCCTCAGAGCCCTCAGCGCCGGCTTCCCCCGCTCACTGCCTTCCCCTCCACGCCGGGTCTGAGCGCTCCATTCCCCTCAGCGCCGGCTCCCATCGCTCACTGCCTTCCCCTCAGCGCCGGGTTTGAGCTCTCCCTTCCCCTCAGAGCCCTCAGCGCCGGCTCCCACCGCTCACCGCCCTCCCCTCAGCGCCGGCTCCCTCCGCTCCTCTCTCAGGGCCGGCTGCCGGGGCTCCCCGGGCTCCGCACTGCCCTGCTCGGACACCCGTTCCCCCCCAGGGCGCCTCTGTCACCCCCGAGCCTCGGCGCGGGTCAGCCCCGGCTCCTCGGGCGAGTCGCGATTTCAGCATCGCCCTGCGAGGGTCCGAAACTCCGCAGGGAAGCAGCGTGCACGGAACGCACCGGATCGGTTCTCACAAAGGCTCCAAAGCGCTTCCCAGCTCCTCCTGGGGCAGCATAAAGTCAAATACTCGGAGCTGTAAACGGGCAGGTACGTCAAAATGTGAAAGATGTGATATTAATGCACAGATACTTGTAAATATACACGTGTGATATATAAGAGGAGAACTGTTTGTAAAAGTTCTGTTTTACTTGATTCAAGTGTAGGTATTTTTTTCTAGATATAAAATCTTTGAAGTCATAATTAGTGTTTGAGTCTTCTGCTGCCTAGTGAAATCCTTGATTTTAAGTAGCTCTAAGTAGTTTATGTTTCCCGTTACTGTTGTTAAAAGAGGCATCAGCTGTCCTGGGATAACATTCTGGCTGTGGTAATGTTTTCCTTTTTCACACCGTACTCTTTATTGTGACCATGACTTTCTTCACCATATCCAGTCCAAAAAAATCTGGTGAGCACTGGGTGATTATTTAATTGCATATGCTTCCTTTACTCACATAAAAAACCAAGTTTCTAAAGCAAAGCGTGCTTTTGATGTTGTTTTCTTATGTGTGTTATAAAGGCACTGCTTCCTAGAAAATAAACAAATAAAATGCAATTTCCCCCTCATCCCCTTTGACTGAATGATGTTAGTGTGGAAATGCACACCACATAGAGCAGGGGTGGTTTAAAAACACACAAAACTAAATGTTGGGTTTTTCCTGGTCAAAGTATTAGCACATTAATTCTGAGCTGCATATATCTTTCACATGCTTCTGAATGTGTTGTAGCTAGGCTGAATGTCAGATTATTATTTTTCCTGAAAACTGAGGGGTTTTTTTTAAATTATTGGGAACGTGTTTGCAGTGTTGCTGTACTGCTGCTTACTCTGTGTTAGGAGCTGTGCCTGGTCTGCCCAGGTGAGTCATTAGGGCAATTGGCCAAAGCTGGGTTCTGATTGCAATTGGTTTTTACCTGTGGAGCAGCTTGTTGTTCTGTTACAGCAAATGTAAAACAGCTGAGTGCACTCCTGGATCAAATCATGACTAATTAAACAGTTCTTAAAGCCTTTGACTCCATTAGATCCCTAATTTAGCTTCTGTCTCTGCAGTGCTCTGTATCTTGAAACAATTGCCTAATGTTATATTTGTGATTTTAGAAAATTGATTGTTCCTGAGAAAAATCCTTATTTTATGCAGTGATTCTGAGAAATGGACAAGGGTGTTTTTGAAGCTTATGAAAAGGAAATCCAGGCACTGGAAGAAGAAATAAGGCTGCTGACAGAAAAGTATGAAGATTTGCGACAAGAATCTGCCTTCTTTTCTGAGGAGGAGATACTGAAGGCAATGTATGCTTTTTTTTCATTTGTTAGATTAACAGAATTTCTTTGTCAAAATTGTTTGGGATGTTAGGACTTTGTAAATGTAAACTCCATGGATAAAATAAGTCACTTATATGAGTAAAGGCATCTTAGCTCCCTTTGCTTGGATGTTTTTGCACATATCTCTAAGTGGGCATTTGTACCTCCAGACTTGGAGTAAAAGCTGTGTCTACCTGGCAGTGAATGGAAAGAGTTTATTTAAGTTAGAATAGGTTTATTGTTTCCAGCAATGTGATCCAACTGAAACTTTACTTCTTAGAAACTGATTTGGGTCTGAAAACCATCAGATCCCATTACTAATGCCTTTTATTTAATGATATTGCTGTACTAGTATGTTAGGTCTGGGTATTTTGACCTTTTGGGTTTTTTTTCTTCCATTCTAGAAAATCACTCCAAGAAGAAACTGAGGGGGAAACCAAGGGACATGAATCTCCATCAGACCTGAAAGCTCAGCTTGAAAGCCTAGAATCAGATCTCTCATTTTTAATGGAATTTACTGGGTTTCATTTCACAAGTCATTCCAAGAAAACAGTGGAAAAGAGTAAGCAGTGTTGTGCCCTTTACTGAGCATACTGGTTGCAGTTCATCTGCAAACCTCTCTTCTAATTCTCTGTTAGCAGAAAGACAATTACTTTGAAATACAGTAAGATTTGGTTCATTGACAGAATAGTTTCTGAGTCAATATTGTCCTTTCCTTGATGGGAAAGGGACGGACTACTATTGTGCTTTGCACAGGGGGAAAGTGGAGTTTGTTGTTGGTATTTTTTAGCACATTAAACTTCTTTACATGAGGAGTGGTAACAGTGGGTACTCTAAATATGACTAAAGGAAGAAATGCAGTAGTTATTGAATAGAAGTGTAATTGATTGTTTTGCTAACTTGGTTTTATAACAGCTCTAAACAGGACAGTGCAGAAGCACAGCTTATCAGGGAAGTGTCACTCCATACCTTTTCAAGTGAAATTCCAGCTTCTTGAAATGCAGGTAAGGGTCAATGTAAGCTTTAAAAAAAAAAAAAAACAACTACCAAACAACACTTCAAATGGACCAATATCCCTGCTTCCTTTTCTAGCTGAAACCTTCAATTGTTTTATCTGAGATTCAATGTGTTCTTTTGGCTCTTTAACATCTGGAGCCGACTTAGGAATTCTGTGTGCATCTGAGCAAGGTAGTTGATGGTTGATAGAAGGTCAGGTTTATTGTTGAGCCACAAAGTGGTTGCCATAGAATTATTTAGGTTGGAAAAAACCTTCACGATCAAGCCCAACTGTTAACCCAGTACTGCCAAGCCTGTATCACCTTCCCTTCCCAAAGGGTGCTCCCTGCAGGATGCTCTTGCAGCCTGACACTGAGGTAATGCCCTGAGAGCACTTGGGGTCCTTCAGCTCTGCCAGGTGCCCACTGAGGCCTGGCCCAGCACAGCTTTCATCCCACACAGCACATTCTATTGTCTCATTTCTTATTCTGGAAGTTGGAAGATGCCACATGTTACCTCTCTGGAAGGAACAGCAAAAGCTAAAACACTACAAACTTCAGCAGCTCTTTTTGTTGGTTTGGGTTGGTTTTTTTTTCCCTTTGATTATATTTGTGTGTGCTTCATTAGTGTGAATAGTCATTGCACTGCCACAAGTTACACCAATGATTGCAGATTTTCTGGGAGGGAGCTCTTGGAGCTCTTTTATAAGACTCTATTCTTTGCACAGAATTCAAGATGCTAAGCAAAGGAAAACAGCTTCCACCCCAATTTGCAATAGCATTTTTCTAACACTTGTACTTTGTAATGGTATTTCTAACATCATGAAAACTTGATTTTTCAGCTCAGCTTTAAAGTTGTTAGGTTTTTGGGTTTTTTTTTTTAATTTAATGAGATAGGACTGAGAGTGAGCAGTAAAAATGTCTTTCCTATTCCATATTATGAATTTGGGAATTGAATATTTAGGTAGCCCCACATGGATTTTTATCCTTTGAAACTGCAAGAGTTCAGCTGAATGGCAACTTATGAAGTCCATTTGTGACTTAAAACTTGTGATCTTCATGATGCCTCTTTACATTTGCTTGTCTAAAACTGCACTTAGAATGTTTCTCAGCTGCATCTCCTGCAGCATGATGGCATCTTTGGGGCTCAGAGGGGTTACTGGGTGTTAAACTCACTGCTGATGGTATTGGTGCTTAAAGCCGTTGCACCACTGAGCGGCAGCACTTGGCTGCCTAATGTCTCAAATTTGGGCTACTTTGAATGCTGATGGGATAGGGAGTACCAGGTGTGTATATACTTAAACCCTCACTTCAGCTGTAAAAGTATAATTTTGAGCTGATTTTTTGCATGAGTGTTTTTTTTTGTTTTTTTTTTTGTTTGCTGGAAGTGATCATACATACAAAATAACCTGTCCTGACATTAGCATGGACAAGGCAGTGCAGTTATAACCAGTTTCACCTGTCCTGAGGAGCAAAAGCTGTTTTTGGGAAGTGCCCAGCAGGTAACAGGTCTGTTGGTATGCACAGAAGGTCGGGAATAATTTTTTCACACCGTTAACTGTAGCTATTTATTCTAGTAGTGAAGTCACAATAGAAGTTAGCTCAGCTTCATGATATTATGAGGAGAGGAGAGGAGCTTGAAAATCAGCCAAAACAAGTCTGAGCCTTTTGGGAAAGCAATGATTTAAAAAGAATTTTTCTTGCCCAAAGATTTCCTTGTAAATATTTTTATTTGGCCTCACAAAGGCATTTTGGCAGGTTAGTAACCCCCCCCATTGGCACACCAGTCCCTTCAGAAGGTGGCATGTCAGCTTGTGACTGCTGGCAGCTTCTCCACAGCTCCATCCCCCTACTGAACCTTGTGCTCTAAACCTGAAATGATTTTTCTTGATGTCATTTAGTGCATCCACCAATCTCTGTAGTGCCTGGCTGTGCTTTTCCCATCTTTAGTGATGGCAGTGTCAGCAGAGCTTCTGTCCAGGCAGCACAGGGGCTGCTGAGATGGGTGTGCAGCCCTCTCTTACCATTCCCATCTGCTTCTAGTGACTTAGTAAAAGAAGTTTAAAGTGAGACATTTCTGTGGTTTTCAAAACATGATTTTAAGCTTTTTCATTCACTGTTATCGAATCCATTGCTTTGGTGTGCTCAAGAATGCATAGAAAAGAGATTTAACTTATTTTGTGGCTTTCTTTCTACTCTGACCACCTTTTCTCATTCTTTTACAGCTTATTAATTAATTTAGAATAACTTTATTATCCCACACATATTTCTGAGTAACAGTGATTGTAAAAAAGGGCAATATTTTGAGACAAAACTATAAGGTTTAAAATTAAAAAACCAGCACAAAATGAACAGATTAAAACTTTATATGTTAACTTTCTGGTGTATGTGGCAGCTCAAGGTTGTGTTGGAATATGAACAGAATCTTAAAGTGGGATTGATGTGAAAAGAAGTAATGAACCTTCCTTAATAACTCAGGTGTTATTCCAAAAGCCTTGTGTGGATAATAGTGCTACTCTTGAAATGAAAGAAACTGTTCACACACACAAACCGTAGTTTCAAAAATGCTATTTTAAGGATTATAGTAGTTAGCATTAATATCTACTTTTTTCTATATTTTTATATGCAAATAGACACAGTTTTCTCCTCACTTGAGCAATTTCTAAAATATTTTGTTGTTACTTCTCCAATCTAGAAGGATGAGAAAGTGTCTGCTGTTGTTAGTGATCTCAGCATCAAAGTGGAATCCAGAGAAGATTCAAATATGAGCAAGTTTGTGTCACGGTAAGATGGAATTTTTTGTTCAAGGGTAGTTATTGTGTGGGATATGGGACAGTAAATGCAGTACTGAGTTTTCATGTGAATTGCTGGCAGCCAGTGTCTTTATGTGATGTGTCCTTAGCCCAGCCTAAACACTTCCATCCCTTTCTGTATCCTGGAGAGAAGATGGCAGGCATGTGATTTTTAAGCTCTGCAAGGACCTTTACAAGTTCGTGTTATGTAATTGTTCCTCAGACTCTGTGTGAGCTGCACTGTGGGTAATGCCTGAAATGCACATCCAGAACCCCTCTCCAGTGTTTGCCTGTTTCTGATTCTCAGCTCTCAGTTCTATTTCTCTTATTGGTAACAGGATTTATTTCACTGATATCTTTAAAAAATGTAATTTAAAAACATGCACTAGTGTATTTGTGCAATAGCTTAAGAAAATTAACACACTGGAACTTAAATGTATGAATGAATGCTGTTTCTTATTATTTTCTGGAGTATGCCAACTTCTTGTGGTAACATGAGGAGTAAATGATCAAATTATTTGTCTGCAGTATTCCACTGAATTGTGCTCGCAAGCTGTTCTGAGAACAAATCCATCATCACTGAGTCATTGATTTAATTCTTTTTTTTCAGTTGCTTCTTTTGCTTTCTGTTATTTTTTTGGTCTTGGGGAGGGAGAAGGGCCAACAGGGGTCTGTTGAGTTACCTCAGGCTTCAGTAGTCTCTACTGAAAACTGTTTTACTTAAAGGCTTTGAGATTTCCATAAAAATCTGCTAAAGCTTGTGGTGAAACTGGGAAGAACACTTGACTGCTCTCAAGAAGTGGGATTTAGAAGAGGAAATTGCCCTGTTTTATTCATGACTATTTTATGACAGCAGAAGTGTATTGGAACTTCATAGTCACACTGGAAAGGAATGTGTTGAAGTAGTGGCAGACTTTATTTCATCCTGGCTGCAGCCCTGCTCTCTTATCCCTGTCTCTTCTCCTTTTCACCTTGTGCCAGTAGTCACAAATAAGCACAAGTTTTCATGAATGATAGGAGATGTCAGCAAAGCAGGCAGTGCTGGCTGCTGAGTGCCACCTTGGCCTTGTGACTGTGGATACCCCTGCAGCCAATAGGATCAATGGGGTCAGCAGGTTGAAAAATCCTTCTGGGGGTAGGGAACAACCCAAACTTGTTCCCCCATAACACCTTCAAATGTCACATTTCCTGTGTGCCCTGTGCTGTGCAGTGTGAGGCAGTGAGCCCAGGGCTGATGCTGGCAGGTTCTGTTTGAGAGCACCCCCTGCTCCATTGAGTCTGTCATGTCCCATCAGGGCCTGTTTTCTCAATCCCCTTGTTGGGCTACTCCTCATTTCTTTTTCCAAGTTGTAATCCCCTCATGTCCAGTTTCAGACTTTTCCCAACTAGCTCTTTGTTTTTTAGTCTGCTCCTGAAATTCCTACTTCTTCCCTTCTTTTCCCTCCATTCCTGACCAGCTGAGTCTGGTCTCCTGCTGTTTTGTTCATTTTCAGCCTCCCTACCAGTTTTTCTTCTCTTGCTTCCTTGGCCCAGTCTTGCCAAATCCATTGTCTACTTCTGTTCTGTTTTGTCTCCTGGCAGGGATTTTTTTTCCTCCCTAGTTTTAAAATTTTTTTGGGGTATGTTTTTTTTTTTTCATAATACATGTCAGAAAATAGTCTTTAAGAACAGCAGAGTTAAAAACCTGGCATTCAGTTCCTGCTTTGGAAGAAAATAGGGGAATGCTAGAACACTTGAACAATATCTTTTTAAATGAAACAAAAAATTCAGCAGTCTGCAGGTACTGCTGTAATATATAAATGGTACATTTCTATATAAGAATTGTACATTTTTTAAAAGTGGTTATATTTTTATATAATTTCTTAATTATTTTGTAATGATAGGAGATGTATGCAAATGAAATCACAATATTTAGTTGTCTTTTTTGGGTTTCACATGTGTCCCCTTTGGACCACTTACACTTTATTAATGTTGAGAACCACAACATCTAAAAAAACTCTTGTCAGTCAGTTTTCCTTTTTTAGACTTGGCACCCCATTAATTATTGGGGGAGTTACCTTTGCATGGGTTGCTTAGGCAAATAGAGATTTTAAGCAGTATGAAAATTGCTCTTTCTTTTTACTAACTAGTTAGAATCTATAAGTCAGAGTGCAGGATTTAGAAAATGTGCATTATATTAAAGGCTGCACGGGCAAAGTCCTCTGCAAATGAAGGGAAGCAGGAATTCTCCCCCCAGCTTTGAGTCTGCTTTGGTTTTCTATGCTAATGTAGGAAGTCTTGCATTGTGCAGTGAGTCAAAATTGATTTTCTCCCTTAAAATACATAAAGGAACACATTAAAGGAGGATTAGGTACTCTTACAACAGGTAAATTTCCTATATACCTCTGTTTTTTGTTGATATTTTCTGAAAGTGTGTTTGGATGGACAGCCCATGATTTTCAGCTGAGAGTCACTCTCTGCCTGAATATCCTTTTCAGTGGTTTTGGATGACTTCTCTGTAACACGGATGTTGGCATTGGAGACAGATGTTTTCTGCTCCAAGTGGATTTTTGTAATGCTAAATTCCTTCAAAATAAAAAAAGACTTGAATTTTTACCATCCACGCTCTTACTACCTTGTTATTGTATACCATGTTTCCTTGGTATTTCAATATTTGGTGTAGTTGACTTCAGGAGGAGGAATTAGGCTAATTTGGGCTAATTAGGAATTACTGCTTATGGGTAGATTCAATGCTGTGGCAGTTCACTGAAGTGGTGAACTCTTACTCCTTTGCCATTATGCATTCACATACAGCTGTTCTTGCCAACAGATTCCCCTTTCTAAACACTGAGTTCAGTTTTCTATCTTGAATTTAGCCAGTGCTATGTGAGAAAAGTGCATCCTCAGATATATTGGTTGACTAACTTCTACATTGGAAACTGGTTCTTTGAACTTCTGCCCAAAGCTTTTTCTTTCTGTTGATGATCCAGCCTTGAAAATTATCTGCTGCCTTACCTAAAAACAATTTTGAGGCAAAAAGGAAATAAACTAATAACCATGTTAAACCAAGGTCACAGTGTTTGTGATAGTATTTTAAATAGCCTAAATGTGGATTTTATAAACACTGCCAAGTTCTTCAAAAAGAATTCCAAGTGTGTAGTTTGGTACCAAAGCTTTGTGTTCCCTTTCCCACGAGTGGAGATTAAGGAAGCCCAGAGCAGTTTGTGTGGGATCTGTTCTCCAGGCCTGGATGTGGGCAGTTGTTACCAAGGTCCACAGTTCCTATAGAATGAGTGGAGTTGGACATGTACAACTCAGAGCTGTGGTTCAAACCAGCTCCCAGAGCAGGGCTAATGAGCTATTGTAAAGCAGTGTCTGTGTCCTTCCAGGGACTCACTTCTCCCACTGCTGCCAGCAATTTTCATCTTGGCCTGATTTTGTTGGCAGCTGTGACTGCTGTGGTAACTTCCTTTAATGATGCTGTTCTTTCCAGGCTGGGATAAAACTTGTTTGGCTTTTCTTTCACATTTTCAATATCTGAATGACCTTAATGTATTTTTTTTCAGTTTCTTTGTGTAGCTGGTTAAGGTTTGCTGTTCTGTATATTAAATAGAGCAGGATTGAAAACACAGCTCTCCCTGGGAAGGCTGAACTGACTGGGTAATTCACTGTTGCAGCCATTCTGTGAGTGCCTCAAGTCTGAAAATCCAAAAAAGAATAGCTAATCTCAGGATGTTAGAAGTGAAATTTACATTAGAATTTAAATACTCTAACTTCCTGAAATATTCTCAAACATCAGTCAGGTATCTTCCTCAGTCAGGTTTTGTAAACTTGTGAAATCCTATCTTAGTAACCAAAATAAATATTTGTACTTCCAAAACAGTGTTTGCCAGGTGTGTTTTGATGATGGCTAGTAGTCTGTGGCTCATATCAACAATGGCATGAAGCCTTTCACCCTTATGTTTAAATAATTGTGTCACTTCAGCTATCCTGATGTGGTTTTTGTGGAGTTCTGCATCCTTTGCATTCTGGCTGCATTTGTGCAGTGAAAACTGCACACCCTTGATGAGTTTTTTCCCCCAACAACCCTGCATGTGTGGTTTGCTGCCTGACAGTTTGTCACCTTCTATTGTCTCTTTTCCTTTCTCTTTCCTGATTCATACTAGAAATTTGAAAAATCAACATTTATATCTATCTTTCCCTCCCATTCTCCCCTCCTCAGCATAAGAAGGAACATGGACATGTTAGAGCAGATCCAGAGGAGAGTGAGGAAGGTGTTCAGAGGGCTGGAGCCCCTCTGCTCTGGAGACAAGATCACATCAAGCTTTAACTGTCTGACCAAAGTTTTGGTTTAGATGCCCTGTGTCATCAGGCCTCCCTTCCTAGTGAAGCTGCAAGGGTAATCTTGGAAAGTTGAATTAATCTTGAAAAGCAGAGGCAGGTAACATGTCATGTAGAGTTAGTTGGCTAGGACAAAGATTTTGGGAATATTTGAATGTTAGTGACACAATTTGGGAAATGTTACCATTTTGCAGGTTTGGCTTTTACTATGCAACATCTTAGAATTTATTTAGAAAATGAGTTAAACAAGAATAAAACCAAACTAAGATTTTGCAGGTGACTGCTTTGTTGCCATATTTTACATATAAGACAAACACTGGAAACACTGGTTTAGGAAAGTGTTCTTCAACCTCTTTTTCAATCATTACACTACAGCTTTTTTTCAGCTTTGTAATTGTTATTTTGGGTGATTTCTACTTCATATTCAAACAATAGTAATGAAATTTTTTTAAGTGTGAATTTTAGGCCATCAGATTGATAGCTCTGATTATGAGTGGGTTAAACAGTATATTTTTGTTTTATAGCATTGAAGAATGTGGAGATCTTATAACATTTTTCAGAAGCCTTTCAACCTATGCTGAGTGGTATGAGCATCGTAGACACACCTTCCTGCATTTCAAGGTAGTGCCTATCCACCCTTTATTTATTAGTACAATATTTATTGGTTTAAGAAGTTTAGTAAGACAGAGCATTGGAAGTGGAACTGGCTTAGCAGAATGTAGGATCTTAATTTTGTATGTGGTGATGAAGAGAATAGGAGCTAAAAATTTGCTGTGTTCAAGGGGCAATTGAGCAGCAATTGCTGTGTTCCTCATGGGTGGAGGAAAATAAGACTCTGCCTTTCTGTGAAGGAGTATTTGGTTTGCTTTGGTATTCTATTTTATTTTGATTTAAAAAAAAAGAAATTAAAAGAAAATAACACTTGTAGTCCTTGGCATATAAATGTTGGTTTTGAAGGATTAGATCTGTTTCTCTTGAAGATGTGTCAGTGTGTGTTTGGATGACAGCACTTTCAGTTCTGGAGTGTTTTACTTGCGTGGGAAATAAACTGTTCCTCCCTCCTAACTGGAAAATAGCATTTGAGCTTAGTTTTAAATTACCACTATTTGCCTCGTTTGTTTTGGCTTTGTGCTGGTTTTAAGATAAACAACTAATCCTTGGAGTAAAAATACTGCAGTCTTACAGACACAAAACATCTTACATGATACTTTATGTAGGAGATGAATGTTTAGCTGCTTAATTGTTTGTGGTTTCTTGGCTGAGTGCTACATACCTCAAGAATTTACTGTCATTAAACTTGACACCATCTTTACTTTTCAGCTGTAGTATCATGTGGGAGCTGCACCTTTTCCTATTTTTTCAGCCTTTTAGGCCTTTGAGTTCTGTGCTGAATGAATCAATTTCTATTATCAATCAGAAAATTACTTCAATTTTCTGATTGCACTAAAAAAAAAATCCAGTCCTCAGCTGAGCAATGAACTGGCATTGCCTAATCCTGTTGGCTTTTGTCTTAGGGCTTTTCTCTAATCCCTCCACAGAAAAGGTAGAGCACCAAGAGCTTTAGGGCTCTGCAATTGTTTTTTCCAGCTTCCTTTGATGCTTTCTGATCCTTAGATCAGCAGTCACTGTGGTTTCTGGGACAGTGATTTGGTTGTTGTAAATATTTCTCATTTTAAAATATAATAACAAGGGAAAAAAAGGAAAGAGTTTTGGAGAAATCTTCAAATTGTTGTTATATAAGCAGTTTTTAAAAATGTTTGTTTATATGTTGAGTATAAACAATGAAATTATCTACTAATTGCTAGAAGATGTGTGAAGATAATTCATTGAAGACACTACAAGTTTGTCAGTATTACAGATGTTCTTTCTAAAGGTAGTTTTATTTCCATGGTCAAAGACAAAGGTAAAGTTGAAAGACAAACCAATTTGGGAGAGTATTTACCAAATATGACTGACTGTTCTTAAGAAAAGTATTTTAGACCTTCTTATTTTTGTTAGCATTGCTAATAATTTAATGTTGAAACAGAAGACTTTCTCAGGTAAGAGAATTAATAAAAGGTTCAAATCTGGCAATTCAAATAACTGGATTGCCAAGGAGAATGTATATTTGTAGTTTAATGTTTCAGTAATTTGTGGGAAAGCAATTAGATATATGTTAATATATGCATAATACCAACTCAAGAGTCTATCCTGTTAATATTCACACTTACAAAGATTACAGACTCCTTTTTAATTTTGTGTATTTATTTTTTCCCCCTACCTGTTCTCTAGACTCTCCTGTTTTGGAGAGAAAACTCCTGGGGGGGAGTCTTGGGTTTATAGCTTTTCTATTAATGTGAGTTTTTTTTTAAGAAAACAAGTGCCAAGGCTTTTATGTAGAAATAAAATAGTTTCTGATACTTTCCTCAGAGTGTGGAGTAAAAACACCAAAGGTAGTTTATTTTTTCTTTCCTGTTTTGGTACCTGAGAAGAAAGGGATAATGTACAAGTGGGTGAGTACTTCAAGTAATATTGGATGTTTTGAGATTTGTGGCAATTCAAGGTCAATTCAAAATAGGTTTTGAAGGAGCAAGTGGGATGTTCACCAAGTATTCTGTATGGCAGGATTTGCTATTGTCACAATAAATATGTCTGTAAAATGGATTTACCTCTGCAAATAACCTCCTAACCTTAGTCTGCTGTGAGGCTGAACAACTGAGACATGTTGGCAAGGCTGGAAAAGCAGATTGTGGAAGCTGATACTGATAAACAAGAACAAACATTCAAGTTTTATTGGAATTTCAGAACAGAAATGAGTGATAGGAAAAAAATAAAATGGTTTCATTCAGCTTGATATTAGTACAGGTCACAGAAATAGGAGGTGGAAATCCTCCCTGCTGAAGCCTTTCTCACTTCATGTTTTGATTAACTTGCTGTGAATGGGGAAAATAAAGGAAAACACATCAGAGAACTTGGTGCCTGCATGAGACATTCAGGAGGTTCCACTTGTCTACTTTGGTTTGCTCACAAAGTGTTTAGAGCATTAATCAGTGTTACTGATGATAATTAGTATGTTTCAGAAATATATACAACATTTTAATGTGAAATTAATTGTGTGGTAGTAGGGAGGTCTTGGAATGTTTACATGTGTGTATATATTACAAAAACATGCATTTATTTGTGTATACACATTTTTGGTGATATTTACTGGTATTTATTTATTTTGGTGATTTACTGAAAAGAGTTTTAGTAGCAGTGATTTGTGATGAGAATAAGATCAGGGGCTGCTGCTTATGTAACATTATTACACTTACAGCTGTGTTTTTTCCATCTTGGGCATTTATCACAAGAGATGGGAGAAAATTGATGGGTTTATTTTTTTCCAAATAGAAATTTGGCTTGACATTGGAATGTATTTTTATATGCTTTGAAGTTGTTTTTCATGTTTTGATAAAGACCTGGGAACATCAAAGTTTTATGATTTATGTGGAAAAATGAAAACCAAGTATTGCTGCCGGACTTGGTTTTGTTCTCAATTAAGACAATGGAATTTCCTTCTTGTTACACTAAATAACTTTAAATGGAAAATATTGGGGGTTGCTGTTTTTCTTGGGAAATGGGTTCAGGGCAAAAATATCTGTTCAGAATTAAGTGCCATCAATTCCCCATAGCACAAGCACTAACAAATTAAGGCTTAGCTAAATAAGATAAATAAAACTAATACAAAATATTTTGTAAAATCAATATTTTAGATGTAGTGATACGTCATCATGCATTTGATGCTTAACTATTTCTACTAATTAGGAATCTATACTAGCTTCAAAATTAGTACAAAGTGGATGTGGTAATAATAACTAGCACACCTTTGGCATTCATTTGTCTGGAGGCTTTCCACCTGCGGTAGCTATTGGAAGGGAGAAACTGGATGTCAGAAATGTACAGTTGAGGAATTAAAAGCATTGTACCCTTTATCAGTGATAAACTGAGTGTCAAGGCCTGCACAAGTCAATTTGTGTTTTTAATACACTGCATAGGTTCAAGGCATTGAGTGAAATGGTTGAAGTTACCTCTGATTTCAGATTAGTGATGGAATCAACTTTTCTTTGTAGCTTCCAAGTCTGATTTGATTTTTCCCTAATGATCAGAAGTATTGTTGCAGAAGGGTAAATCTCTTTCTTTGCTCTGACATCTAGATGAAATCATACTTATTTACAGATAAACACATGAATTCAGCTTTGCTTTTAACTGTATTGTCACATTTCCTGTCAGGAGGAGCTGTGGAACCAGGGCTTGGTTGACATCATTAGTTAATAACAAAGGTATTTGAGTCTGTTATGCTGTATGTAGACTGTTCTTTTAAAATAGGAAGCTGATGTTGCAAAAACAGCTCTTGTGAGAACAGCTCAGCAAAACATATATATTTCACTTAAAAATACATTGTGTAAAAATAAAACACATGTTAATTTCAAAGTAGAATAGTAGAAGGAAATCTAAAACATCTTTGCAAAGTTCTAGTTGCTATGTTGCTTGGTGTACTAAACCTAAATAGGAGTTATTCTCATTTACCACAAATCAAGTTTTTGAAAAATGTTAATGAATTTAAGCTTTGAGAAGTTCTGTTTCTAAACATAACTTTCTCTCATCTGCATCTTCATCCAATACACTTTTGAAGGTCAGCTGAAAAGATCTCACTGCAGATTAAAAGAGTGGGATTAGAATTCAGAAATATTTTTCCCCTTTGGTTTGCTCATAGAAAATCCTGCATTTATCTGAAAGTAAAGTGTGGTGGTTGTTCTGAGTGCTGGTAAAGAATGAGAATAAGCAGTTTTGTGTGATTTTATCTAAAGAGTATGTGGTGAAATAAAAATTGAGATAATGTGTGTGCATATATATATTTTTACACTTTCATTAACAGAAAAGATTCTGAAAGCATGAGGGACACCATAAGTAGTAAAGTAACTGAAATGGTTATTTCAGAGAACGGTGCAACCTAGCAGGAGCTCCTGGGTAAGCAGGGAAAAGAGCATTAGTAAGGGAGAGGATATGAGCTTGTAAACAGAGGAAGAAGTGATCCTTGTTGGATGCCTGGCTGGCACCAGCAGGGTTAGTAGTAGGTGCCCACGGGCAGCATCCTCAGGCAGGAGAAGGCGTTGACGTGCTTGGCCAGCACGATGGGGTTGCCCTCCATCCTGATCTCGTCCATGCGCGTGCGGATGTAGCGCGTGTTGTTGGACTTGCAGAACGTGTCATCCGTGATGCTCGTGATGTTGTTGTACTGCAAACCAAAACATTCTCATAAATAAATCCATACAGGCATTGTTGATAAAAGATTAGAGGTTCTTTTGGCCATTTCCTATCCCTGATGTACAGAAACTAATAATAAATCCTTGCATGGCAATTGGCATCTTCTGAGTTTCTAGATGGTCATGGCCATACACATTGGCATGGTAAATGGTTTTATTGAGGTGCAGTGAAAAACTGTAGTGGGAGCTGTTTTAAAATAGAATAAGTTTGATTGAAGTGTATAACTCCTGGGGTGTTTCCTAAGAGAATGTTAAGGAAATGCTTTGGGAATACCTGAAGGTGAAGAATGCGCAGACTCTCCGGTAAGTTCAGGGGCACAGATTCCAGTGCGTTGTGTCCTAAGTAGAGGTAGGCCAAATTTGTGAGCTTCTGTTGAACAGAAAGAGAGGTTACTGATGCTGGTACTACCTGAGGTTAAGTAACTCATGCCTGTTACAAGAAATCAGTAATTTTTTCTGATCACATAACCTGTGAACTGATGTAACAAAAGCCATTCTTTTGCTGTGAATGTTGAATTCTATTTTATCAAGAAATTCATAGAACAAACCTTCTATGTTTGGGAAATTTCAGTGTCAGCATGTTGGTTTTAAAAGTTGAGATCACTATAAAGTACTATATGTGTATTGTTTATTAGTATTTCTGCAGTCTTCAGAACTCTAAGCCATCAATTTCTGGATATTTTTTCTTTACATGTTAGAGAGAAAGCAAGCAGGTGAGATATTTCATAGAAAATTCTTTCCTATATGGAGGACATGAGAGACTGAGTGCACAAATGACTGATATTCCAGAGTGCCTTAAAAGCAAAGCAAAAGCTGAAAAGCTGCTTCATCTTAGTTTGTTTCTTAGATTACAAAAAAAAAAAAAATAATTTTTGCAGACTGAATAGTCTGGTTAGTAATTGTGGTTACTTCGATTACCTAGATTATTGGGTTTTTCCTTACCTTGAAAGCATTTGCTTTGATTCCTCTGCTCTTGATTCTGTTTTGGTTTACATTAAGTGATGTTAGTTTGGGAGGTAGAACAGGAAGTTTTACAAGTCGATTTTCAGCAAGAGAAAGTTCTTCCAACAGCAGAAGCTTTGAAAAGGCTCCATCTTCTATTTCTTCTATCCTATTTCCACTAAAATCAATTCTTCTCAAGGTAGCTTTACACAAAAGAAATTAAAATCTAAGTATCGACTTTATAATTACATGGCATGTGAAATGTGTATGGCTGTATATGCTAAATGTTGTACTTTTGGCTGCAGCATCTAAATTGTGATCTACAAATGCAAATGCTATTAAAATTGACATCTGGGTTTTTTCCTGGTCTTAAATTAGAAAAAATTATAAAGGGAAATACTCTGCATCCTTCTTTTTGTCTTAGAGATAACATGATTTCAGCTATTCACAGAATTTCTCATGCTGTGGAGTGAGATAGCTGGCAGAGCTGTCCCTGGAGCATTTGAAGGAAAAATAACACCTGCTCATTTAAGACTGTCTGGGATACGGAGCTGAATTTTACTTTTAGCAATCTGCTCTTTACCTGATGTTTGGGAATATTAAGATGTTTACAGGATCCAAAATGCATGTTCATTGTGCCTTTCCATTTTGTGTTCTAAAGCAGAGACAGAAAGTGGGGTGTCACTCACTGATGTCAGCGAAGTCTGAGGCTGCAATCCTCTTGATCTTGTTGAAGCGGGCGTAGAGATACGCGGTTTCCTTGGGCAGGGGGGGCACGGCCTCGATGTCGATCTCCTCGCAGTACACGGAGCCGCTCAGGCACACGCACAGCAAACACGTGGGCAGGTCTGCCAGCAGGGCACAGCACACTTACAGCATGCTCAACTCGCTTCAGCCTGCTTACTCAAAATATGCTTTTTTCTAGTGTCTTTTAAGATTTCCTGTTGTTAGGTTTTCAAAAAAATTCTATTTGCATCAAGTTCTGAGAAGATTTATCTTCTCAACTGTTTGGAGTTTTTTGTTCTTTTCATTGTGTATGATTTCTCTGTGTATAATCTCTGTTCTTACCTGAGCATGTGACATGCTATTAATTGGCCTGAATTCAGTTTAAATCTTTAGATGGCTGAGAGCATGGTGAATGTGACAATTGCAAGTTTGACCATGTTAAATATCACATTTGGAACCAAACCCACAAGGAGAAACACCTGGCAGTGCATTGGAGCATTTCTGGCAGGCCACACAATAGCCTGTGTTATTCCTAGCTACTCTTCTGTCTAAACATTTTGATCAAAACTCCAGCAATTATGTTTATATATCACATATGGTTTAGGTTGGAAGGGACATTAGAGATCATCTCATTCCAACCCACAGACAGGGACTCCTTCCACTAGACCAGGTTGCTCAGAGCCCTGTGCACAATCTCTATCTCTCTATCGGTTTTATACTGAGGTTTTTGCAGCTGTTGTTTTAAGTAGAGAAAGTTTTTGTAATGTAGTTTGAGACCTTTCTGGCTTGTGCTAGTCCTCATGGACAGTAGTAAAGTATCAGTAACTTCTGCTTTGCTCTAGTCTTTTCTGCCAGCAATATTCAAATACATGTAATGAATGTGGCTTTGAATCCTGTTTCATCTCCACTGTTGTCTTGTGCTGTGTTCTCTATATTTTGAGAGTTTTGGTTGGCTTCCACCCTGGAGTGAGTGCAGTGCAGACAGCAGGGTCATTCCATGGGGTAGTTGTCACCACACAGCAAAACAGGACCTTCTGCAAGCAGTGAGGAGTTACAAAAGCAGCAGGTCAATACTGGGAAGCCAGTACATAAGAGTAATTCTTTTTCTTACAGCAGCACTGCAGAGAACAGAATGAAGATTTTGAGGTTTAGCTTGTGAATATCATAATTTTTAGGCTGCAGAGTTCTGCCCTGTTTGGTGATTTGGGGCTTTTTTATTTAGTGGCTTGTTTTCATGTTTGTGTAGGAAATGGAAAATGTCAAACAACGTTGTCACTGTTAAAAAGGCAATGTCTAGAAGCTCTGATGTTCTTGGAGACTTGCTCAGTTTTGATGAGGCCTTGCTGACAGGTGCTGTTTGGCAATAATTAACCTTGAATTAGCACTTTGGTAGACACTGACAGTCCACTGGTCTTGCTGAATCATCACTTATTTTTGGAAGTTTATATCATAGACACACAAAATAAGTGTTTCTTTTTCTGTCTGCTCTGTTTGGCAGAAAAACTGTCCTTTTTGTGTGCAGAGAGCAGTGGGGTTTGTTAGGAGAAATCTGGACAATGTACCCAGAGCCTGTAGGAAGCTTTGACAAGGGAAGAACATTCCTGATGTATTTTAAACATTGACCTCCCTGATCATCAGATGTAAACTTTGAGAATAGCCAATTGTTCAAATAAATCTGTTGAAATAATTTAAGCACATAGTATTTCATCATCACTTGGGTTAAACTGTGGAACTTACTGGGGGATGTATTTTCTATTTCTTTGTCGTCTTGTCTAACTTATTTAACTTGGGTGCATCTCAATGGCAAATATGACTGGGCAAGTCTGTGGAGATGCTTACAAGCTGTGCTTTGTGTATTCAGAGTTTACCTGAGGATCCTTTAAATTTTTCAGCCTGCTCCATCAGAAGTTACAAGGTTTTCCACGGGAGATATGAAAGATATTCATAAACAAAAACATTAATTCTGTAGCCTTTATCCTTTGCACTTTAGATTTGTATGTTAGAACATTCTTTTGGATATCTTAGACATCACATTATTCATATCAGTTAACTTACTTGTGTCCTTTGTTGGTGGGACATCAAGTTGGCTGTCATCACTTTGTAGCATTAGGGAGGTGTGAAGAGAAACATTTGTTCCAGCCTTTTTGAAAGAACAATTGATGTTTTAAAACACAAACCACAGACAAAAAGCCACAGAGCATTACAAGGATTTGAAATAACATCTTTTTAAAGTGAACTTCTTACAATATACCTACTTATCATACTTACTTTTTAAAATGCTTTTATAGGTTGGATGACTAAGGTGATGTATTGTTACTTTTACACACAAACTACTCACTTTAAAAGGCAAGAAGGGAAGGTGCTGCCAGTGCTCTTTAGAAAACTCAAGTTCTTTAGGAAAGAACAGTAGACACAAAATAGAAATAGAAAATATAGTCTATATGGTGGGAAGGAATATCTAAGTGGTGGATGTTTACAAACAGAGTTTTGAAGATCAAGATTTTGCATATAATGCAAAACTCAGTAGGATTCTTGTGAGTCTAAGTTGTATTTTGTCGTTATTTTACCCAAATAATCTCAGTAAAATGACTGAGATGTCCTTGCATTTCAAGTTATTCAAAATTCCTCCTGGAGATAGTCATCACATCTTTTCAGTTGCAGGACAACTTAGTTTATAAATACATTCCTTGCAGGTATTGGCTGAAATTGAGTTTCCATTATCTGCATGTTAGTCTGTTTTAAGGTGTGGGCTGCTCACAGAAAGGGCCTCTTCACACAGAATCACTAGGTTGGAAGAGACCTTCAAGATGGAGTCATCAAGGGATGGTGACTCCACCATCTCCCTGGGCAGGCCATTCCAGAACTTTATCATCCTTTCTGTAAAAAACTTTTTCCTAACGTCCAACCTGAATTTCCCTTGGCACAGCTTGAGGCTGTGTGCTCTGATTCTGTCAGGGCTGCCTGGAGAAAGAGCCCAGCTCCACCTGAGCACAGGCACCTTTCAGGAGCTGTGCAGAGTGATAAGGTCACCTCTAAGCCTCCTTTTCTCCAGGCTGAGCACCCCCAGCTCCTTCAAATGTTCCTCACAGGGTTTGTGTTCCCAGCCCCTCTCCAGCCTCATTGTCCCCTCTGGATGTGCTCAGTGTCCCAAGGTCCTTCCCCAACTGAGGGGCCAGAGCTGGGCACAGCACTCAGGGTGTGCCCTCAGCAGTGCCCAGTGCAGGGGCAGAACGACCTCCCTGCTCCTGCTGGCCTCACCATTCCTGATGCAGGCCAGGAGCCATTGGCCTCCTTGGCACTCTGCTGGCTCATGGTCATTTCAACCAGCACCCCCACGTCCCTTTGTGCCTGGGCACTGTCCAGCCACACCATCCTCAGCCTATAATGCTGCAGGAGGTTTTGTGGCCTCTTGTGATGTAGAGAACAGCAGTCAGGTTTTCATTAGGCATTGGAGCAATTTTAGAGAAATACCTATTATTACTGTATTTACAGTATAGATACAGTGCCTTATACTGTCATTTGCATGAGGTAATGTTAAGGGGATTTCAGTTTGACTGTGGTGGTTGTTTTTGGCTTGCATAATTTGTTTGTTGGTTTGGTTTTTTTTTTAAATGGGGAATATTTGTAGGACAGAACAACCCAATATGTTTTTTGGTGTGTGTGGCTATTGGAAACACATGCAGGAAAGAGCATTGTGAGATGTGGAAGATGTTTTGCTTTAAACATGCTTAAGGATCAGGCCCTGGCAGGAGTGCTCTGTGGAAGAGCTGCTTGCACACTGGGGGTGCTGACAAATGAACCCCTTTTAGTTTTCTTAATCCCCCCACTCTCCCCTCCTTCTGGGACACAGGTGGTTCACCTGTAAGTGCAATGTGCAGGTAAGAGCATCCAGGCTCCTTCTGATACTGTGTTTTATTTGGTATTTAGCTGCCTGAGTGTACTTTACTTGTGGGAATTTTTTTTATTCTGTAAAACAAACCCCTCAGGCTTGACAGAAAGCCTGAGAAACAAATATCTTGGCCAGCCTCTGTCATTTTGACCCTTTTGTAGCCTGTGAATCATCTGTCCCTTGGCTCTTCCCTGCGTCTGCCTCTCCAGGCTCTGGCTCTGGTTTGGGCTAGCTTGGTTTGTCCTAGTGAAGTTTTTGGGTTCTCAGTTAGGAAGTTTAAGGTTCTCAGTAGGATTCTGGCAGCAGTTTGGCCAGAATGCTGGGTGGAGGGAAGCTGGGGGTGTCAGCTTACCAGCTACACTCCAGCAAACAGCAAATCTCCCAGAAGCTTTCTGCAGGAGTTAGCTCACAAAGATAGGTTGATTAGGCACATGAAGACGTGGCCCTTGAGGTATCTGTGCCAGCAGAAATTTCTGAGTGCATGGACTGCTCATGGAACAAGTGGACTTGTATGGCTGCAGCTGGTTTGGCTCCTGAGGGACATTTACTAACGTTTGCTGGCACAGCTTATCTGTCCCAGTCTCCTACTTGAGCCATCAAAGTAGTCTTTGGTGGGAGTTCTTAGCTTAATGCAATGTACTCCTAATCTCTGCCAGTGGGAAGTGTCATTGAAATTAAAACTGGTAATTTGCAGAATACCATTAAATTCCTAAAATTAAAAAGTATTTGCTGATCAGCCATAAAAATTCCTCACTATGGAGTATCAGTGCACAAGATTGTTTGGATTATAACCACAAGTTCATTACTTGCCTATGTAAGGAATGCACTGAAGGAATATTGGCCTACTCACATACATAAATTCCACCTGCCTCTTCCACTTTACTGTACAGACACATTAACACTTTACATCTAAATACTCCAACCATCTTCAAATTTCTGCATTATAATTTATTCATCTTATAACACAAAGGTCTGATAGTTTATGCTCAATGAAATGAGTTAGTCCACATGTGAGACAGCATCTAATTGAGTGGTTCTGTTCTGTTGTGGAAATTAAGATTTTGTGCTTTAAATTGCTCAAATTTTATTCAAGACTGGTATGACTGTGGTTTCAAATAATCATAGTAATAAATTTCTTGTGATGTTTTACTAAAAACACTTTTTTCTAACAGTGTGTTCAAGCATACAGTAAGGAGTTAAATTTGTATGCAAGACAGATTTCTGACTGGGCATGCTTGAGGAAAGATTTGGCATGCATTTCAGTTCCAGTTAACACTTGGAATATTCGGGGAGTAAAATCAGTGCAATAAATGAATAGAAGATCTGTTTGTGCACCCCATGATGTAAACTGGGAACACTGGCACTTGTGTCAATGTAGTTGTTGCACATAAGGAACTCATTTATTATTTTGCAATGAAAACATGTCAATAGAGACCCGACCTGATGGAAATAATGACTGACTACATTCCTAGAATTATCCTAAGCAGAACTGTTGGCCTTCAGAAGACCTGCAGCTTATAGCACTGCCAGGAGGACTTTGATTTGTCTGTGGCACATCTGTTGGCACCATTTCCATGTAGGTAAACTCCTTTTTCCTTTACTGAAGCAGCAGCAATCTTCTGTAAGCAACTTATTGATCAGTGTAATCTGATGCTCTGCCTAACTGGTTAAAGTTAATAGGTTTAGTATTTTTTAAAGACTCACTTCTGAGTGGATAGTCAGGAATTAGTTAAGAGTCATTTATGTAGTCCCTTTTTCATGGATTTATGAAAACATGTTACTTCATCACTGTGGCAAATGTCAGATTTAAAAATACCTTAGACGTTTATTTGCCATAAATATGTAGCTGATTGTTTTCATCAACAATAGAGAGCTGTAATTTAAGTAAATTTGGGAAATATTAAAAACTATACAAAAGGGATTTTTCTGTATTTAGACTGCAATTTTTTACTTACTATCTTTTGCTGTTTTATTTTTCTTGCTTATCAGGCTAAGTTATTGTAACAAGTACAGTTAATATTAATGAAAACCTCCTTGAGCTGTTCATACTGGGCTGTTACCACTTGGTTTGGATCTGTGGTATTTTCCTTGGCAACTACTCTTGGTACAGTTGCTGCTGTTTTTTCTCCCTGATCAGTGTTGTATCTCCTTCTCTCTTGGTGTGTACTGGTTAGGACTGAATGGGGGTGTGACATTTGTAACTGTCCCTGGCAGCTGAGGTTGTGGCACTTCACTTAATTCTGCCCTGGCTTTGTGTCTTCTGCTGTTGTCTTGAAATTCAGAGGCAGGAATGTGGAGCACCCAACAAAAACATTCTGTTGGGAGATGCTGAGAGTGCCCTGAGATGTAGGGGATATTCTTTTTACTAAGACCCTCAAAGTGTTAATGCATAAGTGGCTCCTCCAGCACTGGGCATTCTATAGAATTCTATAGAAGTTTGGGAGTGCTGAACTGTTGAGCTGTAAAAAACCCAAACCACAGACCCCTGAAAAACTAAGGAAGAAACTTGATAGTTTGGCAGGTCAAAGGAGGAACTGTGGTTTATACTGGCAGATTATGTTCCATAAAAGGGGGGGGGGTTCCAATTATTGCATTGGTAGTTAAAAAAAAAAAAAAAATCACCTTTCTTATTCTTAAGCAAACTCACTGAGTTAATACAACATAGTTAAAACTGTTGAGCTAGTAATTAATGCATCCTGCTCTTGAAACTCTTATGATTGCAGGCACATAAGAACAGCAGAGTTAAAATGATGCTTTAGCCTTATTTGTGCAAGCCTGCCTTCTTGGCTTACTCAGACTGTAGCAAGGGTAATTTTTTTTTTTGTGGTTTTAGTTTGAGTGGCTTTCCCTATGTCTGAACACATTGTATGTTTCCCTGTTATTTTAGAACTTTTCCATAAAACTCACATGCATGCACATAACACCTTTTTCATATAATGCTTATTTTAGTTAAAAATATTAAAAGGAAAATATAAATAAAATACCTTTCTTATATCCTTGGATTGCATTTCATAATCTTGTTGGGTCAGGCTTCCCATGGAAACATCTGTATCATACTCATAGAGTGATTCTTGCTGTAGAGGTGGTGCTGCATTTACCAAAGTTACAAACACAAACAAAAAAAAAGTAGCCTGCAAAGTCTCCATTCTTGCGCAGAACGATGTATGAGGCTTTCAGGGAGCTGGTGAAGATCTGCTCGTGCCTGGACTCTGGAGAACACTTTCTTTGGGACTGGAAATGAAAATGCAATCCGTCAAAACAATATTTAAAGCCTAGAGTACTTGTTGGCAGTGGTTTCTCACACATAAGGAACATGGAACAACTTTTAACTCTTGGTATCCTTTAATTAACTCTAACTTTATAAAACCTGTTCTTAACATGAGAAGAAACTGGGAAATAATAAACATTTTATAATAAATAGGAAAATATTCTCTTAATTGCATTTGTTTGTTTCCCAGTTTATTTTTGTTAAAAGCAAGACAATTTTGTTAATATTAAGTATTTGGCATATATATAGATTAACTAATTAAAATATTTGAGGTTCAAATGCATTTTTCTTTATTGTCAAAATAAGGGGTTTCAAACCCAAATGCTCTATAACAAAAGCCTCTCATTGTCTTTTACTTTACATGTGAGACTAAACAAGAGAAGATAACTTAATACCCTCAGGATATTATACAGGATGGGCACTTTTCAGGCAGGAAAGGGGAAGAGGCTGCAAACATGATCTTTGAAACATTACAAATATGCATGCAATATTTGAAAAAATAAATCTTTGCACAGCATTTCTCTCCTCTTTACTCTAGTTTTATTTAAGCTCTGAGTTAATCTACTTTTAGGAAAAAAGTCCACCTACCTTTTTAGCAGATTCCAAGCTCTTCACTGAAACACCAGATATCCTTATCTATAGTTACTCTTTTGTCAGTGTACTTTAGGTTCAAGTTATGCATTACATCCAAATTGTTGAACTGAATGCTCTCTCAAAGTTTGAGTCTGAAAAGTGCTTTCTATGGGGTAGAAATGCTTTACCAGCATTCTCTCCCAGGGTGAGAGGTAATATCCTGGAGCAGGGGGTTGTACTTTGCATAACATTTGCAAATGCTAAGCCCGTGTAGCTCATCCTACTCTTGGTAATCCTTGTTAAAATGGCAGCTTTCTGCTTTGCTCTTTATATGTGCGAAGCCTTTTTCTGTAAATGAAATATTAATTGTGCAAACTGGAGGTCTCTAATAAGGCATGTGTTATCCATTTTGTGAAATGCTTCAGCCTAGAGACAAAGCAGCTGCTTTCTGAGACAGAGGTAGAGCCAAAACACACGTCTGTTGTATTAGTCACATTTTGTGAATAGTGAAATGTTTTATTATGAGTTGTATATGTTTAGAGAAGTTTTACCTATCTATGAAATGGAAACTTTTCAGTCTCAAGAGCTCTGGAAAAATGTTCTTTAGAATTTCATGTATTTGTGTTGAGATTTTCAGACAATGTGTCTAAATCCTTCATTAATTAACTTATTAGAAAGTTTATTGAAAAACTAATTTCACAAAAAATACTTGGTTTGAGTAAAGTTCTACTTCAGTTTTACAGATAACTCAGTGAACACTGTCCAGGTGTAGAATTTCCATCTGAGCTATGAGCAGCAGTTTTCTGGATTTGTAATGCATTTCTTCCTCCCCCATCCTTTTCCTCATTATGAATTTTTGGCAGTCAGCACAAATGGGAGACAGATGACCAACTTTGAACGTTTATAGAGTAGCTTTCTCAAGTCTTTAAAAAGTATGTAGCAATAAAATCTAGTGGGAATATATCCAAATTTACATTTCTCTTTTATTGTCATACCTTTTTCTTTTTTTTTCCCCTAGAGTAATCCTGGTGATAAACTGTGGACCTTTTGGTTAAGTTTTCTTTTAAATGCTGCCTTGTTTAGCAGCCAAATGTCTGTAGGAAATCTGCAGAGTGACTAGAGCCAGTTGCTGTCTAAAATTTTTTTGGGTTTACAATACCACCGGTTTCTGAACTCATTTGGATTTTATTAAAACGTTTGTAGCTAGTTCATATGCAAATTTAACAATGGGATAGTTTGGATTTGAAGCTTGCTCTGGGATAATGCTGTGATGATAAAATGAGATGTGAAGGGAAGAGGCTCAGTAATAATGGAAACTGGGCCCTGAATCCCATTGATTGCTCTCTGCTGGAGCAATGACACCAGGAGTTTGGAAGGGGTGAAATTGCAGTGTCAGTACCAGCTTTGCATCCCTCCTGCCTGTCTGGGAAGTAATGACACAGCTCTGCTTTGTACTCACCCCTTCCAGCTGCCACCCATCTGCCAAACATCCACATTAGGATTTCCTCTGTCTCTGGGGCATCCAAATGTTTCCAGAGCTTAAATGTAACCAAAGGATAGCTATTCTAATGGAAAAAAACTACTAAGTGTTGAAGCTGAAAGCAAGATATAAAATATTAAATATATTTGTTATAGTTTTATGATAATTTATTTTCTGAGTACTGAAATCCTAGATTTCACAGCTACATAGAAAGTTTTAGGAATAGCTTTATCTTTTCCTTACATATGACAACTTTCAAAAATGAGAGAAAACTACTAGATAAATGAGGCCTTGAAAATGTAGGAAGTCTTCATTCAAGGAAAGATGTGTTTGTTTTGATCTCCAAGAGGAGAAGAGGCTCTGAATTTTTAGACAACTTCAGGAACAGCTTCTGCACAAAATGTGAAAAATCTGTGTTCATCAAGATCGCAAGATTTTGATTGTGTGCTTATCACAAAAAGGTTGTCATGTGTGTACTCTCTGCAATAGAGGCACCTCTCAGAAGCTCATCAATACTTCCTTACAAATATATTCAAGGAGGGAGATGTTAAGTAGTTCATTTGGTGTGATGTCATCAAGGAGTAGCTCACAGTGCCAAATAAAGCTGTAACCTTGTCCCATAGTTTGTCAGCATTGTCATGAAAGAAGAAAATGCATCAGCAAATATTGTCAGATAAAACCAGTTTTTGTCTGAACATGTAGCAGATGCTCAGAGCAGCACAAGGATGGGGGTGGCACGGGTGGCTGCAAACAAGGAAGGGGAGTATTGCTTCCTTCAACTGCTTTTTTCCTGCTCAGAGTGAATAGAAATAACCAAAATATCCAAATCATGTGAGATGAAATATGTGGTTCATATGCATTGGCAGTAGGGGAGCTCACAGGAAGCAGCCTGGCAAGCAGGGAGTGCTTTCTAGGCACTGTTAGTGCTTGGAAATTGGATGTATAAGTGTCTCTTGCTTGGACTCTGGTTACAAGTATCCATGTACTTGGAAGGAGGTTTTTTTTCTGGAAACCTAAGCCTGCTCTGCTGTTAACTCATTGAACTCCAGTTTTTGATGATTGTGTCCATGACGTATTTCTTGATTTCCCTATGATGTCTCATTTGCACTGACTGATTTCCCCACAAAATACTTTCAGCTGTACTGGATGTTAGTAATTTTAAAAGGTAATTTTTCCTAATTTTGTTGACATGGAATCGTGACTTCAATTTGAACAGTAGTCAAATTGTCATTTTGTAAGGATATAAAGTGTAGCTGAAGGTGTAAATGAACCACAAGACTTCTTGTAGTGGATAGAACCCAGGCAAGATTAATGGGATTGGATTCTGGTCTCTGGATTCTGCTGTCAGGAAAACTTAGCTTTAGGTGAAAAGGGTTGCATACAGAATAGGTGTAACATTTGTTCCCCAAGGTTTTCTTCTGTCATGTTAGACAACAAAGACTAGGAGGAGAAAAAGTGAGAAGCTGGGTGGGTGTGGATGGCAGAGGTAGCAAAAGCATAGGAGAGCACTACAGAAATTAGGGTAGCTATCCAAACTATCCATGTTGCTGACTAAATCTTTAGCATCTGGGAAATAATCTAGAATTCAGTTTATATGTCAATACAGAGGGGGTAGACTTTGCTCTGTACAAGACAGGTTGGAAATTACTTCTCCAAGGTGCCTGGAGGAATTGCATGGGGGCAGGGGCTGGCACTGCCTGTGTGAGGACTTGTGCTTGTGCAGTGGGAGGCAGAACACTGGGAAAAGAAAAATGGGGAGGAAAAACCACAGGGCCTTACCTGTGCTGTGCTGAGGCAGCACTAGGAAGAGTCCCATAAAGCTGCTATCAAGATATTCCTTATGAAATAAACCAAAGCTGATATTCTTTTAAATAACTTGGGTTTTCTCCATGTTTAGGCAGAGGAAGTGCATTTTGCAGCTGCTTAAAGACCTTGGCTTTCATTTTGTATCCCAGTCTCTAAAGGATGATATTGGCAACTTCTGCCATTTCTGAGTTTTACTGTTTATAAGTGTTCTTGAAAAAAAATACTTTGGATTATTACTCAGCTGACCTGTGCTTGTGGTGGGTGCTGGGAATCCCTTTGAGAATGCTCAAAGTCGGTGTCTTCTCTTGGCCAGACATCTGTGCAAGACAGAATGAGATGAGGACAAATTAGGAAAGCTTTTAAAGATTTTTGGGTATTTAGAGACCTGGGCACAATGCTGGATTTTCTTTTGTGTGTGATATTTCTGCTTCATGTGGAAGGCAACGTTGGAGGTTCCTTGGCATAACTTGTGTGGAGTGTGATTTAAACACCTCACAATGTTGACCAGCTGTTCTGGATTGGAGTAATTATAATAGAAAAGGTTTTATGGAGGAAAAGGCAGTTATTGCAGCAGCCTGATAACATGTACATAATCTGCAAACAGTGAGAGATTGGCTGTTAAAGAGGGCAAAAGCATTGTGTTAGAACTTAACTTGATGGCTCTATTTTTATTTTCTCCTTTTGTAACCTAAAAGAAATAACTTTTTGGAATGGTTCTCTACACAAGCTTTATTTTCTAAAACACAAGCCTTTTCTTTTGATATTTATGTGGGATTAATTCTAGTTTCTAAAACTACTTTTATCTCTTTGCTGCTGCATAAATGTATGATATGAAACATCTCAGACTCCTTCATTCCCTTCTGCTTTTTGTTAAGGTCCTGATAGAGGGTGTAAAAATAGTTTTTAAGCTAGTTTAATGTCAGTAATGATGATGGAGTTGTATTTATTCTGGGAACTAAAAGTATCCCAGAGGGAGGAGGGAGCAATCTCCTGGTTTCTTTGCTGCTTTGAGAACTGAAGGTGGTGCTACAGAAGAGTTGTGTAAAGCAAAGTCAATTCCAACTCAGCACCCTTGAGGGAGGGAGGAGGGTTCAGAGGTAGTGTTAGATCTAAAATAAGTGTCTTCATGTCCTAGACAGAAAATGTAGAACATTCTTCAAGATTCAGAATCACTAAAGAAGTACGTGAAATGAAATGCATAAACACCTCCAGATTTTTATGAAAAGTTGCAACTATTTCCAAGGCTCAGTGAATGAAATCAGTTTAGGTCGCTGTTAGGGCCACCAGCTGCAAAATGAAGACAGCTGAAAAATGACCTAGTGATTGTATGAACATACTTCCATATGTTTCTGATTTATAATCAGAATTTTTTAAGGCTGAAGACATTACCTTTATTTCTTGCATTTCTGGAAGAGAAAAACTTTTATCAGTTACTATGTTATAAATGAATAAAGCACATTGCAAAAATCATGCATAATATTAAACAGAAATCAAACTATGGTTAACAAATAGAAATAACCAGAGTAACAGTGCTATTTACCCAGACCTCTGTTGAACACATGTTCTCCTGAGCTTTGCTGTGTGACATCAGTTACATCCTGAACCAAAAGCCAACCTACTGCAATTTATTACAATTTCTTAGAATTCCTTCCAGAATTGGCATTACTTCCTTATGACAATACCATCATTTGTTGAGAGCTGTTACTATGTCCACAGGGACATTTGAGTCAGGGCTCCAAGAATCATTTGCCTTATCCATATTTTACTTCAGTGTTCCAGGCATCTGTTCCTTGTGTTGTTCATAGCATCTGCTTTACTGCGTTCATGGCTCATCCTCACATTTATCTGCTTTCCTTGTGTTGTACTTGTAGAATAGGGGAATTGATTTTTTTTCCTCTGTGGATGATGAATTAATGCAATTAATTACAAGGTTGTGTTTCTATTTATTTTCCTTTTAAATTAGTTAGGTTGTTAGAAATATAAATTTTGGGCGAAACAGTTAAAACATTTAAAGTGTTTGTATTTGTGGAATTCCATAAGTTGCAATAGTGTATGCACAAATTGGCTTATAGCTGAATAGTTCATACTCTTGCAGCAGTATTGGAAAATGATAGTGAAATCTCTTCAATGTGTACTTTTTTGGTTAAAAATATAGTATATTGCCCTTTCCTGCTTTTCAGGTAGGAAATGCCTATGCTTATAGCTCACAATGATCAGGTTAGACAACAAAGAAGGAAATGGATTTGTATTGTAAAAGTGGAATGTGAATATGTTAAACTAAGGCAGAAAATGTGAACTGTAAAACATCTGTTTTTTCTAAAGGAGTTTCTGTGCTCACCCACATAACTTTTATTATCAAAGCATTGAAGCAAAGTGTAAAAAATATTTATCAGGAAGAAGCAAAGTATATTCCCACTTTTTTGAGGCTAAAGAAAGGAGTATAAACAGTTGAATTAAACTACTTCTATTTCTTTTCTTGTGATTTTTATAATAACTTCTGGTGGTTGGCACTTTACCGGTATTGTTCATGGAGATGCAGAGTTAAAACTCAGATCAAGCTTTGTTTCTGTATTTTCTGGCTGTGCTGTAAACAAACTCATTAAGCTGTTTCATTGTTAGGTTTTGCTGTTACTGATGAAATCAATAGCATGTTTAGTTCTTCGTTTATGAACCTATTTCCTGCTTTAAAAACACTGTATATTTTGTCAGTAGGTACCAGAGCAAACATGAAGCAGGTGTGTTTTACATTGTCTCAAGGCAGTGGTAGTGAGGAGCAGAACCAGCACATTACCATGGTTCAGGATAGTGACAACACAGAACTGGTGTGGAATTAATAATAAAGGTTAGTGCACAATATTCTGTGTGCAGCAGTGCCCATGAACAGATGCTTTGGGAAGACAGAGAACAGAACAATGATGTATGGTCCTTGTCTCTGTCCTGTCTTCAAATGTTCTTTCATTCCCCAGCTCTTTTCAGCTCAGCACTTTAGTCCCTACTGTGTTTCCTTAAGCAACCTTTAATGGGTGTCTTCCAAGGAACACAATTACTGTGTCTTTTCTCAACACCATGTCTGAAATTGCTGCTGCACCCACTGTGTCCTTGGGTACAGGGAACACATGAGCTTCATTTGGTGGCTCCTTCCCTGGTACTGGAGCAGATCCCAGACCCTTGCTGTCAGTCCAACCCATAATTTTGTGGGTATCTCCTGTACCCCCTCAACTATCTCTGTGCTGAGCCCTAGTGCATGCATTCCATGTTGTTGATATAGAAGCCAATCCTTACCTTGGGTGACCTTGCTCTAATAATTTCCAATCATGCCCTGTGTAATTCCACCAGCTACCTGAGCCTTAGGAAATCAATACTGCATTCAATGTCTGGGTGAGGCACAGATTTATGGCAGTGTCTGGGTGTCTCCTGTTTTCCATTTGTCTCTGCATACTCTCTACATGTGAGTTTCCTTTTTGTGACTCCTGGGTGCTGAGCCAGTTCTCACTGAACACCTTTTGCTACTGGAGCACTTCTGAGTCTTGCTCCCTGAGTGGTGTTGGTGAGGTCACCCTTCATTAGTTTTAATGTGGAACCAAGATCATAATTTCCATGCACTTCACTTCTCATTTACCTGTGATGAGCTCACCTGGCTGTTTTAGCATCCTGAGGACTTTTGCAGCCATTCTCCAGCAACACTTAGCACTCAATGCTGGCATCTCACTTCTCAGCCTGGTTTGTCTATCTCTTGCTAGCATTTTAAATGGAATAAATCCCAGCACAGGCCCTCTGCAAAGTTCCCACCAGTGGGATTCCCTCCACAGCAAGAGCTGACCATTTATTCTTAAGCTGTTTCTCATATTTTATTAGAATTTTGTTCATGATGTTGCTTTTAATCTGTGGCAATTTAATTTCCTTAATGACCTTTAGGAATTTTTGTAGGCTGTTTGGACCAGGATCTCCCTTTTCCATATCCTTCATGATTCCCTCAGAGAACTCCAAGATATTTGGAAGGCAAAAACATCATGGCTTTTACAGACAGCATCCCCTGTGTTACCAGAGCAAATTTCACTCAGCTAGATATCCATTAATCCAGTACTTTATTATAATTGTCATTTCTCTAAGGCTACCAAGTCTTTAGGTCTCTGTCCACTGTAAAAGCCTTTCTGAAATAAGTGTCCTATGTGCTACAGATTATATGATAATATTCATTGAAAGAAAAGTGAATTATAATAGTTCTGCTTGTAATACAAATTTCATGTTCCACCTGAATGAGTCAAGTGTAATAAGACAGTTCTGAAGTTTTCAATAATTTCCAGTCTGACTCTGAGAAATGTATACATCAATATTTTGACTTCTACTTTAAAACTAAAGCCAAGCTTTTTTCATAAATGTCTTTAAAAAGCAAAAAGTTTGTGATAAAAGATGTAATATTCACTATAGCAGGATAGTGTTCTTTTATTTTTAAAGCTGAGCAAGCCTTTCAAAAAAGCCTCTTATTTTAGATTTGCATTTTGTGCACCATTCACTTAAAATCTGTAGTAGTTGAAAAGTTAATATACTACATGTATGTATTAAGAAAGCAATAAAGTTGTAGATATATCTAAATTCTTGTATATAGTGTACATAAATTATATTGAGTACTTAAGGAATGAATACATGTATATGTTCCTTTTTCAGAAACCCAGAGGTGTTTGAGTGATAAACATTAATAATAATTTTTTTAAAGCAGACATTCTGTAGCACTGTGAATTTGTGAGATGACCATAAAATAGTTTGCTATGAATGCTGGATCTGCTCAGAATGCAGATAAGAAAAAGGGGAAGGAGAGAGGAGCAGATTTCTCGATTTAGTTGACTGAAGATCCACAAATTAATAACAATAGAATAAATTTTGTACCCACAAATTCTTACAACCAGTTGTCCTTAAAGTCTATATATATTCTTAAAGTTTATATTCATAGCTTTACAGTTAATCTCTCTCTTAAAAAGAAGTAATTAAGTATTTTCATTTCCTAATATTTCAGTTGATACATCAGAAACCATAAATATTACTATGGGCCTAAAAAAGCCCTGAAATTCAAAGAGGAAAAAAATGAAACCTGCCTATATTCTAATAGAAATCTGATTATATTGTACTTGAAGTGTAGGACAACTACATAACATTATGCCAAGTTGATAGTATGATGTATGGATCTATCACTTGCAAAAATTTCATTTTGCTGTTGAAAATAGGGATTTTTTTTTTCCTCACAGCTAGCAAAGCTTAATCAGGGAAAAAGTGCTGAAAAACTAAGTGATAAAAAAAGGCAATAAAGTGCTTTATAATGTTATCTTTCCCTGTAGTTATCTGGATCTGTTTCTAGGCATAAGATATAACAAAAGTTTGCATAGCTCAAAGTTTTCTTCAGGTTTCTTAAAGCAATGTTGATTGTCCTTTGAAGCAGAATACAGCTAACTGGGATAGATCAATAGTTAAATTAATAGTTAAAGTAGCCTGCAATGCTTTTCTTTGTAACTGTCCTACTTGATGAATAATTCTAAATGCAAAGATTCCGTTACATTTCTACAATGTCTTCTAAAATAACATGGGCTGAAGCATAGGGAAATTATAAATGCTAATGGTTCAGTTGTGTTAATGCAGATGCTTTTCCCTAGATCCCAGCAGCTTGGTGAAAGATTATTTATTGCCTGTGTTAGTAATAAGCTGAAATCTCCTTTGAAAGACTGTGATAGTTAAAGGACATCCAAAGAAGTGAATATTAGAATACAGCTTGGCAGGACACTTGAAACATAATGTGGGGAAGGTTTGCAGCTCTGTATTTGTGATGTCCTTCTCCAGTTAGAAATTGGAAGAAGAAATATCTGGATTTCTGGGAGATATGGAGGAACCTTTTGGAAGTATTTTGAAATCTCAGTCTCTTGTCCTTTTCTCTAGTGCATCTTTTTGCTACTGCTGTTAGCAATAGGATGTAGAGCTGGATGGATTTTGGGCCTTAATCACTTGTTCCTATTGAATTATGACACTGATTTATATTTTAGTCATTTTGCAATTGGATCACTTTAGAACAGAATTTCAAGTCAATTTTCATTCACTTTGGCTGCTCACCCAAAGGTGAGCCCATCATCAACCCAGGTCAGGTTATGTGTCAGACCTGTATCTAATGCTCAGGTGAGTGCTCTTTGTTCCTAGTATTGTTTTTTACTACACCAATAATAGGACATTTACCTACTTTAAACTCCTATCTCCACTTTATAGATTCATCTTGAATATCCCAAACTGCCCAGTTTTCTATCACAGATATGAATAACCCAGACTAACGAGAAGTTTCCATATATACCTATTAACACTGATTACTTCAGTGATAGTAAGGATGAAAATAGCTGTCCTCTGCTTCCTGATTTTCTTCGGTTTCTTGGTTCACCGTTTCCTGATTGTCTTCTGCTTCCTGGAATTCCTCTGGTGTCAGGAACCGCCGGAACACCGGTGTTCTGAGCTGGCTTGGCCTGCTGACAGTGACATTTTGCTCTCCATAATAAATGGTTCTGATGAGAGGGAAGCAGAAGAAGGCGTAGGTGCTGATGGGGCTCGTGAGCTTGTTCTGGTCCACCCGTATGTAGGTCAGCTGCTTGATGTTCAGTGGGTCCAGAGTTGGGCACATCACAGTAACATTGATGTCTGTGAGGGAGTGAAAAATATGAATTAAAATGCAAAAAGTGGTTATGTTTTTCACTATTGCAAAGTGAAACTTATGTTTTAAAATCTAAAATGGAAAAAAAAATGGTTTTGTGGTGCACAGTAATATAACCCTTCTCTGTTTTAAATCATTTCTCAGCTGACAATGGTACCAGTTTGGGGGGTTGCAAAAGATAAGGTTGTGAGGTAAGGGATTTGTAATTACTCTTTTATGAGAATGAAATATTTTCATAATTCCTTTTTTCTGTATGTTTTTATCAGTTGCTAAAGCAGAAGCAATTAAAAAAATTACCTGTTACATGAAAAACTGGTATTAACTTTTACAAAGAACTGTGACTTAGAGGAAAGCTTCAAAAATTAAATCCTCTCTAATTTCAAATTGATCTCAATTGACTGAGGATGTGTTTATATTGCATCCCAGAGAATATAGGATGATATTCTCCCCACACTCCTCCCACAACCAATGCCAAAATCCACTAAGTTTATTGCTTTTTACAAAGTTTAACCATCAACCTACTTTCAATTTCATTGTCTTCAATGTACAAATGCTGCAAACTTCTTGGAATATAGAACACTTGTTTCAATTTGTTGTGTCCAAGATTAAGTTCTAGAAGGTTGGGTAGATTAAAGGTGTTGTGTGAAATGTCCTGCAGGTTATTGTGGGACATTCTTAGAGCAATGATGTGGGGGAGTCTGTGGAAATAATTTTCTGGAATATGAGAAATGGAGTTATTTTCAAGAGAAAGATGCCGAAGTGATGGTGGCAGGTCAGGAGGCATTGTCTGTAATTTGTTGTTGCATAAGTTGAGCTGCATTAAATTTTTCATGTTTGAGAAGGGTTTTTCTTTGAGTACTGAGTCATCCAGTAAGTTATTGCAAAGGTCAAGGGTGGTCACGTTGGGCAATCCTTCCAATGCGTTTGCAGGTAACCGGGAAATGTTATTGAAACCAAGGAGGAGCCTCTCCAGAGAGCTGGGCAGAGGGAATGGAAATTCTTCCAATTCATTGTGTTGTAAATGAAGTTGCACTAGGTGTGAAAGTTTGGCAAAAACACCGTGGTCAATCATATGAAATTTAATATTGTTGTAGCTGAGGTTAATTTCCCTTATGAAGGTAACATTAGTGAATGGTCCTGCAGGCACAGCTTCGATGTTGTTGTTTTGCAGGTAAAGTTGTTGGACGTGATTGGGGATGTTTGGTATTGTCTTGAGTTTCCTGTGATCACAGTACATGGATAAGGGAAAAGCTGGTGGACAGAAGCATTCCTTGGCACACTCAACTGGGAAAGGAAAACGAGCTTCAACTTGAGCATCTGGGTTAAAATAATATGGAACTTGATGATCTGGCTCCCCACCATATTCATCCTCAAAATCATAGTCTTCATACTGACAAAAGACCAAAGCAGCCCAGAGGAGGTGGAGGATCAATAGGTGGCTCAGAATCCTCATATTTAAATTGATATGTTGTGACCTGTTGATGAGAAGAAACATTAAGTTTTAGATAGTTGTAAAATAAATAGCACAGAAGTTTTAAGTAGCAGCAATATCTAATGGAGTTTGTAGAATAATGTCTTTTTTTGGCAACACTGTCTGTGACATTACTAGGAAACCCAAGTTCTGATCTGTACCTTCCACATTAAAAATTTACTGTCCTTGAAGGTTTACTGGTCTGACTTCAGGCAAGTCTGAAGTCAGCTGTCCACCTGTGCTCTGCTTGGTACTGAGGGGTACCATAACAGGATTGTTTCTATAAAAAGAATATTGAAGTAGATTACTTGGAAATATTGTATGTTATGTAAAGTAGAAAGCTATGTGGCTTTGCAAATTTTATGTTCTGTGGCATTTTATGGTGTTTTTCTATTTTGTACAAAACATAACTAACTTAGTACTGTGTTGAGGATGATGTGATTTTTCTGTTCCATCATTTATTTAAAGCCAGTGCAATTCAACCATCGTGCACTGCACATGGTATAAATCTTTAGTAGTAACTTACTTTGTGGTCTTCTTCTGCTTCTGTAATCATATGTTCTTTATAGCTGTGAACTAATTTACTTCCCAAATACCCTTCTCAGATGAAATCCTGATGTTGTGAAACGCAAATCATTTTGCAGGTCAAATTTCTGATGCTCAAAGCCAGTCTAACTTTTTAGAGCACTTTATGCAGTCAAAGGAATCATGTTATTTGGCAGAATGGGAGTTGTGAATCGTGTCAAGCTGTTCAATTTAAGCAGCAGTGAGTCAAAATGTTACACTGCAAGTCAAAGCACAGAAGTCATGGAAAAATTTAAGAGACTTTGCTCAGTATACCCTGAAGCAGAGAGAGAAAAGCAGTTATTCTCTTTATGTTTTTCATATATGTTCCATACCCAAGGGACTCTGTCAATATTTGTTTACTGAACACTCTCAGTAACAAAGGAGATGAGACAAGCAGTCATTTCTGGTGATTCCTAGTGGTGATTACCTAATGGGTGATGTATGCTATGAACTGAACAGCACAGAGAGAATTCTAAGGAGAAAAGTAGTAACAAACAATTGGAATTTGCTGCATCCTTGCAATTGTGCTCTGTGCCACAGCCTGTGTGTGCCAGTGGCTGGTGTCACCATGGGGCATTGCCTAACCTGCACATCTAACTTTGCATTTGAGTGCAGTTGAGTTTGATAACTGATGAAAACCTTAAACCAGGTCTGACTGGAGCCAGGATCTGCTCTCCAGGTAGGTCCTTTGCAAAGCCAGGGACTCCATATCCCTGCAGCAGTGTGGGATGTCTGAGCTAATTACCAATTAGCAAAGACACAGAGCAGCCTGGCACCACAGTGCTGCATAAATGCACTGTGCTGGGGTGGGAAGGAATTCTGTGCTTCAGGAGGAATTTGCTGGGTTTCACATTTCAGGCAGTGATATCAAAATATCTTCTAATCAGTCCAGTTGGTGTCTATCTAAAATCTATTTCTAACTCCCACAGCTGCCTTCTGGTTTTGTGGGACAGACCCCAGTCTGTCCCCCTTGCCTATTTCATGTTCTTTGTTTCCTTTTGATTCCTCCCTCTTCAGTTGCAGTCCAGAACTTGAGCTTCACCTTCTGGTTCTATTCTCTCATATCACAAAACTTCCAATTAATAATTTTTGTTCTTGATGCCACAATTGTCCTTAGAAACGAGGAAGGACAACTCAGGTAAATCTTCTCACTCTGAGGAATAAGGCCATTGTGGGATTGATCTACTTGCAATGTGAAGAGAGCTCCCATCAGATGAAATGACAAATAAAAAGTAATGTGTACCAAAGTCTCCCACAGGTTTAATGGAGAGGGAGGAGCTGGTTTTGGGGAGACATTTTGGTATTTTGGCTGTAGCTGTGTGTCTTACTGATAGAATAGTAACTGTCCTGCCAGGCTTGCAGGTGGTGTCTCAGAGCACTGGGACACGGACACCTCTTCATGAAATATTTCTAAGAACTTAACTAGATTTAAAACACTCATGAAACTTGATAAAAGGAAATGCAGGTCAGAACACAATATGATAAAACATAATTACAAAGTTGAAAAACAATAGAAAAATCTTAAAAGCTTGATTCTTTACCATCTGTAATCAAGTCAGAGCTCAGTAATTGTATTTGCAAGCAGAAAACTAAATATTATATAACATGCATGAATCACTCTTCACTGAAACATAACACAATCAGTTCATTTTATTCCTGCTTACCAAGAAAACTTACTCTTTGGATGTCTGAGAAGTTCAAGTTGTAGAGGGCAGCAAGTTCTTGTGCTGGTGAAATCATCTAAGACATAGCCTACTCCAGCTGGAGGAACAAAAGGTTTGTCTAAGCCATATTTTGTGGGAAGGAGCCTTGTGGGAAGGCAACACAAAATAACAGCCTTGTGGCCTCACTTCTGATTTGCCAGTAAAATCTAAAAAACTGCTTTGTGCCACATCATCACTTGCTGTAGATGCTGTGTCATAAGGCTGTGAAGCAATTTCTCCTTTTGTTCAAATCCCTTCAATGTAATTGGCAAGATTCTTTCAGTTACTAACTCCCATTAAACAAAAAAAAAAAAAAAAAAAAAAAAAGGAGAATAAGGCTTCAAAAATGATTACAGAGGTTATTAGTTCATTGTGTGGGTTCAGCTGCAGTGATTCACTTCTGTGAAGGGTTTGTCCTCTGAGGATGAAGTTAAGAAACAGTAAAAAAATTAACCTTACCAAAATCAAGGGGAAGCATGTGCTGTAAATAAGCTCTATAAACATCTTCCTTATTTTGCCCTCACAATGTCCATGTCCTGTCTCCTTCCTGCAAAGGATTTGTTCTATACAGTGCTGTTGGTGTGGTGGGGTTCAAGTTGAGCATTCACAGTAACTCTCCAACATCTTTTTTGCTAAGTTGCATAGACAGAGCATAAATCTTGTGCAAAGGGTAATTAGGACACGAAACATAAACCATTTTACTCAAGACAAATATTTATCTTAGGTTTTAAGAGGAATTAAAGAAAGAAGGTACAGTTATCTGCCTTTGCTGCTGTATGATACCTAAATACCTGTGATATATTAAAAAAATGGAGGAAATGGAATTTTTTTTTGTGATGTGGTTTAAGTGTATGATTTATCCAAAGCATTTCATTATGCTTTTGGCTTAGTAAGAGAATTACTTTATTTCAAAATCTGTTCACAAGGAAGAATCTGGTTCTTAAAAATTCTTCTTAAAAAGTGCCTTAGAAGTATCATAACTTTTTTTAAAATGCAGTGGTAAGTTTACATCTTTTGTCTTTGAGCTTCATGAAGCTGATGATTTGCTCAGCCTTTTCAAGTTTCTTCTCTAATATTGATGACAAGAATACATATAAGAAGGTAATTCATATGTAATTCTAACATTCAGAAAAGCACCATGACCAAATTGATATCGTAGGAGTTGGCAAAACTGGAAATAAACTAAAGCAGTCATGGTAAGAAATGCAGAATACAAGGGAGAGGTTGAAAGAGAGAAATTAAAACTCCCTAGTCCTTGAGTAATGGTGCCACAAATAGTTGAATTGTAGCACTAAATCAAAACCAGTAATTATTTTTTTCTTAAATAATTAATAGAATACATACACAGTGAGAGATGAAAAAAGCCCCACCAAGTTTTTTATGACCAGTTGGTAAAATGTTACTGGCTGCTACAAAGTTTGGCTGTTTTTTAAGCACAAGACAAAGAACATGGCACATATTTTTGGAAGCTTTGTTCTAATAACAGTTATAAGTAAAGCATACATAAAACTATTTTATCCAAAGATAAAAATTAGAGTTCTAATTTCATACCTGATATTTTTGTATTGTTTTCTACTACTGATTGTGTCCCAAAATCTCTTAAGCTCTTAGGAGATCTAAAATCTCATGCTGAATTTAAAAAGTCAAGTTGGCAGGACAGAAGAGTCTGTCCTTTGAAAAGTTGTGGTGAAGCTCTTGATTTGAAGCACATTGAGCTTCAGAGGCTGATGCAGCTCTAGCCATGGAATATATTAAGATTCAGTTCCTGTTTTGTGGCAAGGGCTGTTTTGGAGACAAACAAGTCTATACTTTGTGATCTTGGTCAAATTGTGTGGTTTGGTCTTCATTTTCATTTATGGTGTGGCAGGAATTTCCTTACAAGGCAGATAATGAGGGGATTAAATTTAGCATCCTTCATGTAAGACTTCTTGTTTCAAAGGCTGTGAAAATTTATTGGATTTCTGCATGTTTTGTTTTTTAGTTTTAAGAATGCTTTGGAAGGAATTATTTTTAATGTTGATTTGTAATTTCTTCATCATTTTATTCATGCAGTTGTGTTGCAAAGTGGGATGTATGGCAAGCTAGAAGTCTGAGTTGTCTTCAAACTGATTTATTTTCTTTAGCTAAACTTGGATGGATCCTTTACATCAATTAAAATCTTTGCAATTTCACCATCTCCATTAACTGTATTCAACTTATTAGACTTGTCAGCTTTTCCAATTTTATTCCTGAGCTGAAGACACAAGAAAGGCTATTCTATTATTTTATTAATTTAAGGGGTTTTAGCTAGTTGAGTATGGTCTACTGAACACATTTAAAATTCCCAGATTTTAGTCAAAATGTTCTTGGGATAAAGTAGAAAAGATCACCAGTGGCCATGAGGTGAGTGGCCCTGATAATAAGAAAGTATAAATTACTTTCAGTTATTTAGCCTTTTCCTTATATTCACTGTCTGACTGTAAAAGATTCTTAGGTTTCTTTGTGTTTGGTGGGTTTTCCTTGGTAAGTTATTTTTTCCTTTCCCTCCAGAATTTATAATAGTCCTTATAAAGTATAAAAGGGGAAAAAAAAGTGCGTTTTGTTTATAAAGAGTTTAGGGAACTCAAATGAAGCCATGCTGAGGAAGTTAGGCCTGAGGTCTGTGTTGGACACATGATCTTAATAGAATTGCAAAAGTCTGGGCCTGCTATCAGATGTCTGAAAAGGCCTCAAGCTCAGAATGTAAAAGTCTTCAGTTGACAATTTTGAAGGAATTCTGTGGTTTAGATAAGAATTGGTGATGTTTGTTGCTGTGAGTGAGGGCCCAGTAAAAAAGGCAGTGCACAGTCAGATATAACCAGGAACTGTGAGGGCTGTAATTTGGTTCCTTGTAAAGCCTGTGGGTAGCAAACAGCTGGAGGCAGTGTCACTGAGGCTGGGCTGCACTTCAGTCACACTGTAGGCACAGGAGCTCTTGGCATCCCAATTTTCAGGCCTTAACTGGCAGCCCAGCTCTGCTGTCAGCAGCCACTGCAGCCTCTGGGAATTCCAGAGGCGCTTCTTACCTGTGCTTGCCTTCAGCAGAGCTGGCTGAACATTGTAGTGGCTGCTGGATTTATTCACCCTGTGCCAGAACCCCTCTGAAAAGTCAGACTGCAGTGTAGAGCTCAGCAAATTGAGATGCTGAAGGTGTTGTTCTTGCAGAGCCTCCAGCCCAGCCCGAGCCCTCCCAGGCTTTGGTGGTGCTCTGCTCTTCATGGAATGGAAATTCCAGAGAAGTGTCCCTGTGGGAAAGTGTGTTTTTAAAGGTTATGGAAAAGGGGCCATCAAATCATATCAACAGAGCTGAGACAAGGCCTGATCTGTTTAAAAAAGTCAAGGAGGACAGAGCTGTGCCCTGTGTGGTGCTTTCTGTTGCCTCTGACCTGAACCTTGTTGTGTGGTCCCTATTTATTTCCCATTTAGTAGGTGGTATTATGAGACCCAAACTCTGGCAATCCACATCTTGTGCAGCTTGTTTTCAATGTTTTGCTTTGTTTTGCTAAGAGCTCCTGGGAAGAACATGTTGAGCAACTTAAAACAGTTGAGCTTATTGACCTTGTAGCATGGGAATTAATTATAATCTCATAGGAAATTATTGAGTAACTTCTACTAATGAAGAGTGATACACTGAATTTTAGGGCTGAATTCACTGGAAGCATCTCTGCATCTAGAAACAATACATTAGGAGCTCTGATCTCATTAGAGATTGGTTACACGTGGGCATGAACATGTGCAAGGAACAATTGGTACTGCAAAAGCAAAGTATCAAATTTCCTGGCATGTTCAAATTTATAATATGTGAGGTTTTCTGTATGACAATTTCAGTTTATGGTAGTGGACAGTTGACTTTGAAGGACTGACAGAAGAAGAGGGATGTAACATTTTTCTGAATATATTGCTGGATTAGAACTCTTAGAAGGATTTAATAGTGTATTGGGAGAGGTTATGGTTTTTTGAAATAGATAGATTTTACTTTCTACAGAAGAGGCTTCTAAATAGGGTTGTAGTGTACTCATCATGTTTCTACTAACACAGTAACAAGTAGTCATAAACAATTTACACTGGAATAATAAAACAAGCTGAAAATTGATGTAAGCAATATTATCTGTAGCAAACAGTGTCTGGTTACTCTAAAATACCCTGAACTGTATGAAATTATAAATCTCTGCTGAGGAGAGTTGCTGTTGTCAGCTGACACTTGTGTTTCTAGTAATTGAGTACCTTGTTTAATAAATATGCCTTGTGTTATACTCTGTATTTTTATACAGCCTGCTTTGGTTGTTCCAAGATGACTTTGGGCTGTGTTTTCCTCCCATGTGGAGTTCTGGGAATATTTGTCTGGTTTTGCAACCACTGTTTACTGGTGCAGGTATATTCATTTTCTGCAGTATTAGCAGTTGGACCTCAAACTTTAACAGAGTCTTTAGTTTGTCTGATTTGTGTCTTATATAAAATCATATCAGTGATCACAGTATATGACAGGGGTCTTGCACTCACAAATAAACATTTTAAATAAAAGAACACAGTGTTCTGGAAGGGAAGAAAGTGAGGAAGGTAACGGAGCTGTGTCTATTCCAAAGCAGGCACTTCTTACTTATTTTGAGCAGAACTGGTGACTTAGTGCCCTAAACTGGTAGATGTCTACAAGAGATCATGTGAATTCTACCATAATAATTTATATTTATACCTTACTCATTAGCTTGCTTCATTCATTTATGGCTAAGGACTTCCTGCAGTTTTGGTTAAAGAGTTAGAAAATGTGCTTGCAACTTCAGATTGTTCTCAGGTTTGTATCCAATCTGAAAATCATATGTTTATAAGGGTTTTTTAGGCACTTCCAGGCAAGGATAAAGGATAGTTGTCTAAGTTATTTGCCAAAGCATTCCTGAATGATCATGAGTAGGAAAATGTTTTGCATTAGCAGAAATTTTCCCCTTGTACGTGATGGAAAGTGCTTCCTATTTACTCTTTGGAGTGTGTTTAAAAGTGATGGTCTTTGATTTTACAATGACTACAGAATGTGTTTCTTTTCTTAAATACCTATTGCTCTAGAAATATTCTAACAAATACAACTGTCCTGCCTGGTGGTGCAGAGGGTTTTGCCAGGAGCTGCTCAGCTCTCTCCTATAGTCTGGAAATGGAACATTGGCTGTAAAATGGTTCTTAATTTTTATTATCCCTTTTTTCTTAAAGAGAATAAATCCTCTCCTTTTAGCAGAAACCTTATAAAGCTGGCACCACATTGCCTTTGTGGCCTGCAGTGCAGTTCTAATGCAGCCAGAATCTGTGACTTGGAAGCTTTCACAGAAACACCAGGTGTTATTACACATCATTCTGTACCCTGGCAAATTGTCTTATAAGGAAAGATATAATCTCTCTACTCTTGATTTCCTTTGCTTACTCTCCATTTTGATCTCCATTTTGCTTGGGCTTTCTTTAATATTAATGGTCCTTTGGAAGCAATGCTTGTGCTTCACATATAAAATAAATGTGTGTTTTGATTTATGGGATTTAATCAAATCAAAAGGGTTTCTCTGTGGTTTGAGTATTTTGTGAGTCACAGCTCCTCCTTGGCAGAGCTCTGGGGGGGTCTTATTTTGATCCAATCACTCTGGCTGGAAGTTGTTTCTTCTCTTACCTGTTGTGGGATCCTTAAAAGGCCTTATTGGGAAGGCTTGAGCAAGGCTCACACTTAAACCAGCACTCAGAGAATCACAGAATGATGAAAGCACATCCAGCTCCAGCCCCTGCCATGGGCAGGGACCATCCCCTATCCCAGGCTCCTTCTCAAGCCTTGTCCAACCTGGCCTTGGCCGCTGCCAGGGATGGGGCAGCCACAACTGCTCTTTCCATTTCATTAAGGAGGAAAAGTTGATCTGGACATTACAGATTTTCCATAGTAATCTGGCAAGTGTGTCCTTGTTCTGTCTTGCTTCCAACACTTTCTCTTGCCTTTCCTATTGCTTTTTGAAGAGTGGAGTAAATGCCTAAAGCTGTTTGTAGCCAAAATATAAGCATCCATGATGTTTTTGTTCTAAAAAAAATCAATTATGAAAAACATATTAATTGGGTCTTAGTAAGGGAATGGCATGAAATCAGTGCTTTGAGTGATTAAACTTTAACAGGACTGAGCTGATAGTAGTAGTTCCCTTTAAAAATGTCACTTTTAATGCAAGATAGCTGTCCAGATCTCCCTTCACATCTTTGCCAAACACTTGGCTTAATGCTGAAACTTCTAAATAAGTCTGTGTGTTGTGAAAGCAGCCCCAGAATGGGGACTGGGATAGTTGTTTTGAGCTGCTAATGACTGAAGTAGATACTGGGTTTAGCCATGGTGAGATGTTTGAGGGGAAAGGTGCCTTTTAGAAGGACAGAGCAGTGCCTTTACAAAGCAGCTGCACATCTGACAGATGTGTTTTCCATGCTCACATTTTCTCCTCTTCTCAGGTTCCTGTGCATTCTGCTTTTGGGAGGGAACTATTCAAGTGGGAAGCATACATTACCCTTTCTGTCCCAAGCACAAGGCACTAGAAGTAGTATGAATCCATAAAACACAGTGTTGCTAAGGCAAAGCATTCCTGAAACAGGAGTAATAAAATATTGCCTTACACATGTGTGCTCCAATGGAATGCGCTCAAGGAAAACAGCACCAAGAGTTGTAGTTAGTTTATGGTAAGAAACATTTTATATTTTTAAAATACTCACTTTGTTTGTGACTTTCGTATAAATAATGATAAAAGGGCTTTTATAAAGCGTGACTACTTTTTTTCTTCCATCTATTAGAGGGAAGCAATAAGAAGGATATTGAAGATTGGGTTTAGATCAGACTTACTTTTCTGAAATAAAAAAATTGTGGGTTTATAAATGCTCATTGTTAACTGTGGTCCTGACAGGGGAAACAAGGGATCTCTTGGCATGCTGGTTAAGAAAGTGCTTTTGGGGTCTGGTGTGATAATGGTGGTGAGAGGTTTGAAGTGTTTTCTTCCGTGTGGCATCACAACAGATTTTATCTTCATATCAAACATCTCAAATTTCCAGGCCACTGTACAGGAGCATAGTTTGTCAGAGAGATCATTAACTGCCCAGGTTAGGTAGGTGCTTGCATGGAAAATGGCTTCTAAAAGTGCCCTGATTCTTTCATCTCAAAATTCATCCTATTACATGATGATCCTGCTGGTTCCTATTAAAGGACAGCATTATGCAGCCAGGGACTATGGGGGTAAAATATTCTACTTTTGTACTGACACTTAGTTTTGCTGTTTTTCTGAAAGTTATCTGACTTTCTTTTTCTATGTTAGTAATTTTTTAATGGAGTTAAGTCAAAAGGCTTTTTCCTTGCAAAATCTAGTATCTGAGGAAATATAAGATACCAGTAATATTAATTTAAAGGAGGGTAACATCTAAATAAAAACTGAATGTATTAGCTTAAACTATAAATGAAAAATATGCATTCCAAAAAGCCAAGCTTTCCTGAAGTTATTAATTTGTAGGTATTAATCACTAAATTTTTCTAAAGCAAGTAATAATTAAGCTGCATCACAATATTGCTGCTGGAGAAATGAGTATAGACAATTGCTTTTATTATTCTTGCAGAATACTAGATGATTCTGTCACTTCCTGAATCTGGACATCTTCTTATGAGATTAATACAAAAGTGTTTTCTTCATGCTTAAAATTAGGCCCTTTTTACCAACTGGTAACTCCCTCATTCAGTCTGTTCCTTGTTTTGCCCTGGAGAATAGAAAGGAGATAAGATAGAGCTGACAGAAGGATAATAATGGTGACTGGATGTTCTTGGTGGCCTAAATAAGATATAAATTTTGGTAAAATGCTATCTTTTAGAACGGCAGGCCAGTTGGGGTTTTTTTCCACAAATGAGTTAAAGTGTTCTGTGAAGAGTGTTTCTGGAAGAAAAATATTTTCATTGGTCTTTATGTTTAAACAGCTTTTGGAAATAACACCAGCTGAAGAATTAAGAGGCAAGTCCATGCTTGTGTCTGTGACTTGCTCCTTCTCTGTCCCGCTGGAAATTTTCCATCCTCTGGCAGCCTGACAGCTGAGATTTTTTCCATTCTTAGCAGAGACTGTAACACTGTAATAGTTCCTGCAAATGTAATTGTGAGGAGAAACTGTTGATTGCAGTGTTTCTGCCTGATTCTGATAGAAACCTTTGTGCAGGTGCTGGGTAGCACAGGTGGGATGAACCAGGTGTGTGAATCACTTCTCCAGGGGGTCTTTGTTTATCTGCTTACTCTGGTGCATCCAGGCTTGTTCAATTCCCTGCTGCACAGGGAGTGTGGGCAAAGCTTGGCTGCCTGTGGAAATGTGTGAGATTCTCATCAAAACTGAGTCCCCAGTGCTGCTCTGCCAGAAATCTCATTTTGTCACATTGAAATTGTCACATTTCCCCTGGACAGGGATTTGGGACAGGAAAGTGTTCATGCGTAGGAGAACCTGGCTGTGTGGGGTTCCCACTGCAACCTCAGCAGCCCAGTGGTTAAATGCAGAGCCTGACTGTTCACTTGGGTAGGAATGTTCACATTTTCTGTGAAAATCTGCAGCAAGGCTGTCTGCAGCAGGGCAGCATGTTCCATTGCGCCAATCTTTTACTGGCTCACATGGGCTTTGAGAAACATCCCAACTCACTTCAAAATATTGATTAGTTTTGGAAATCTCTTTAATATCATGCAAGTCTGGTTTTGTTTATTTCATACATAACCTTGTCTTCCATCTCACATGATTCACTGAGTATGGAGGGTAAATCTTGCATTTATCTTAGCAGATAATTTAGACCGTGGTATGTGATACGTGGCATTTGGAATTCAAGTCAGATTTTCATTTACTCCAGAACTTTTCCATATGTTTCCTATTAGCAGCTTTGTTCTCAAGTCTCTGGTCTCCCCAGAAAGGAGGGAAAAAGTCCCAACACAAGCCCAAGAAGCAATGTTAAATTCTAAACATAGAGAATGAGGAAAAATAATAGAGCCTTCAGAACACAATTTCATTATTTTTAGTTTAGTACTGCTTTTATTATCATGCTGCTGTTAAATTCTCATCAAAATGAAATGAAAATATTAATATTTATTTGGTCTGTTGCAGTGTACCATAGTTTTTCTGGATAAATAGTGCAATATTTTAAATGGCAATGGAATGAATATGGAGTATCTTCAAGAGATAACAGCAGTTTCTTTTTAGGACATGGTAAATGATTTTTGAGATTATAGTAAATTATTCTGAAGTTGCTTAACAGTGAAGTCATATCTGATTTTCTATGCACAACCTGGTTTAGGTACCTGAGATTTTGCTGCTTTAGCAAACAGATATGAAGGGTTAAAAATTGCACTTCTTAGTTTACATTTTTCAACTGCTCTGGTCTGAGTCATTTCACTCACTTTTGAAAAATGCAGGTGCAGGAATTCCTAATGGGATACTCATGAAACATTCTGGAAGTTTCCATTCTGTTTAAAATAGCCAAACTTTCCCTTCTTGATTTTTTTTTTTAAAGAAAATAACCTTTTATCTTTGTCACTTATTTCACTCAGTATCTTTTAATCCTTACTACCAATTATAACCAATTTTGACACAGGATAGAGAGAAATATTTATGTGCTTGTTATTAATTTGTGGAAAATAGCAGCTGGGCAGAGGAAAGTGCTCCAGAGAGGTCCTTCAGCTGGGAAGGGACAGTTCCAAATCCTGCTTAGGAGCAGATGGAAGGCAGGAGAGGACAGAGCTGTGAGTGACCCCTTGGCACACACAGCTCTGGCCTTCGGCAGCACAGAGGTGCTGTGGTGTGAGCTGGAGAGCAGCTGCAGGGACTGAGGCTTGCACCACTCAAATCCATAGGACTCCAGACAAACGATAACTTAGTGACAGCCACACTGGGAATGAGGAGTTGTCCTTATTCCTTTAAAGCAGCCCAGGATACTGGGAGTGTGAAAAATGCCAATCACTTGCTTTTACAATTTTAAAAGTTTAATAGTAATAAAATGGTTATATAAATAGTAATACAATAAGAGTAATAATAATTTGGACAATTTGAATTAGGACAATATGAGACAATAGAGACAAAGAGTTACAGACATCCAGGTACCTTTTCTGGGCAGCATGAGCCTGAGAAAGGACCCCCATTAACAGAGGATTAACCCTTAAAAACAACAGCCTGTTGCATATTCATACATTTCATATGTGATGCATAAATTCCATTCAAATACAGGATTCTATCTGTTCAGTGTCAGCTTCTTCCTTTTAATCATAACAGCACCCTTGAGATGGGAAGTTTGTTTCTTTGACAAAAGGACAGTAAATTCTCTTTCTCTGAAAGATTTAGGTGTCTTGGGGCTGCTATCTGGTGTGAGTCCCTCATTCCTTTCTTAAAAAAATCCCACTAACACAGTTCTTATTTTAACTACAAAAGTTACCTTTTAACTACAAGACTACATTTGTCATATTATTAAAATGTTAATACAGCACTACTGATCAATACATCAAAATACATATGGTAAATATCTGCATAGAGACATACAATATACACTTTTCACAGGGAGCCATCCTTCCACAAGGACACATTGCTGGCTCATGTTCAGTTTGTCCAGCGGGACCCACAGATCCTTTCCTGAAAAGCTGCTGTCCAGGTCAGCCATCAGCCACCAGTGCAGGGGGTTATTCCTCACCAGGGACAAGATTTTGGGCTTCCCTAAGCTGAACTACACTGCTGGCCATTTCTCCAGCAGCATAACCCCAGAGAGTCACGTATCAGTCAGCAGTGACCTTGTGAGGGTGCTCTGCCCTGTCAGGCAGATGGATGATGGAGCCTGGGAGCAGAGCTGGAGCCAGCACTGACCCCTGGCACTTCCTGACCTCCAGCTGGAATTCACCTCGTGCCTCTCTGGGCTCGCTGCCCTCCAGCCCATGTCTGTCCACCTCACTGCCTGCTCATCCACCCAAACTTCACTGTGCCTTTAGGAATTTGCAACTCTTTGTTCTTAAGACCAGGCAGTGAGATCCAAAAGCTGTGCTCCTTTTCTGTCCATCCTTCCTGACACTTCTAGCCAGCTTGTCTGATACACTGAATTCCTGCAGGCTTCATCCTGGGCAGAGTAGGAAGACACTATTAATACTGGAAAAAGGAAATAAAATAAACCTTCACCTTCTTTAACTCAGTCTAGCAGCAGGAGAAAGCACCTGGATCATAGGAAAGAAAATTTGTTTTATTGAAGGTATGTTTTGATTTATATTGTGTATATTTGCCACAGCTGATGGTGGAAGTTGAAATAATGATTTAGTAGTATCTTCTTTAAGCTTTTGTACCTTATGAAGTTTGCTTCTCTTTGTCTACTAATGCTGCAATAGTCTTTGTATTGCTGTGTTTGAAGTGCTGCATTAAGAAGGTTGATATTGGGAAAAGGGATGGGGAGAAGACTTGGAAAAATGAGACTATTTCATCCCTTGGTAATTTAAGGGTAGAATAGGGTTTAGCAGCAGTACTTTAGTACTCAAACGGGCCCCTCTACTTAATCAATGTTTGTGAGGTTTACTGGGCTCTTCCAGTGCTCTGACAGTCTTTGTCATTCATTCTTTAGAATGATTTTTCCTTCTATTTCTAGCAGCAGGCTGCCACCCTCTGGTGAAATTTGTTAACTGTTGTGTAGGGACCTGGCAGATTTTCAGAGTAGAGAAGTCCTTTAAAGTTTGAAAATCTTAGATGGAATAAATTTTTTTTTAATTAGACAAATGTAGATAGTTGTACAAGGAATAAGTAATGAGAAGGATTTATATCAAGTTTCTCTTTCTCCCTTTCCTTTTCCAGTAACATTTGTAGAGAATGTAAATGTGGAATTGATTTCTTGACAGATTTTCTTCCTATCTGCCAATACTGAAATGCCTTGTTCTGTGGGAAGATCGTTGAACACCAGTGTGGTATCATCAGTTAATTAATATTCTGTTAATTACATTTTTGTCCATGTTCAGAAACCATGGCTGAAACTGTGTAAGGTGCATTTTATATCATAATGCTTGTGTGCCTGACAAATCCACCTGTCTGTGTTAAAGCAGGCCAAAGATGCAAGGTGTGGAAGTTATTAATTATTATTACCACAAATGCCAGCTGAAGAATGATATCTGAAAATAGTAGAGGGTCGTTGAGCATAGTCTTTTTTCCTTTTAAGTGAAAGGCATCCTATCAATTTGAGGTGATCTAGGAAATTAATTAAAAATAAAATCTACAGGAAATTGTTACAATGAACCATTTGATGCTTCCCTGTTGTAATGCAAAATTTTCAGTGGTTTTTAAGTCACAGATGAAATTTTTTTAAGCTTCTAAGCTGGCTGAATTTGCCCAGAAGATAGTGCAAACCTAAGCAGTTGATAAAATCGTTTGGAGATTATTTATTAAGAGTGAGGGTAGAGGTAGTTTCTTCAAAAGTAGTGCTGCAGCTATTTCTGTGAATGTTCTATGAATCTATGGGTGCTGACTGGAGAAAGAGGTTTCTAAGTCTGGATGCACAGCCAGAGGAAGGAGTGAGAAGGCAAGAGAGTTTTTAAGGCTCTGGAAGGACAAGATCAAGACTGTATGGACTTAGGACTTTACTATATTTTTTCAAAGCTTTTCCATTATAGTAGGAGTTCAGTAGCAGACTTAAATTTGGTGAAATTCTTACACAAATACCTGTACAGAATTCATAGGCTTAGAGAGCATGAGGGTTCCTGTTGTCCATTGCATTAACCCTGATTATATAAGGAATTGTTTGCATTCTCTGTGCTTCCTTTTAAACCTTACCAGTGAATTAGTGTAGAAAAATCTACTATACAATATTGTTTGTTCTTTCAGTTAAGCTACAGATTGAAATCAGCTTTTCTGCTGATGTTGACATTGCTGAAATGATGTAACCAGTACAGCAGGATATCAACCAGTGATTCATAAAAATGTAATGATTTTTCAGTTATCTGTTGTATTTACTAACATTGCATGGAGTTAGGAGTTGTTTATGGTACTGTAAGGCAGGGGAGTCTCTCCCTAAGGGAATGTTGATGTTTGCTAGGAAATGCACTCCTTAGAAACATCTCCAGAAGCCAGGAATAGAAAGATGCGCGGTCATCAGCAGATTTCAATTTTGTGTTCTGTTTAGTCTTTTGATTTTGTTTTGCTTTGAAGTGTGTTACAGAATTTCTATTTGCAAATATTGTTCTTCAGTAAAAGCCTCCCAGGTCTGCTCTGCCTCCTCTCTTCACATAGTTTCTCTCATGAGCAGAGTGATGCTAACAAAATATTAACTACCAGGAGATACAGCAGATGAAAAGAACTCAGACTTGATGCTAATTGTGTAGTGTGCTTGGGAGGATGGTAGGAGGGCTGAGAGATTGGGAATTGAGTTCTGTGTAGTATTTTCTTCTACAAGTGTGTGCCATTTCCCAAAGTGTTGGATTTTGAACTTTGCAAATCAGCAGCAATTAATTTCCTGTAAGCTCTGTCGGTTTGGAAAAAGGAGCACTAGCGGAAGTGTCTAGAGAAGAGTCACAAAGATGCTTGGTTAGAATCTCAGAACATTTTGACATGAGCAACCACGTAATAAAGGAAACACGTGCAGGTATTCTGTAAGTTTATTTAATTTATTTTGAATCCCAATAGCAAATATACACTAAATAGATATCTAAAATATCCATTTGATACAGTACTGTCAGAATTGAGAGTTCTGTGTGCTGCCCTGCACAGGAAGGCAGGGCAGGCAAGTTCCAGCTGCTTGGTTTTGGCAATTGTAAGGGAATTCCATTAAGGAGAGATCCTTAACCCGTGTGATATCAAAATATAAAGAGGAAAAGAATAAAATGAAAAACACTATTACAGTTGTTATAGATAAAAGAAAAATGTTTGTGCTGGCTAAAGGGAGTTTAATAGTCATTCCTATTAAGCTTGAAGCATATCATAAATCTTGAATCCTACTTTTAATGTTCAGACTGCATCCAATTCTATCAATAGCAAAACATCGAAGGACATTTTCTTCTTGAAGTTGAAAGGAAAAATTGCCAACAGCTTTTAAAGACTTTTCATCTGTTCTCGACATGAAACTTGTCTTTATCTCACTTAAAAGATTGTAAGAATATATTCTAGCTTAGAGACAACTACCTGACAATATTGTAGCTTTTTATTGCATCTCTGCTCATTATCAAAAGTGGCACAAGGAATTGCCCTTGAAGTCTGGTAATTTTTGGTTTTGCAACTTTTCTTACAACACTTTCTGGGAGAGAATCTAGGTCTCTGTTTCCTAACTGTGGAAAAAGTCACTTCCACATGATTTTTAGGATTTATTTGAAAGAAAGAATATGTCCAAATGATGTGATTTAAGGAAGGCATTGAACATCTATAATAGGAAACATCAAATACAGTTTCCAGTTCCACTTCTAAGAGTCCTTCTGTAAGCTATCAAAACTTTTGTTTAAATTATTCAAATGTAGATTGAACATTGTCAAATACTACAACAGATCCTACTTAACATATTGTTTCTAATTAATTACCTCTGAAATAGCAAATACTTTGTAAACGGTTAAATAGCGTAAAATCCGCATTTTCCTGCAAATTTCAAGTATTGTAAAACTGATTTGGACGAGTTGCTTTTTGAAACGACCAACTTGAGTCTCACTTGAGGAAGTTGCCAAGCTGGACACTGTTCCTGGCTAAGATGCAGCGGAAGGTGGAAGGCTGCACCTCCCAGTACTTGACGGGGTTGTTGAAGAGGCTGATGCCGCTGTACAGAGCTTTCTTCTTCCTCCGTCCTGTGGGACAGAAATCGTTCACTCCCAGCTTGGCAATGTGGTTGGAATGGAGGAAAACCACCTGCAGCAGTAGGAACAGAAAAATACTGGAGTTGAATGAAAGTGGGAAAAATATTCCTTAGCGTGTAGGTGACTGAGGTTTGCTAAAACATCAGTTCCATGCAGACCTTGAGAGTTATAAGACCTTAACACTTAGATTAAATCTTTTTTAAAAAGTCTTCCTTCTGCCCCAGTCTCTCCCACAAAGAGAAGTCATATGGCATTTTGTGTGTTTTTAGAAGAATTGGACTCTATTCTTACAGAATTTGGTTCTAAAATGCAACTTTATATTCTCTTGTAGTAAGAATTATAATGAGGTAGTAAAAACTATAATTCTTGATTACAATGAAGAATATAGTAGTATTAAATTCTCATTTCTGGAAATATTTTTTGGGTGTAGCAGTTTCTTGTCCTTTTTTTTTTTTTCCTAGGAAATGTTCCTGCAATTTGATTTTGTTTATTTCTTTAATAAACTTTTATGATTTCTGGCTCTCTTAGTAGGAGAGTCATGGCAAAAATATGTGTCAATTAATTGTGCTTTTTGATTGTGACCTAATCAGTGTGACAGTGGGAAAGCCAAACAACTCAGAACTCCCAGAGCTGTCTGATAAGTTCAGTGTCTGACCTGCAGATATTTCAGTTCAGGTAATCCAGGAGGAACCTTCTTCAGCTTGTTTTTTTCCAGGTGGATTTCGCGTATACTTGGGATGTTGGCAAAACTTCCATTTTCCACGTCTTTGATTTTATTATTGCCAAGGCCTAGCCTAGAAATAGTACAAGGAACATTTAATTAAAGACTAATTGAGATTCACAACAGCATTGAAGAGCTTTTTTTTAAGATTGAAATACACAGGAGTAAATACAGGGGGAGAAAGGAACTGTAAAAACATGATGAAATCTTCTCTTTGATAAGAAAAAATCACCATTGACCTAACGTAATTTGAACTCCACTTAAAGATTGGCTTAAAGCAGTTATCAGTTATCTGATGTAAGCAAATGTTCAGTTTTGCATGCAGTTTTTGTAATTATAGCGGCAAGTATTTCAATTATAAACATCAAGCTGCTTGTGAGGTTAATCATATCATTTTACCAAGTAGTACTGCTGCAAAGTGTAGTCACTGTAATAAGTTCTAATAAATAGCCAAATAGCAAGTCTTGTCTAGAAAGGTGGTTTTAATGTGTAGCCCATTTTTAAAATATAAAGGTTTTTTACTAAGCAGGACTACCTTCTTTCCTATTTCCAGATTTTCCTTCTATTTTTTTCTCTAGCCTCAGGTCATTCAGAATTGCTCTTTCTGCCCATCCTGCCATCTCCTTTTTCTCCATTCTTTCCTGATTGCTTCAGAAGCTGAATTTGGTATCTAAAGGCAGTTCAGTAATTTCTGTTACCAAATCCAGTCCTGCTCAGCCATATTTTCAGAGTTCTTAACTGAGCTTTACAGAGAGAACTTCCGTCTCTCCTATTTCAGTGATACATTCCTCAGAAACACAGATTTTTCTTTAAACCTCATTGCATTTGAAAGCTGTTGTTTCCTTCACCAACTGCTGTATTTACAAGAGTAATTTTTTAAGAATTAGAAGAACTTAGGATAGTTAATTTTGTTCTTATTCTATGTTTCTGTTGCAGACTGTTGGCAAAACATGTAATAACAAGACTTATGTGGGGCTTTGGGGGTGTGTTTGGGTTTTAAAGTTGGGTCTTATTTAGAGCAATTCTTAACAAAACACCTACAATTTTTATTCTTTTTTCTCTCATTAACAAGAGAAGTATCAAAAATGAGATCTTGCTGGGCATGACATTTTAGCAAATAAAAGGATTCAGCCTGGGAATTTTACCTTTGTAGGTCTTTGTAGCGGTTAAAATCCTCAACTTCAATTCCTGTGATCTTATTGTCATCTAAGTGAAGCTCCAGAAGACTGGAGGGCAAACCTGATGAAAAAAATGCACAGTGTGAAAAAAACAAGTCAACTTATCCAAAATCTTATTTCCTTTGTGTTTAGAATTGGGTTAGAAGAATCCAATAGAAGAATCTTGGGGTGGTTGTCTGCATCAAAGAAATCTGTATTAGATATATATGTATATATGTATAATATGTATGCATATATATGTATATATTACATATATACACATATATATGTATATGTGTAATATATGTATACATGTAATATCTATAGTATGTATTTCATATATATAAAATATATTACCTATATATAAAATTATACATAATGTAATTATATTACATATAAGTATGTTAATTAAGAAAATCACCAATATAATTTGGTTTAAATAATAACTTTTCAAAAAATAAGCTGTGGAAAAGCATATGCTAATTAAGAGATATAAGAGTTCCAAAATTTGGTACTTTTTCTGGCTTCCTTGATAACAACTCTCATGGTTACATTGTCAAAGATGTTGATCCTGTGATTTGTGCATTTATCTCAGAGTCTGTAGTGAAAGGCTGTGGAACCAGGGACAGTTTTTTCAAGATCTGTAATTTTTTTTTCTACATGATGTAGCAGTTGTGCTGTTACAGCTGCTAGGATGTGACTGGAAGGAAAGGTTTTGGAGTACTCTAAGCAGAACTGTGCTATTTGATAGCTCTTTCCCATGCCAGAGTATTTACTCTTGCATTTCCAAAATTCCAAATCCAGACTGGTGGACCAGGAGGTGGCGAATCTTTCCACAACATCCTCTTAGCGAGGGCAAGGGCAGCTCATCCCAGGCTGGATTTGTTTGCTGGTGCTGGGCTCAGTTACCCGAGCCTCGGTGGGGATGGCCCCGGCACCGAGCGGGTCCCGCTGCCCTCGGGGGCTGCCGGAGCTCCCGGCTCTGCAGGGACGGGGCTGCTCCCAGCCTGCCTTTATCCCTTTATTCTATTTGCAATACAGGAGCGCTGCTCCTGGCTCTGCAGGGATGGGGCTGCTCCCAGCCTGCCTTTATCCTTTATCCCTTTATTCTATTTGCAATACAGGAGCGCTGCTCCCGGCTCTGCAGGGATGGGGCTGCTCCCAGCCTGCCTTTATCCTTTATCCCTTTATTCTATTTGCAATACAGGAGCGCTGCTCCCGGCTCTGCAGGGACGGGGCTGCTCCCAGCCTGCCTTTATTCCCCTTGCAATAAAGTTTTTTTGTTTGGGCTCCGCTCCAGTTTGCGTTCCAGCCCGCAGTTCCGGGTGCCTGAGTGACAATATCCAGAGGAAGGCCACCCACCTGTCCACTGCACATTTTTAGTACCTTTTATAAGCTACATTTTTTTAAACCTTTGTGCTATTGTAGCATTTGCAGAGAGAAGCATCTGCAAACTCAGCTTGCATTTGTGGCGAAGGAGTTCACCATGAAATCATGTTTGGTTTGGTTTGTTTATGTATCTGACACCGCATTTTGGATCTCATGCTGTATGTCTTTATAGGAGATTTCTCTCTAACAAAGACAAAACTGGAATCATTTTACATTGGGATGTTTTTTGTGCTAAGTGACAGGAGCTTATATTAGATGGGTTTTGTTTTTTCGGGTTTTTTTGTTAGGCAGACAGAGACCTTCTGATTTTAAAGTTATCTGAACAGTTGGGGTGAGTTGGTTTTGATTATTGTTGAGGGTTTTTTAGTGTTCTCTTCTACAAGGTTTTTTTTGTTCTCTTTGTCTCTCCTGTATATCTATATGTACACATATATATGCACGTGTATATGTATATGCATATACGTATGCATATATACGTGTGGATATATATGCATCTATATATATACACATATATGTGTGTATGTATATATATGCATATATACAGGAAGAGATTAATAAGAAGCAAGTTCTTTATCTGAATGATCAGAAATAAATACAGGGGCCAACATTGTTTCCCTGGGAGTTAGAGCACAGAACACAGTGTTTTGCTTTGTTTCCTTCCTTGTTTTCTTAGCTGGTAGTTTTGAGTGGTTGAAAATCATGAGAGTTTGGTTCAATACCACGCTGACCTGCAGAAAAAGCAGGTGGAATGTTGTACTGAACTCTTTTATGCTACATTTGAGTGTGTGGAGGTCAGCAATTCATCAAATTAGTGGTTTAATTTAGTTTTACCTCCAAATTTCAAGGTTGGGGTTTTTTTACATGGAAAAGTGATTTGATTTTGTATTTATGTTGTATTTTGTATATGGCAAATTTAATTAAATATTAAGTTTTACTTAGCAAAACTACATTGAACATTGTATTTGAGGTTCAGTGTGATGTGAAATATTCAAAAGTAAATTTAGAAATTTTGGGGTTACATTTTAAATCTGTAAAGGAATTTTGCATCCCTTATATCCCTGATCAAATATCAGGGAGTTTATCCTTTCTCTGTGAGGATTTTTGAGAGGCTGACATGTGAAAGATGTGAAGTGACATCAAATTAAGAATTTCTTTGTATTGTTACTCCTAAGACAAGTGTGTGGACATTCTGTGAGAGGAGTGGATGTGCTGACAGGGAGAAGGTGGGAGAGGGTGTGCACTGCACTGTGTTTGTGCTGTTTGTGCATAAACTCTTCTGGGATGGGGAATTGGATATAAAGTTCAAAAAGAAAAGGTAGAAGGTGGTCTGGTAGTAATGAGGATAGAAAAGAATTTATGAATTTAATAATCCTTCAGATGTTAAAGCGTTTTATTAAGGAGTGTGCTGGTGTAAGTAAATTAGAAAAGGGAAAGCAGACCTACCTTTAGGAATTGAAGTTAACTTGGCCTCTGCAATTCGTATGTGGTAGATATTCACCCCTTCAAATGCCCCTGGCTCAATTCCATCATTGTTAAGAGGATTTGCACTCATTTCTGCCCAAGGGGGAAAAGGAAAAACATTTATGGCATAGGAATTTTTTTGTAGGTTCGACTAAGTTATGAAGAGCTGATTTAAATTTATTTTTGATCTCTGATATTCCAAGCACTCATTAATGTTTAGCTTTGATTGTGTGTTCTGAGGGGTGTCTCAGCTCTCAGGGAATTTAGGCTGTGTTACTTGGCTTGCAGGATTATCCAAAACTTAACCTTTGCAGCAACTTCACATAGAAACTAAATTGTGGAGGGTATTCCCACAGCATGGATATCTCTTTAAGAGGAAGCTGTGCCTTGGGGAAATGTTTGAATGGAAATGATGTATAATATGCTCCATCTTTGGTAAAGAAATTTTCTGTTCTGCTTAATCAGGCTTACCTAAAACATGTAGAGACTTCATTCCTTTAAATACATCCTTGGGGATTTTCTTAACCTTATTAGCATGAATTCTGAGCTCTACCAGAGTTCTGGGCAGATTTGTTGGAATCTCTGTCAGTTGGTTGTGGGACAAGTACAGTCGTCGTAGCCTCTTTGTTGGTTGAAAGGCCTTGGGATGGATCTTGTAAATTTTATTGTTGTTCAAAGCCAGTGCCTAGGAGAGATGGAAAGAGCAATTAGAAAGCTTTATTTATCCAGGACTGTTATGACTATGACTTTGAAGGCATGAATTTGAAATGTAATCTAGCAATTAAGTGTTTAAACTATTTTATTTTTCCATCCTACCAAACTTCAGCACTTTGTAGATGCTTTGGGCATTTCAGTTGATTATGAAAAACAAAGAAGAACCTGGATCATTAACCTGAAGGTAGAGCTGCCAAGGTGCCAATGAATCATGAGAACTGGCAAAACAATATGTTTGTATTCAAATATTTAGTGGGATTGTATGGGCTTATATACCTCACTGCTATTGTTCCTTAATGCAGACAGATTCTCAAAACTCAGAATCTCATCTTTTATTTTAACATAATGCTGCAAAGTAAAAGTGAAGTTTTTTTTAATCTGAGTTTCTTAGATGTTAGAATCTTTATATGACACATGAATTTGTTTTATTTGGCTTTTCCAGCTCCTGTGAACTTCAGTGTCTCTCTTCTATACAGTACATGAATCTTTTGGCAGCAGCTTCTACCTCATTGCTATGTGTTATCAGAGAGCTTGTAATGAGTTACTACAGACAGGAAAATACACACTATCTGAAATGATTCTGCATGTCAAGTCACATCTCTGCATTTCCATACTTAAGCTATTAATTTCTGTTCCTTTTTTATTTCTTGGAGTCATCTCTTCTTAGGAATTGTGTGGGGGAAAACGTAGAGCAAACAAGATTTATTTTTTCCCCAGAAAAAAATGAGGTTAGCTCAAGGAAATAAACAGGAAATGCTCCTTCCTAATCCAAGTTGCCATCTGTGCCTTTGCTAAGCAGACTCCAGGACTGAGCCAAGTTGTACAAAGTAAACTTTGCTCTCAGTGAAAATGTTGTTTGGCCTTGCCACAAATGAACCGAGGAGGAAAAGCAAATCAGCTTGGTGTGCTCAGCTATCACATAATTAAGTGGTGACTCTGGTCTTTAATGTGATTGCTGATGGATTCCAGTGGCTTTCTCAGTCATTGGAGATAAGAGACTCTTAGGTCTTTTACACAGAATATAAACCACAGTTTGTGCAGTTACCTTTTGCTTGCTGCTGAGACCATTCTGCACCCAGACACAAGAGAATAGGAAATGCTTTGTTGCCAGCTCTGAATTTATAGAGTTCCTGGTTTTTCTGTCCTGTCCTAGGCCATAATAATTAACAAACTCATTCATAAACACTTAGATCTTGTAAATTTTCAGATCTTGCTCAGAAACCAAATATGAATGAAAGGATTTGTTTTATAGAATCACAGAATGATTTTGGGTTGGCAAAGACCTTAAATCCATCCAGTGCCACCTCTGCCATGGGTGGGGACACCTCCCACTATCCCAGGGTGCTCCAAGCCCCATCCAGCCTGGCCTTGGGCACTGCCAGGGATGCGGGGGCAGCCACAGCTGCTCTGGGAACCTGTGCCAGGGCCTGCCCACCCTCACAGGGGAGAATTCCTTCCTACTGTGTTGGGAGCAGTCCTTATGTTAGTTTGTGTGTCTTGTGTCTTTCTAAGGGAGAATAGAATGTACTTAATTTGCTGTCAGTTATGGAACAGATTTGGGTTTTAGAGAGAAAAATTTTAAATGGTCAGTATTTGTTAGTGGAACTAGATCTGGATACTGGATCTATGGTGACATCCAATAGAAATAAATATTCTAAAGCAGAATTAATCTACTTCCCAGCCCTCTGGAACTCTCATTTCCTTTCATCATCAAAAGGGATTATTGCATACTGTAAACATCTAGATTTATCAGTTGCCAGGGATATTTGTTTCAAAGCCTGTCACCACATGCATAATTGAGCATGGTAACAAATTAGGGGTAAAACCCCTGACTTTTCCAGTAATTCAGTTTTTTTCTGTTTTCTGTTCAGGTCAGCTGGATTTGTATCTTTTGTTTCAGTGCTGTATGAGTTAGCTGTATGTTCTGTTCTTTTGAAAATACCCTCAGAAAATGTGATTAAATTCTTTCTGCTATTTTCCATCTAAGCAGATAAAAAGGGGAACTTGCCTTGCAGCCTTTGAAATGTAGGGAATGTTTCTGTGCATGCTAAGAACTGAAAATTCTTGAGAATCTTTTTGGTTAGATCTATTTTCTGAGTGTTGTAGAAAGTAGCTTTTACAACTCAAAGTATTTGCTTCTTACTATGTGGAAGCTCTCAAATATGCAGGCATTAGACTTCTTAAATCTATATGATTGGAAAAGGAAATAACATTTATATTTTAACTGGGAAACTTGGGAAATAGCAAGCTTACATAAAGTGATGTGAGTCCTTGGAGATCGTTCTCCTTGACCTCTTTGATTTTGTTGTTCTGAAGATCAATCATCCGAGTATCTGGTGGGATGTTGCGAGGAATTGATGTCAAACCTACATGAGTATGTGACATAAACAGAAACATCATGTGCTGTGCTTAAGTCCAAAGAAATTAACTGCCAAACATCAAAACACAATAAGATTGTTAATGAATATGGTGGGGAAGAAAATATGAGCAGCCGTAAAGCAAAGGGTAGAAGTGAATTTTTGATAGTGGGAAAATCTAAAGATGTAAGAATGTACCACAAACGTGTGCATGGTTTTGGGAGCAATTGCTTCTGCCCCTGACCATGAAAGCTTAATGGGGACTGCTCACTGTGGACTCTTTGCATCTGTGAAATAATCCTCAGAGCATGGATTGTCCTACAGAGCAACTGTTTAGTGTCTGGAGAAAGGATCCCTCAGGAATCCAGGGCAGTGGTTCCCTGTTGAGGAGCAGGGCTGTGGATTCAGGGGTCTCTGCTTAGTGCTCCTTTGGGCCTCTGCCCTGCCCTGTCCATGGCACTGGGGCAGCTGCTGAGGGTTCATTCAGGTCATGGCAGGGCTGAGAAGCCTGTTCTTGGTGTGGGCAGAGGGGCGTCTCCACTGCCAGTGCTTCAGTACCAGTAGTCATTAACATAAATCAGTACCAGTACCAGCAGTCATTAACACAAATCAAAACCAGTACCAGAAACCATTAACACAAAGCAGTACCAGTACCAGAAACCATTAACACAAATCAGTACCAGTACCAGAAACCATTAACACAAATCAGTACCAGAAGTCATTAACATAACACGTTACAAGTACCATAGATCATTAACATAAATCAGTACCAGTAGCATTATTCCCCCATCCCAGTTTTCTGTTCAGTTACAAACCACTGCAGTTCAGGCCATCTGAGATCCTGAATCAGCAGAAAAGGCTCAACAGGGACAGTAACTTTCTTTTGAGTGGAAATGCTGATGCATTAAATGCTAAATGCTGTCCAATTTATTAACAATTATTCTCTAATTAATAGATTGCAGTTATCTAAAGCTGAAGTGTACTAATGTGGGATTTTTCTATGTGTGAACTCATGTGAAGTGGTTTGAAATCTGTAGACCAGATACATTAACCACAGTTTGCTGCTGTCACCAAAAGTTTCTGATTCCCTAATAATAACACATTTTTAAAACCCCAGCAATTTATGTATGGAGACTGTTTCTAAGACATGAGAGTCCAGGATGAAGCTCAGGAAGGTGGCAGGGCTGTGATGAGGACAAATGTCATTGTCACTGTGCTGGTGGTGGGAGCACAGTCCTTTGGCTGCCTTGAATGATAGGAAAACTTCAGTGAGCAATAATTGAAATTGCCACAATTAATAATGAACTCACTTTTAGGGACTGGGATGTACCTGCATCACTGACAGGAGCACATTTGCCTTTGGCTAAGTGGTTACCAGGGGTGCTGACTTTGATGGAAGTTCAGCTGAGGGAATACTTTGCATCCCATTTATGTGCCCACATAATAATTCATCCTTTAAAAGACAAATCCTCCAAAGGAGAATCCAGTGGAGGACAGACACACAAATTCATTCTTACCTAGGTCAGAGCAATGGACAACTCTCACATAGCACTGGCATCCAAAGGGGCACGTTGGGAACAGATCAAAAGGAATCAGTGGTAGAATGGGTTCAGTGGTTGGAAATAGAGAATTGTCGTCATCGTCATCATCGTCGTCGTCTTCCATATCTTGGAGCATCATGTTCTTCAGTGTAAAATATGAAGGACCAGTGAGAGATTTGGCAGAGCACAAAGCCAAGAAGAGGAGGAGTGTGTATTCTTTCATATCTTCTTAATCAGGATAACCAATCTTGGAAAGTGAACAAACAAACAAAAAAACAAACACCAGAATCAGTGAATAGGGAGCAGCAAATGAAGTTATTGAACTGTTTACTTCATTCACTACCACACCATCTAGTCCTGAAAAAAAGCCTGTTGTGAACATTGAGGTTCATTTAGTATATGAAGGATATAAAAATCCTTTAAATATAAATTAATACTATAAAATTACCCATAATATTAACTTAAATTCATTGGGCATTAATATAATATCAAAGTATTTTATTTTTGTTTACAAATAACATCATCATTTGCTTCAAGCTTTGAAGTGGAATTTTTGTAGTAAACTTTACCAGAATTTGGAATATGATTTCTTTTATTTGCTGTCTATGAAAAAATATTTTTAGTCAGATATATTAACCTATGTGCATTGATTATGAAATTGGGAAGGACTTGATTAGCAGTGCATAAAATGCACTCAGCAGGACACTTCCTAAACACTCAATATTCCACTCCCTAAACACTTTAATTAAACTCTTCCTAGTCTAATCTGAAGTTTTCAGTCCTGAGCTTTTCCCATGTTCCAGTCATTTGTTATTGACATTGATAGAAGTTCACCTCTGCATGCAATGCATCTCACAGAGTTGTAGAATCTCAGAACACTTTTGGTGGGAAGGGACCTTAAAGCTCATCTCATTCCACCCCTGCCATGGCAGGGACTCCTTCCACTGTCCCAGGGGGTTCCCAGCCCTGTCCAGCTCAGCCTTGGGCACTGCCAGGGATCCAAGGGCAGCCACAGCTGCTCTGGGCACCTGTGCCAGGGCCTGCCCACCCTCACTGGGAAGGAGTTCTTCCCAATATCCAGTCTAAACCTATTCCCTGCCAGTGTGAAGCCATTCCCCCTGTCCTGTCACTCCAGACTCTTGGAAAAAGTCTCTCTCTGTCTTTCTTGTTGGCTCCTTCAGGCACTGGAAGGCCACAATTCAGTCACCCCAAAATTTCTCTTTTCTAGACTGACCAAACCCAATTCTTTCTTGATGCTGTTTGAGGAGGGCTCTTTTCTCTGGGAAGGACTTGCCTATTAGAAATCCATGTCAGTGGAAATCAGTGACTTCATTTACATCCAGAAGAAAAGCTATCTCGTAGTTTTGTATGTGAATTTTTCAACATAGGTAGGGGCTTTTCTGTTTGTTGGGGTTTTTTTTCCCTTGCTCCCACAGAACTATGTGCACAGGAGAATGGAGATTGTAAGAATTCCCAAAAATGCTACAAACTCTGAGAAAATGTTGTAGATTCAGCTCTCAGCTTGACATTGTTTCCCTTCAACTCCCAATTCCAGAAGTCATTTGGAAGCGAAAAATGTTCTCTACAAACCAAGAGGGTTTATAAAAATGTTTCTATTTAGACTATTATAGGCCTCTTTAGACTATTATAGGCCTCTTTAAGGAAATACTAAAAGGGTGTCAGTTCTTGTTTGATCACCTAATGAAATGCTTGCTGATCTGTTTGGAGGTGAAAAATGCCTCTATGTTGGCATTTTGTCATTGGTCCTCCACTGCAGGAAAAGGAGTGCTCTGCTTTGTACCAGGGTTTGACTTGGCTTATTCAAAATGAGGTTTTGTTTATACAACTTTTGTCTGTGCAGAGTCATTTTGATGTTTATTAGAGGGGACTCATAACATCACTAAATGCAAATATCCTGCATACCTTGCTGCTTCTATATCTGTGTCTGTTTCAGGGAGTTTAAAAAGAAGAAAGCTAACAGTGTTCAGATAACATAAAAAGAATGCAGTGAACTTCTTTCCCCCAAATATATGCCTGAAATCAGAATCACAAAGTACTTTGTATCTTGTAGGTAAACAGCATATAGCTAAATTTGATATTTCCCATAATATTTCAGTTGCATGCCCATTCAGGTAGTGCATGTACTTTTACTGATGGTAAAAGGATCTTTCTCTTGAAAGAATCTTCACATGTATTTTTCCCATATATTTTCCTTTGTGTTCATAGTAATGTTTTCTTGCAATGCTCCTAGAAAGAATTTTGTGGTTGTTCTTGCAATCCCTTACAATGCCTGTCCTTGAAAGACTCTTTGGATATAAACAGTGTTGGGAAGAAGGTGTGAAACCTCTGTTTGTTTTTTTGGAGAGAATTGTTGTCATCTCTGGCTGTGCACCTTTGGAATATTTGGCCTTTTCAGTCTTCAATTTCAGCTTCAGAAAAAGGCCAAAATCTTCAGTACTTTAGTCATACCATCAGTTAAGAGATGAGGAATTGGAAGCCTTTCAGACTTTCAAGTTCTTCTTGTTCTTGGACAAGTGCTTTAATGGCTGGGCTGCCACACCTGAGCTCTCTGGCCCTCTGTTCTTCCCTGGCAGTTTAGGTCCCAAGTGCCAAAATGCCCTGTGGACCACCAGTGATAAGACACCATTTCCATATGCAGGATATCAAGTGTGATGATGTCTTGGGACATGGACTTCCCAAGTCCCTGCTGACTTCAATTTCTGAGAGACTGTAGTTTTACTGCATCTAAAAGATAAACTTGCATGTATGTTCCTAAAATGTTCTTTTGGATCTGCTGCTAGAAAGTTCTCTTATGAAACAACCTAAAAATCTGCTCCCACACTTGCATCTGTAGCAAATGGATTGCATATTTCCTTCCACATAGCCAAAAATTAGGCTTTCAAAGTATTATAAGATTAAGGCTGCAATTGGAGTAGTGGCCAATTTGAACTCTTGAGAAACATGTGTTGCTCACAAAGCTCTAGAAAAGTAGTGTTGAAATGTGTCACTGGTGACATATATCAGTTCTGTGAGTTAAATCTATTGAAAACAAGTCCCTTTATGTAAGGAAACCTGAGTTGGGATTTTTTTCATTTTAAAGAAACAAGTCCTTGCTTCATCTTCTCATCTTGCCCTTAAGAAATTGTTATTGGCTTTGTAGTTAGGAATGATCATCAAGCTTGACTCCAGGTTTGCACAGGCCAAAGAAATGCCAAGGAATGGATCCTAAAGAACTGAGTTTTATGAAGGTGTGGGAATGGTTCTTCCCTGCCTGAGGTTTTGAGCTTCCCAGTAAATAGGTGCTGATATGACTAAAAATGCTCTGACTCTTCAGTGCTTCTCAGAGAACTTATACAAACTTTTTGCATGCTTAAACCTCAAGAATAAGATAATTAAAAGAAAGCCTAAAATCTGAGATCCAAGGGATCTTTCTGAAAATACTGTCATGAAGATTTTATAAAACACTGTTTCAGAAGGTGTAGGTGCAGCTGTGCTCATGGTCCTCTGCTGCCACTTGAGCCTGACTGTGCTCCTTGCCAGCTCTCTGGTACCAGCCCTTCCACTCAGGCTGTTCACTGAGCTGGTTGAACTCACCACACCAGCACAAAACTAATGTGAACAACAAAAATCTCCATCATTATTTTCAAATGAAGAAACTGAGTCACTTTGGAGTACAAGAACCAGCACAATAGAAAGGGTGGAACAGCCTTGTTGACAGGGCTGGAACATGAAATGGAAAGAGAAGGAAGGAGGAGCAATGGGGGAGCCATTCCTGACATATTCAAGCTGTTAGGCAGATTTAAGTGCTCTGTTAAATGATCCCTGAGCAGCTGGTTGTCACTTGGACAAAGCCTGGCTTTGTCCATTCTTGTTTTAACAGACAGAACATTGAGAATGAGTTTGACAAGGACTGTGGTGAATTCAAGCTCCATTGTTCCTTCTTTATGTCAATCCTTCTTATCCTTGAGGACAAAAAGCTTTTGAGCATGTTCTCCCTGGAACATGAGCCACCCCAAGGTGAGGTGACTGAATGTGGAGTGCACTTCACATGGAGAGATGCTCTAAGTGCTTTCCTGAGGTGTGTAACTGTCCAAAAATCATTACACTGGTTGTTTGGGACACACTTGTCCTCACTAATGTGGTCATCTATACCCAAACTACACATGGAACACAGGCACTTTTTATGCTACTAATTATAATTTATAAATTGTTAAATACAGGTGATGTCACAGTATAATTTAAGATGATTAAAAGCCTTAAGGTTTTATGTGGGAAATTCCCATATTTCTGTGACGTGAAAATTCCAAACATGAGTTATGGGAAGAAAATCCCTTTCAGTGAGAACAGAAGTTGTGTTGTTAGCGTGGGAAGAGGGCACAAAGAGACCCAACAACAAATAACTCTGAATTGCTTGGCAGCTGCAAACCAGTCCAGCACTGTAGACTTTGCTGTCTTATCAGTTATGATACTGAAGGAGTTAATACATGAAGTTTTTAAATCTTGAAAAGACTCTAAATTATATTTAGAAATCACTCCTGTTACCGAGGTACAGAGACAAATTTCCCATGGCATTATTTCTAAAAAGGAAATGCTTAAATGACCCAGTGGTGGTCTTTGCAGAGGCAAAGAAAAGTCCCTGTGTTCATTAATAACACAAATCATTGCTCTGTGCACAGATTTTGTCCAAAGAAAGGCAAGACCATAAGTGTTTTGAAATCTATATTTAAAAATAGTTCTGGTTCTATTAGTCATTGTCCCAATCCAGAAATAAAAGGAGTTTATGTTTAACTCTTTATCTACTCCATTGATTTACTTAAATTGCTGAAGAAAAACAGGAGGAAGGTTTTTGTTCGTAAGATTACTGCAGAAATGTCTGTTGACAGAAATAGCCCAATATTGAAGTTGAGCAGTAATAATTAAGAGGATGTTTATAAAATAGGCTGTGTTTACAGAGTATTTACTTTTTATGGAGAGCTGCTTGACTCTTGTTACTGAATGATCTATGAGGATTTTTAGCTTGTAGTTCATCTACAGTTCATTTTTCCTGGGTTGTTTTTAATTACTTTGCTGATATGTACTTAAGAACCCCCACCAACTTGAATACCAAATTACAGAAAGTTGACACTGAGTGATTACTGTAGAGTTGTTGTTGTTGTTGTAGAGTAGATTTTCATACATGGTTATAACTGAGAAAAAGTGTTATGGTCAACTGTAACATTTTTCTGACAAGTCTTTGACAGTTAAATAATTCACTATAGCTCTATTTGTTTTTTCAGCTCACATGTAGTAAACACACAAGTATTTCAGCAAGTAAATTTTCAAATGTTCCATGTAAAAAATGGTATTTCTAATTCTAAATTATCTGATATTACTAATCTGCACATAGCGACTGCCAGCTTAACTCTCTGCTGCTGTTTATATAGAATAGGTATTCAAACTGGACATACCTTGCAGGTTTGGAAGTTCTTCCAGAAGCACTGGGATAATCCACCTAACGTCCTTATGTCCAGTTATTTCATATTACCAAAAAGCAGGGAAAAAGGAAGCTAGAGTGAGTTCTGTGAAATGCAAAGCATATAGAAAGAAAAATCCACTTCCAAGCTTCTTGATCCTTCTGGCACCGTGGGTGATACCAGAGTAAAGTGCTGCTTCAGATTAGCCCATCTTAGTACTGCAGAATGATATTGAGGCGACTTGTTACCACTCATATGTTTTTCATCACTGCCTGTATTAGAGCCAAAACTTCTGGCTTAACTCTAGACGTCTAGTGGAAGACTTTATAAAACCTGTAGTTTAATAATAGTTGACATCAGGCCATTGGAAGTACAGTGAGGTCCATTTCAGGTCATTCCTGCTGTGGAATCCCACTTATTTATGATTTCACTAGCCATTATTCTTTTAAAAGTGTGACATGAGTAAAGCTATAAAACTTCAGCCAGTGGCAGTGTAAACCAGTAGCCTGCAGTGACCTGCAGGCTGCCAAACCTTTCTAAAGTTAGAAAATTAGGATTTTATTGTGTAGCTGTGTATAAATTTTAGCTCTGCTCTCAAGGGCAGCAATCTGGCTGGGTACAAGGGTTCAAGAATGTAAACTGATCTAAAGATTTTTATCAATATAGCTAATTTCTGTCCCCTGTGTGTGGGAAATAAAGCATATCTATTAATGAAAATAGAGACAAGATTTGCAGTATTCTGTGATTGAAGTTGAGGGTTTAAAACCAAGTCTTTGAGAATTTGCCCCGTTACAAGGTTTGTACTGACGAGTGCATCACAGTATTTAGAAACTGCGTTATTCTTTGTTTACTTTTCATGGGCCTCTGTTTATGTAAACTTCAAAAATGTTTAATTAATGGAGTTTACCTAAAGCAAGTTTCATAGTCAGGGAAGCATTTTGTGTCTTTAAATTTCCAGTACATTATACCCGGTTCTGTGCACATCTGACTTCATCTGTTTCTTTAATTAGCTGCATTCTATGTTAAAAGTCTCATCTTGCTTTGGGAAAAAAAAAAAAAGCCTGGAAATTTTACTTGGGATATTTTTTTTATTATACATGTAATGTGTTGTTTGCAAAATGCCTGTATGTTGCATAATAGCTATTTTGTCTACTGTTACTTTCTTAGGGAAAAAAAAGATTCTGTGCCAAAACTTAAAACTTTGGTGCTGTGATATCAACCAAGACAAGACTTGTGTTACCTGCAGCACTGCTTTTGATGTGTTCCAGTTTCAGTAGCACAGATGGATCATGATAAAGTGTCTCCCTATCACTTTTCCCAAGGAATAAAATTACAATTTCAAAAGCAATCACGTTCCCACAGAAAAATCTTAAGGGTGATCTTAAGCTTTTTTGAAATCTCAAATTGCATATATCTGCTTTCTCTTGCCTGCTTGTAGAAACCAAAGCTTCCTAAGCAAACACTCCCCTGTGTTTTCAATAGCTTGGTTTGGATGAGTTTACTTGAGGAAATTAGTATTAAATTGCTGTTTTAAAAAACCCTCCAACATTTTCTTGGCTGTTCAATAGAGGAGAGCAGGGCCTGAGGGTTGTGATATAAATGTACTGGTTTCTTTTTTCACTTCATTCAGTAGCAAAGTGTTGAATCAGCAGTTTCAGCTCACTCTGGTTTTGCAGCAAACTATTTTTGAGGTTTAGTAACATCTCAATTTTGGATGAATGCTCAGGGGTTTTATTATTATTTTCTCTTTTTAGTTGCTTCTGGTGGTAGGAACACATTCCTCTGTGTATAAAGTTTGTCCTAGCCAGTTACATAATAAAGGTGACACACAAAGTGGTAGTATCTGGAAAAAAATAGAACAGTCTTACCTTAAAGTGGATTATCCATCAATTCTGTCCAGTATATAGTATTAGTAGAGAAGAAATAAATATAGTTCACATGCTGGTCTTATAATGCAACTGTTTAATATCTCAAGACATGGATCCAGTATTTTGGTGTGAATACAATTGCAATCTAGGATAAAATGCCCAGAAATCACCTTCTCAGGTCTCTTGTCTGCTCAACTCTCAACTTCAGATGTTACTCTTGACAGCAGTACTTAAAACTTAACCAGTGGTTCTCAATCCACTTTATGAGCCTGTTCATTTAAACATTTGCAGCACATTTTCAATGTCTTGGGTTTTCAATGCATGTTGTTGGGGGCTTAATGAAGAGAGATACTTAAACTAGTAGTCTGAGAGTATTTTCTTTGCAGGCAAATGTTGGTATGTTTTCCAAAGAAAGATTATGTGTTTAAATAACAAATAGATTATACAAGGTCAGACTGTTTGCTCAGAACTTTTCAGCGATTTCTTTTTCCACCAACGAGACAATCGGTTGAAAATTAGAATTCTGTTTTGCCTTAAAATACTTATGTAACGTTTATGAGTACTGGGGATTGATTTTTGAGCAAAGAATAGAAGTATATCCAACACATATGTGATTCAGAATACTGTCTCATGATGGTGAAATATGCAGATGAAAAAGAATTTGGATGGTGTTTTCTATTTGAAATTATCTCATCAGTGATACAAACTGCTACCTTTCATTTCTTTTTGAAAATGACTGTATTTTGTATTACTTGATATGTCTGAGAGAGCAAACATATGCTGCCACATGTGGTTAATGCTTCCATTGCAATCTGTTTTAAGCCAGTCCTGTATACATTTGTTATCGTAAAGCAAACTAAGTACTTTTTCATTTTCTAGCACTGTTTATAAATGTGGTTTACATAATGTGATGAATCTAACATCAACTGCACAAAGCTGCCTTGGAGCCTGCCCATCACATTTTAATAACATGACATATTCATTTCGTGCTCACAACCGCTCCATGTGCGGTGTGGTCACATATTTTGGTTTTAGCTAAATTCTGGCTCCTCTCAGGCTGGACTACACCATTTACCCAGCTGAGTATACAAAATCTGCCCTTCAGCTTCTTGTAGTACAGTTTGATTCTTCAGTATCTATATATAAATATAGTAAAAATCTTATTTTATCATCACACATGATGATAAAACAATTTTTGCTTGTTAATAGCTTTTAGCATGTTGTTGGCAGCTGACTTAAAAACTACATCAAAAATACAGTTTCCTTTGCAGTAAAAGTCCTCAGTCCCTGATGTTTTGTTTGTTAGCAACACAGCAATATTGCAGGGCGGGTCATAACTTGCAATATTGAGAGCTTGTGTACAAAAAGAGCCGTAAAGTCACGTGTACATGTCTGTACATCCATGGCGCTGTCAGGCTCCTCATGGCTTTCATGGATGCAAGGATGGGCTGACCTGGAATGACTGGAAAGGCAAAACATCACCTGAAGGGTTTTTCACCTTGCAGACAGTTTCTGTTGCCTCTGGAGCATCACTTAACTTTGTTCTGTCTCAGGCTACAGATTAATACAAATCCCTCAGTGTAGGAATGCCAATTTCAGAAGCTCCCACCTGGCTTATTTCCACCTTGATGCTCTTCTTCTTGGTCCTGTGGAAAGGTTTATGCACAAAACTGGAACAGGAAACTGCTTTGTCTGATCACTGAAGGTCTTGAAATGAGTTTGGGTGTCAGTATGTGTCAATTGTCAGTCGTGCTTGTGATGCTGCTCACAGCTTTGGATAATGTGACATGGCATTTTTATGGAATATGGGTATTTATCTGCCTTAGAGACATTGAAAACAGCAGACATTCTTTCACGGAAAATCAAACAGTAGTTAAAATCAAAAACTCTGCAACCAGTGCCAAACCACTGAATCACTCCAACAATGAGTTCTAAAGGAAAATTTTCTGTTCCGGAATACAAGCTGGACTGAGAACAACATTTCCTCACAGGGTATTGAGCATTTACTCTGCCAAAGTTCAACAATGCCTTAAACCCCAAATCTTGATCACCTCAAATGCTCAATTTTCCCTTAGGTTTTACCAAAGAGGATGGATGATATGGAATGTAAATGATTTCATGTTCTTAGACAGCCTTTGGTAGATTCCTATTGTTCAGACCATAAAAAAACTCTTAAAATGGGGACTGTCATCAACTTCCTGTGAGTTGTTAGTTTTAAGAAAAAATAAATGTTACCATCTAATCCAGAAAAAAAAATTAATTTAAAGCATGTTAGAGTGAAAAGAGAATATAGTTTAATTTGGAAGTAGATTTTCTGAACTTTACTTATCAACTAAAGTAATATATATTAATTAAAAATCCAAAGGCCCAAAAGAAGAAGACTTTGACTCAGTTTGTGATTGACTGCTAGAAGTGGAAGCAGTGAATATCACATTCCTGAGACAGTAATTAACTACAATTTACACTTCTTTGTCTAATGAAGAACCCAGGTCTGTAAATGTTTGCATGTACTTCGAGCACATCTGTTTTGTAGATGGAAAGAGTAACAAAGTCTCTAGGAAGGTCTCCAAACTCAATTTGTTTGCAAGTTTTGAAGCACACAGTTTTTCACTTTGGAATAGCAGAAATGAAAGCATTTATTTAGTTTCTGATCATTAGTATCATTACTAATAATAAGGAAGGTACACTCTGATTCAAGAAGTGATTTCCCTGTCACATTAATTAGTTCAGCCTGTGTTCAGATGTATGTTTTCATCCGTGGGAATTTTCTGAGAGGGCTTCATTTGTTTCTCATCAACACAAAAGCAGTAAATCTGTCATGAAGGGTTGGGTCTAGTTCTAAATACTCCCAAGAAATTGGGAGCCTTCTGAAAAAGTCTGATTTACTTTTAGCTAATGACTACTGCTGGTGCAGTTTTAGTATTACTTTCTCATAATTTACTTTTAAATTGTAGGTAACATGTAATCTATATTATGTTTCAGCGGGCATTTTTTAAAAGGCAATTAAATTTGCTTTAATTGTTTCTATACCATAAGGTGTTTTGTTGATTTTTAGCATTCATATTTTCCTCTTCCATCTGTAGGGGAAAATCACTAATAAGTCCTATCACTATATTTTTTTTAATGAAAAATGAAAAAATAGGGAGATAAAGACTCCTAAATTAAGCCAAAAGAGCATGTAGAAACTAGTTGAGAAGGGTTGTCATAAAGATGTCGTAATACACTATTTCCAAAGGTACTTTTTTGCAAATACAGGAGTGAGTTAGTTAAGAAGCTTGTTTCCCTGGGTGGGTTTGCACTGCTTTTTGTCAGAGACAGAAATCCACCGGATGACAGAAGCTCCTTTTACCACTCAGTGGAAATATTTATGTAAATTGAAAGAAAACATATGTCATAATTGCATATTAGCTTGTGGTATGGAAAAAGAGATCCTTTTGTAGAGCAATTTGTAAAGTAGACAGTATTATTTTCTTTTTGAACACTTGTGTTCTACAAAGGATGATTTCCATTTGGTTTTACCACAGCAGAACAAAGGAGCCTTGACTTTAGAAAGTAACATTTTAATGAATAACTTTTATTTTGTTTAACAGGCAATTTCATAGAATCATAGAATGGTTTGGGCTTGAAAGCATCTTAAAAACTATCTAGTTCCAGCCTCCTGCCATGGGCATTTCTCAGCATTTAATTCATACTGTGACTATACTTTTGCTTCATGGTTGTTAGAATTTCTATTTTTTCCAATTAATGCATAAGATGTACATCTCCTCACATAAAACCAGAGAATGTTCTTTGCTCGGGTTGGAAAGAATTAAATTCAGCTAAAATGGGAATTAATCACTGTTTCTGTAATTTAAGGTTTTACCAGAGGCTCTCAAAATCGCCTTCAAAACAAATACAGAATACAGGCAATGCAGATTAATTTGGACCCATATGTTGTCAAGTAATTATTTGATATTTCCAATGCTAAAACTAGACCAACACTAAAGAAATCAATGGGTGGCAGGTTCACAATAGAAGGAAATACTTCATGAAACATTTATAGTTCAGCTGAAATGTGCAAGAAGGTGAAGTGGATTTTAATGTTTCATATAGACCCAAAAAATAATTGGTCTAATTGAAAGAGGAAAAGTCTTGTTTCCTGAGTTCTTTGTAATGAGAGCCAAAGTGAGCTGGAAAAGGGAGAGTTTTCCCTGGAAGACTTGTAGGGAATAACCTGAGTAAGTCCAGAGCCATCCTGCATTAGAGGGAAGCCATAGATGTTTATATAGAACTGTCAGTGATAAGGGGGTGAGAACCACAAAATGTTCTCAAGGGCTGTTCCCTGTCAGTTTTTAAGGAACAGAATTTGTGAGGCCAGAGGGTGAGGATGAGAGATATGCATAGCCAACTTTCAGGGGTTTGGAGAAATTGCTGTGAAAAAAATAGTGTGTTTTAATCCTTTTTCCTAATTTTAATCCTTTAAAAATACCATTACATAACTCACTTAGAAGATTCTTGTCTTTGTTGATAGTGTTGTTGAAGATCTAATATTTCCACAGCTGTGTTCAGTATTACTCCTTTGAGAAAAATATCTGTCTTGTGGAAAAAATAAGTCAGCTTTTATGCATTACTATCATATGAAAAATTCTCACAGAGAAACATAGATTTGTTTCAGTAATATTGCATGGAAAACCTACAGATTTCTGTGTATATATTCATAATACTGCACACTTGGAATGAAAATTATTTTCACTGAATTAACAGAACTGCTTCAAAGTGCATTGTAGGAAACAGTGTTTTATGAGCTGGTCTGAATAACTCACTTTATCAAAGTTACATTAATATAAATAACAGCCTAAAACACAAGTAATGAATCAGAATTTTGCATTCAGTAGCTGTGTGGAAATCTGCATCCTGCACAAAGAATTAAACACCAAACAAATGGAAATTCTGCCAAACTACAGTAATTGTTTACTTAGTGGCTGTAGGAAGTTCCTTACATAACAGACTATTGGGGAAGAAATTACAAGGTAAATGGTTTTTAAATGAACCTTTTAAATAATCCAACTCTGAATGCTTTAATTTACTTTAATCCTTAAATCCTTGGGGGAAAAAGACTATTTATTGAATGGAGCCAGGATGGCTCAGGCAGACTGGAAGGATATTGTTGGGGGGATTCTCTCAACTCTTGAGTATTTGCTCACTTGTAGAGGCTACAGGGAATGTTTGTTTGGCAAAGCCACAGGAATGGACATGGAGCCCTGGGCAGGGACATCACTGCCTTTATGGGAGACTGAAGAGCACAGCCTCTGTACCTCCCAAGCACCAGGTGATGTTTTGAGTCCATCCTAAGGTTATTGGACTTTATAAATAATCAGGCATTCCCCCCAATTGCTTTGCTCCTAATAGCCAGAGTAGCTCTGCAGAATTTATGCTCTTGTAGAAAAGAAAGGTTTATGAAGGAAGCTGCAGTCTGAGGAAGAGACATTGTTCCTTTTCTTTGACATTAACATGGTCTTCAAATTAATTGTTATGCACAACATTTCTCCAGCTGAAAAAATTGCAGTTCCTGAATACAGAGCTTTGAAGTCACTGCCCCAGATAAACCTTATTACCCATAGAACTCCCAAATAAAAATAAGTGAAAATTGCTGATTTTAGTCACCAGGACAGTTGATTTGGAGGTAACACTCTGGATTCCCACAGAGAAGCATCCATGAAGGACAGACCTGTGGGAAATACAGCTCAAACTCTGCTGCTGGTTTTAGTTGAGGGGCTGAAATGGGATGGTTTGTGTGAGCTTATTCACCAATGTTCAGCTAATGGGCTGTGGCAAGAGGTGAAGTTGCCCTCAGCCTTCAGCCCATCTATCTCTCTGTTCAAATGAGATTCCCCTTTGTATCCTGTATTATTATTATTGTTGTTATTATCATTATTCCCCTTATTATCCTGTATTACCCTGCCACACCCCACTGTGGGAATTTTTACCAGACGTGACTGCAGAGCAGAGGCAGTTGTGTGCTGCTCCAAGGAACTCCAGAGCAGTGACCAGATTGTGTGTTGGGAAACTTTATGAACTGTTCACAGGCTGATAAAGTCAGGGAATACTTATGGAAATGTGCAGGATTCTGTGCAGCAGCAGTTAGGCAGGATGAGGCTGGCTCTATGGGAAATGCATAAGCAGAACTGTCCTAGCCAGGTCAGAGCCCAGCTAGGCCAGTCCCCAGCTTGGACAGTGGCATTTCTGCTGAGAAAGGGCATTGCTGTTTCTGGGCTTCCTTTGCTTCCATTTTCCTTGAGGCAAAGTAAAGCTGTGGTTTTGGGACAGATGTTTCATTTAGAGATTCACCCTGAGGTAGTTTGGCTTTTTTCTGCCGTTCCCAAGGGAGTGGCTGGAGCTGTGTCAGGGGAGGTTCAGGCTGGTATCAGGAAGGTTCAGGAATCAGGAATGTGGATGCTGGGCACTGCCCAGGCTCCCCAGGGAAAGGGCACTGCCCCAAGGCTGCCAGAGCTCCAGGAATGTCTGGACAACACTCCCAGGCACAGGGTGGGGTTGGGGATTGTTGAGTGTCTGTGCAGGGGTTGGATCAAGGATCCCAATGGATCCCTTCCAGCTTAGAATATTCTGGGATCCTTTTAAAACTGATCAAACATTATCCAGTTGAGAGAAGCACATTTACTGAGTGAAAAAGTTGACAAAATAGAGATAGTAAATCTATTGGTTTACTTTTGCTTTACTAACTGGAGTATTTCATATCATAAAAGGGATGATAATTTATTGTTCATTGGTTTCTGGTGTGGTCAAAATGTTCTATGCAGTACTCAAGTCTGTAAATTCTTTCAGAGACACACAATGGTGCAGAATGTGTTCTTAAAGGTAATTTAGTGACCCAGTAATTCTTGCATCATGTAGAACGGGAGATTTTTATAAAAAGTTCTGCTTGATGTTCGCTTTTCACTTCTTAAATTGAAAATAACAGAGCAGTGCTGTGTCTTTATGGATCTCTCCTGATGGAATTGTAATGTAGAACAGGGTGTCTGTTAGCAAGGAACATTGCATCTGTAATGAGACTTTGTAACCTGGTTATTGGGAACATTAAACACCATATTTCCATTGAATTTCATTATAGCAGTTGTAACAAAATTGTTCAAATTGTACTTGCAGGCATTTGAACATAGCTTCTTGGTACCTGAAGTGGTATAAAACTCAGGAGTAGGATGTTAATTTATTGGGAAAATAAAAAGCTAGGTTCATTTTGATCATATGATTGTTTCTTAATGTGGAAAAGGAGCTCTGTTTAATACATTTTAGAGGCTTTTAAGTGACATCTTCGCTACTTTTAGATGGAAAAAGTGTTCCAACATTTTTCCACAATACTTTGGGACCTTGAGACTGAACAGCAGTTGTTGACATCTTTAAATCAGAGCTCTTATTTCACGTCTGCTGTTTTTTCCCCATTTAAAATGGTCTTCAGTCTGCCAAGAGAAGTAAAATTAAAGCCTTGAAATAGAGTTTGGGATTCAATGGTAACTAACTGTAAGAGAGGGGTCATGTTACTAAAGATGCAATAAAAGCAGGGATCTCTTTTGTTCATTAGGAAACAGAAATGTGTGTCTGCTGAGCAAGTCCAACATGTTATTATAAATCTTTTTACATGGATGTTTGTACCTTTTTCACTTTACAAGAAGACAGTGAGACTGTTATGCAGGGCTTCTTCCAGGTGAGGGTTGGTTACACAGTTCACTAAACTTCTAAATGCTTCCTGCAGCCAAAACCAGCTTTAAAAGAAATGTCTTTAAAAACATTCACTATTTCCAGAGGGTTGGCTTCACCTCTGTGGTTGGGATGTGCTACAAGGTGGCCATGGTGTGGTTCTGACCCCTTAGGGCACTGATTTGACCTGAGGTTTGGGCTTCCAAAACCTGATCCATGACTTCAGTGAGGAGAGGTGGTGTAGAAGTTGTATCAGATGTTGGTACCTCAAGTTCTTTGTTGTTTTCACATTGGTTGGTTGGGTGTAACCCCTCACTCCCTGGGGTTACACTTCCAACTGAGGAGAGATTTTGAAGCTTCCTGAGGAACCTTCCAGAAGACAAGAAATTGCATTGGTCTGCAAACCCACAGTGAGCAGACTTGTTCTCTGCAAACTGCTTCATGCAGAAAGTTATCAGGAATATTGTGTGAAATTATTTTGGTAGCATTTACTCATAATTTTACTATTTTTCTGCCTGTAGACTTTTCTGAAAATTGTATACATTGGAATATAAACATAGTACTTAAATGAGAAAATGTTTTCTCAGATGAGTTTCCACCAGTTAAGGCTGGTATTACCACATGACACAGATGATAAACTGTTTATTTTCTTGCTGTGATGTAACTGTTTATAAAGCTGTGACTTGAAAGAGCTTTAAAGTTCATCGATTTCTTTCAGTAAAAGCACAAATTTTTAGTAGAAAAATGTTAACATTCTGTTTCCTAGTTCTGATAGGTATTTTCTTTTAGTGTTCTGAGGGGTTTTGCAGTAATTGCAAGCATGATGGGTATTTCAGAATCGAAATTCAGAAATTACATCAACCACTTTCTGTAGTGTTACTGTGAGAGTGAATTAGCTGAGTGAAATTCACTTTGTCACAGGCAAATAGAAACCAAGCAGTCACACAGCAACTCCTTTTTGGGGCAGAGTTGAGTGATTTGTAGCTTTGTTATGGAGGGATCTCTATTAAATTGAATAGGAAAGTGGAGAAGGGTAGATAGTGTGAACTCAACATTTTTGGGGTCTCAGTGATTCTAATAACCTCAACACATGGACATTAATAATGAAAATCTCATTTTGGGAGATATTCGGTGCCTTTATTTTTCTGAGGCTTTTGCATGGTTTTTGTTGAGTTTTTTCCCTAAGAAAGCTCTTTTACCTTGCTTAGAGAAAACATTACCTCTAATTGTTCCTTCAAATTCAGAAATCTACCCAAGCTTCCATGGAAACAACATTATTTTTTTGGAGACCTCCACAGTTTTTATCATACCAGAAGTGCCTGTACATGGTCAGGCAGATCCTCCAAGTTCCATCATCATTTACTCACTAAAAACAACATCTATACCTTTTATATTAATTTGTTGATGACCAAAGGATGTCTTCTGCTCTGTTTCAATTTATAATGAGATTTAGCCAGTCTTGTCAAAATTTTGTTGTGAGATACTCGAGTCTACAATGCAAGTCAGAACTTAGAAATCTAATAGAGGAATTCTAAACTCCCAAAAATCCTCTTAGGCCACATAGCACTGTGGGTCTGGAATTGCTGTGGCTATTGAATCCTAACCTCTCCTATCCTGGTCTCTTACTGACTGTAAAATATCTTTCCCTCTTGTAGTTTCAACATTCACACCTTCAGATCTCTGGTTGGGTTACTGAAAACATCATATTCAGGGTTTTACTGTACTATAAGCAGTTTCCTCTCTGAAATGTTTGTAAAATTCTAATGGGGCATCTCAGCAGTCTTAGAAAGTTGCAGCTGGTTCACTCTTGAATTTATCTGTGAGTAGAAGTCATCTGTGTGTGGAGAACAGGAGAAATGAGAATGCTGCTGTGCATCCCCCGGATCCCATTGCCTAGCAGAAATGTTACTGGCTTGGCTTAGCAGGATCTCCCTCATAGCAATTCTCATCAGGGACTTGCTGTGAAAGCTCTCACAGTATTTATTTTTATATATATGATATATACACTATTTAATAAGATTTCTGAGTCTGATAACACTTAGCAAAACTATTATTCCACTCTCAATCCCATGGCCTTCTCAAAGTATATTCATTTCCAATGTAAACCTACAAAAATTAATTATTTGCTCAAATATATTTTAGAGAATAAACTAACTACAGTGGTTTTATGATGAGCTGTCCTTGCATATTTTTACCATACTGGTGGCCAAAGATTCCAAACTTGTTCCCATGTTTATCTTGACCAAGAATTCTCAGGTCACTGTGTCCTGGAGTCACAAGCTGTAAAATGGTGACAATCCCATTTACTTGGTTCATAAAATTCTTTCAAGCTCTGTTTAGAAGTGATGAGAGTTTTATAGTAAAGCCCATTCCACTTCCAAAATAATTGGTAATTTTGAAGAGTGGATTTGAGCTGCTTCCATTTCCATAGGGAAATGTTGTGCAAGTGTAATTGCTATGTATTTCTGAAGTGAGCACCCACCCATTTGTTGTGTCCTTCATCCCTTGGCTTCTTTCTCCTGCTTGTTCTCCTGCCTCTGCTACTCTTGTGCTCCATTTTGAGAACATTTTCCCTTCATTCTCTGTCTCACTACTGGGGCTTTACTTTGGTGCTGTAACTTCACTTTAGGTCACATCCCACTGCTGAGAGCTTCTCATAGGAACAACTTCCACAGAGCGATGCCAGGCAAGCTTGGTACTCATTGTACTAAACCCCCACAGGAATAATCTTAGTCACATCACTTGCATAAAATTCACTTTTATGGTATCTTAATAGTGAAAAGCACACCTTGGAGAAAAAATATGAATAAATCTCAATTAATCTGTATTTTAGTGGTGTTATCCCATGCAAACACAGTGGAGAATTTCTTTTGGGTCTTAGGAGTCTGAATGTTTGATAAGAGAAGAATTCTACTTAAAAGAAAATATTTGCAGCAATAGGTGGTGTTTTGCTTAAATTTATTATAAGACTACACATCCTGTACAATATAAAAATCTAACAAACTAACTATGATACAAATGAATGGAACCTATTACTGTGACTTTAAAAATAATTTTAAAAATTTAAAATATGCTTTGCTTAAAAAAAAAACATCCAGACAGAAATGAATTTTTCATTCCTCTAGGTCATCAGAATCTGTGCTTGAATACAGGAAGTTTTTAGGGCCATCTAAAACAAATAATTTAATTTTTTTTCTTAAAATTTCACTTGGAAGAGAGCTTAACACCGCAAAATGTTTGGTAGAAAATCCAATCCTGTGTATGTTTCAAGAAATTTGATTCCTGCATTGCTAGAACGTTCATAGCTCAAGGATTTTTATCTCTTATATACAATTTTTGCACTTGATGGTACCATTTAAAATGTTTTAAATTCAGTTAAATAAGATAGAACCAAGCTGAGGGTTTAGTTATATTCTTAAATCATAAAATCTGATCTTACAGAGGGTGTGCCTGGGGGCACAGTTTGACCTGTTGTGTTTAAGCAGAATGCTGTTAATAGAAATAAAAATAGATCTCATAGTCTTAAGCTTCAATTTTTACATTTAATGGTTTTATAATGAAACAATATGAAGAAACACACTGCTACCTTACTTCAGTAGATAATATACAGTATCATATTTATGGCAGGAAGGGTTTAAATCAAAAATAAGCAGACCAGTGAGTAGAGAGAATAAATAAAACTGCTTTGCTAGAGATGGGGGTTGCAGTGCAGGTTTGGGGGGGTTTATTTGGTCTTCTGTGGTTTAAGAACAACACTGCAATAGGATCTTATGCATGAAAATGAATGTGGGGAGAGCTGCCTTGTGTTGATGTAGTTGTTTTCAAGGTGAACATGTTCCAGGTGGGAATCTTCATGCTCCTCCTCGCTGTGGTCATGCTCGTCCTCGTGGTGGCTCTGAGTCCTGCAGATGCGTTCTGGGGGCACCCTCCTGTGACACAAGGGAGGAACCATGTTCTAATCATGTTCTAAATCATTGCAGAGAACTCTCAACTTCATCTTTTATTTTAGAGTTGCTGTCTATTTAGATATTTGAAAATTTTAACTTCCTCAGTACATTAAATTTTCTCAATTACATATTTACTGAGGACTTTGAAAAGCCATTCTTTTGAACATTCTCTCTGCATTGTTTTCTCATTTATATACTGAGTTTTCCTGAGGAAAATATTGCTATGTGTTGCTGAATGAAAACCTTTTCTGACACATGGGAATTCTCTCTTTGCCATTTCTTTGTTTTACAAAACAGCACAGAGAGCCTGGATGGAGCACGTGGCTCCAGAGCTGGGGCTGGTGGAACCTGCTCACTAGGTGACCCCAGCTGCTGACTCCTCTCATTATTTTGTTATCACTTGGAGATCTGCTCCAGGAGCAGAAAAGCTGGTGATTGCTAGTGATGAGCATTTTCAGTAACTGTGAGAAAGGGGGAAATCTCACTTCTAGTATATTAAGAAATATTGTAAAAGAAAACTCAGTATTCAGCTCCTTCTTCAGTTTTTTTTAACAAATATTTACTTTAAAATAACAAATTCCTAAAGCAAAGCATATCTTATTTATTTTAATGTCATTAATGTAAAAAGAGTTTGGAAATTACCTTATTTTATTGTTGTTGAGTCTTAGAAAACGTAGTTTTCTCATTTCATCAATGCCAAAGGGTACAGCCTTCAATTCATTGTGATCCAAAAAGAGCTCCCTCAGGGAGTGATAAGCTCCAAAAAACGACACTGGGTCAATGCCATCATCAGTGAGTTTGTTAAAGGACAGGTAGAGATACTCCAGCCCAGGCCTCATGTGGCCAAACACATAGCCTGGAATTCTCTCAATCTGATTCCCGATAAGCACCAGATGGAGTAAAGATTTGGGCAGGTAGGAGGGAACATGATACAGCTTATTGTAAGAGAGGTCAATTGATTCCAAGTTCCTGCATTAAAGGAGAAAACAAAAAGAAGCTGAAACCCCTCTGAGCTCCTGGCCTGGCAGTGCTGTGTCTGTGCAAGGCTCTGCTTCAGGGCATTGCCAGGGAATGACATTTCCAAGGGAAATTTGATCCTGATAATGGGGCAAAATGTGTTTATGGAATATGATCGTGCATAATTATTCTGGGAATATAAATAATTAAGTCATTAATTACCAATCAAGCACAAGAATTTTGTTGATGGGAAGAGATCTCCAGTAATAAGGGCGGGGGGGGTCAGTACAGGGCAATCCCATGGGACTAATCTGGGATTGCTGCAATAATGAGTTACACTGAAGAGCTGGAATAACCTTGGGATTTCAGTCATTATCTCATTAACAGGGAGTTTTAAGCTTTGTTCTGAAGCCCATGTGAAATGGAATTGTCTGAATGAATCAGTCCCCTGTGCTGCATTTCCAGGCATGAGAGATGCTGTCAGTAGTAGCAGCATGGTTGTTTTCAGCTTCAGGAATTCACAGGTTCAGGAATCAAGGAATAGGGCTGCAGTGCCAGTGATGGTCAAGTACCCTGCTCAGCTTGGCAAATTATTTAGCAGGAAAATCAAAAGCACTATCATCTTTTACTGCTTGCATTCTCATTGCTCACTGTGCTAATATTCTGCTCTTAGACAATGCAGCTGAACAATCTTCCCTTCATCTTATTGACTTTTATAGTTTTTAATCCAATGGGAAATAAGGCTAGGATAGTATTAAATTATTTTTAAATTACCTTTGAGATAATTATGTATCAATACTAAATTACCATATAATTGTATATAGTATTATTTATAATTAATGTTCATCTTTGAATGGGTGGTCAGAAAAAAATATTGACTTTTATGTTAATATGGTACAGATTTGAGGTAGAAGATCTTTCTATTTGACAGCTGACTGAGTATCTTCTAGATTATATAATTAGGCAAAGGAAATTTAGAAAAATTAGCAAAGGAAAATAAATCAAAGCATAATTACAACTCTAAGTTAAAAATAATGAAGTGCAGATATTTATTTGATTATTTGACCCACTAAAAACAGAGAAAAATTAAATAAATGTATTCTTAATGTTTGGTACTTACTCTTGGTTTATCCAAGCCAAAGGTGCTATCCTGTGCTCTTCTAATTTGTTATGCTTTAGGCCAATGATGTTGATGTTTCTGGTATGGTTAAAACAAATTTCTGACACTTCTTCAATTTGATTATGTTCAAGATATAACTCCTGTAAGTGCATTTGGGAAGAAAATTTGTGAGATCAGAATGGGCTGAGTTTTCCCATTGCAAATTCCAAGCGCAGCAATCACCTGTCCCCTGTATTCCCTGGTCTATGTTAATTCTGAATCTGAACCAGGCAGTTTGTACCTGGAGCGGGACCCTCAGAAACACAATTCCTCAGAGCAATTGTTTTGTTTTCTCATTTGTGAGAATACATATTGCTTTGAAAGGGCAAACAGAAGGAATTACATCCCTTTGGGTGTTTGTTGGGGGGTTGTTGGGGGGTTGTTGTTGTTAGTATTGGGTTGTTTTGGGGTTTTTTACCTCAAGAGTGGCAGGAAGACCTTGTGGTATAATTCTAAATTTATTTCTTCCCAGTCGCAAATAAGAAAGGCTTTTCAAGGGATAAAAGGCCAAAGGACTGACATTTGCTTCACTAAGTTTATTTCCTTCTAATTCCAGAGTGACCAAGTTCTTTAAACCTAAGGAGAAAAAGTTTCATTTCAGTTAATTAATGCCATCTTATATCTTGTTAAAATACATGTTCATAATTTAACAGTCTTAAACATTACCCAGATCAGTTCACAGCAATGAAAAATAAAAATGAACTGATTTTATTATCTCATAATCTTGGACTTGTTCATAGGTTTGTAGAGCTTTAGAGATTGACCACAGCTTTATTTACATTTTCCTCTCCCAATCCAAATGGAAAGGGCAGCAGCTGATCCAGTTTAGATGGGACCCTTTTGGCAGGAGAGGAAAACAAGCAAAAAAGTCCATCAAATTCTGACCTGGATGGTACCTTTTCCTTTTTTTTTCTCTTTTTTCTATCAGCCTGTGTTTAAACTGGCTTCAAATTATCATGGTTGACTCCAATTATATTCTCCTTTATTTTGCATGGGCATCAAATTCTGTTCACTTCCATGCAATTTGAAATTAACTAAAATGGTTCCACCACACGAAAAGCCATCAGGTTAAAGGTGGGGATAGTTGGTGTCTTCAACATGCTTCAAATTCACCTCCACTCAGTGACCTTAAATATAAACTGCTTTGGGAGAGGAGCAGTTGCATAAGGGAAAATGTAATTTTTAAATACTTTGTCATGCAAGTCTTTCAGCTTGTGCTGCTTTTAAAGACATGGCACTTTAAAGCTAGCAATTATTTTTCTATGTCAAACCAGGTTCAACATTCAGCCTTCCAAATTTATTTTTGACTTTTCATATGATTTTCATTTTTTAAAATACCTTTTAAGCCGTCTTCATCAATGGCATGAAGTTGGTTGTCATTTATTTTTATTTCTTCCAAAGCTGATGGCAATTCAGAGGGAATAAGTGCCAGCATATTTCCATCCAAATACAAACGTTTCAGCTTTTTCAGGATCTTATCACAGGGAGGAAGAGCATTTATATTATCAAGGAGAAATATATGCAGATAAATATTGAGTTAAGAGTTTCTTTAATACACACTCTGTAAGGTTTTTCAGCAGCAGTGCAGTAGTATCCAGTGTTCTGAATTAAAAACTATTTTTTCCTGTCAATCTAATTAATAAGTTACTTTCTGCTAAATATTAACAAAAGTGCAGTTAATGTGACATGTGACTCAAAGAGCTTCCCCACAGCCCTGCTGTGGTTCCCCGGGATCATTGTTTGCATTCCTGCTGCTCTCTGTGAATTGTGGAAGAATTGCCTGACTACGCTGGGCAGTATTTAGGACTTCAAAGTACATGCATTTAGAAATTACATGCTTATCCTCTTAATCTGTGAGCAAACTGATCATTTTCTGTAGGTCAGCAAATTTCCTCAGACAGAAGGAGAACAGCTTTCAGTAACTGAGGGTTATTATGCTTAAGCTAGCTTAAAAGATTGGTATGAAAAATTATCATATCTCAATTTTAATTCTTGATTATGGTGAGAGATTTCTCAAAGTAGCTATTGAATTATACAATGCTTATTATACAAGGTGCAAAGTAGTTTAGATCCATAAACTGAAAAGCAAAAACATTATTTTAAGCAGCAATTACTGAGAGGGTAGCAGAGGAGCCATGCTTTCTTACTTTGAATGCTTTGGGACCTATGCCAGGAGAGGTAATGTTATTTTTACTCAGATCAATCCATTCCAAATTAGGTACCCCATTGAATGCTTCATCTGAGATAGTAGTGATGCTATTTCCTGGGGCAGAAGGCAAGAAAAAAGTTTCAGTAATGAAATACAGTCTGCACCTGAGGTGTGTAATACTGCATCTAGAAAATATATCACAAAAATAGCATTATGGACAGTAATTTTGTGTAGATGTATTTATCTTAGTATTTAAACACTGGCATGCAAATCTAATGCTTTTCATTTCTTGTTTTAAAGGCATAGCTGTAAATTTAGTTCTAAAACTTGTCTATATTAAGGAATGACAAAGCATTAACAGTGCTGTTGACTGCATTTTAGGGTGGATGATGTTAGAGAAGTCATGCAAATTAGATCCATTAATTACCTGTGAGGTCTAAACTCGTTAGGTCTGGATCTGAGATGGGAGGTATTTGTGTAAGTTTGGCATTAATGCAGCTTACTGTGGTGTCTGAGGTGGAACATCCAGATGGCAAAGGAGGAGTTTCTATGGGTGGAACAGGAATTGGGAAATGAGATGGAATTCTGAAAGCACCATCATCTTCATCACTGTCATCCTGCTCATCTCCTGCAGCTCCCGTTCTGGGCACAGGCAGCCTCCCTCTGTGCCGCCCTTTGTGCCTCCGGCGATTCTTTCTGCCTTTCCTTTTTCTTTTCTTCTCCCCTTTCCTGTGCCCCTCCTTGTCTCTGCCCTCTGTCACTGCTGTTGGGAGCAGCTCATCCTTCTCCATGTGAGTCTGTGCTGAGGGCAGAACATTGGTGGTGTCGAGGTCCTTGGGCTCTGGGGAGTCACCAGACATCTCACTGATGGCATCCAGTGCAATTATACTGGAGTCCAGCGAGGAGGCTGATGAGGGAAAAAATAAAACAAGACAAGAGAGTCTGATGAAACTAAAAGATTAGTGAGCACTGTTTCCCACATACTGTAGAAAATTATGACTATAGATTATTCCTCTTAGAATATGTTTCGAAGAATAAAAATGTGGTCTTAAATTGCTGCTTGAGAAAAGAGACACTTGACTGAGAAATTATGAAGGTAACTATACAGAAGAGTTTGTACACAGCTGCAATTCCTGAGAACTCCAGACAAAAAGGTGGAAAAATTAATATAGCTTTCATTATCTTCCTCTTTTGACTTACTATTAATTATGAGGTTTGTGTTGATGGAGGTGTCTAAAGAGGAAAAATAATGTGTCTGGAAGTGGGAGCTAATTTGGAAAAAATTCACAAAGGTCAAGACTTGTTCTCCAAAAGGGATTGTCAGGGGAGGAGTTGGCTGCAGGTGGGGATCTCACCAGGGAAATGCATTAACTCCATTACCAAAATGCAGTTTTTACTTCCATAACAGGACAATTCTAATAAAAGGAGTTTAAATGTCTCAGTCAACGTGACTTTTACAGTTCTACAGAGAATTCCTATGATGTCTCATCTCAGAGTGTCACATGCATATACACATGAGGATAAATAGTTCTTACAGTAGGAGAAGATTGAGTTCAGTACTTTGCAGATATAAAATACTGGGAGTGTGGGAAGGAAAGGAAGGGAATCCCATCTCATGTTTATCTCCTCCATTCCTTTTCTTTTTAAAGGTACCAGTTTTATTTAAATTATTGTGAAATACCAAAATTGTAGTTCTGGAGCTTCTCTTGGGAATTGACTTTCTTCTCTTGATTTACATGAAACTGCTGCAGGTTTTTGCACTTCTAACAAAGAATTACCACTCTGTATGTGTAATACATCAGTAATGACCAGTAGTTATTGATTGATCCTTTGTAAATGGAAGTGGGATAGAAAATATAAATAGATGTTATTTCTTTGTACATTTACAAAGTTCTGTAAAGGTAGGGGGGAAGTAAAAAAAGAAATACAATTATCTTTACTATTGCATATTTAGCATCATCTTTTCTTTAAATGCTGAATCAAAATCATCTAACATAGCACTCGGAGAAACCAAGATCAACTTGAGTAGAAACTCTGAAGAGCTGCTTTAACCATGGAATTCAGGATAATGTGTGCCTTGTAACTCTTGAGATCATTAAATGTGGTGTTTATGGAAGGTTTTAAATATCTGTGGTGTCCCATACCGGTGTCAGAACACACTGGGCAGCACTCTCCTGCAGGGATGACGGTGTGGGGACATGTCAGAGGGTGGCACATGGCGGTGTCACAGATCACCTGGCCCTGGGAGCACAGGCAGGTGACGCAGGGCTGGGGAGACCACACGGCCTTGTCGAACATGATCATCCCGTTGGCTGTGCACTGCCCCTTCTTCCCTGGGAACACAAAATGGGACATGGCAGGTAAACAGCTTACAGTGAACCAACAGGGCTCATTTACAGCTCTGGAAAGAAGCACTACTATTTTGTTCTCATTTTGAAAATATGTAAAATACACCCTATTCAAAGGATCTTATCATTATTCCTTACTTTTCATAGCTATATTTTCTTCAGCTTATTGGTAATCTCCACTTATGGAAAGCTTCAATATTTTTTCCAGACTTTCTTCTATTCCTCTCTTGTGCACTACAGATCTTTTCTAGTATCTTGCACATTAAATGAGAAAATTTTATTAAGGCCCTGCAGAACTGGGAGGGTAACAATATTCAGTTTATAGTGACAGTTCATAGGCTTGGTGGAAGTAAAGTTCCATTCCAGGATGACTGATAAGATGGCAAAAATCTCCACTTCCCTGTAACTTGCTTTATTTGAAAAACAAAAAACCAAAAATCCCTCTTTGCTATAAAAGCAGTAATCTAGAACAACTTGTGCTATGAAATACTCTGTCTCCCAAATTTCTGGATATGTATCTACAAAAGATTGAGATTTCCCCAGGGTATACAGTTCAAATTTTCAGAAAGAAATGTAATTTTGTAAGCTCTGGTCAGATATTCAGTAGGGGGGTGATCTGGAGAGCACAGAGACTGGGGAAGGAAAGTAATCCCAGTCTCCCTTTCCTTCCAGTGGTGGAGTTCACTTCAGAATCTTCCCTGGGCAGTTCTCACCCAGACCCCAGGCTAAACATTGCACTTTAGCACGTTGCTTTTTTATTTTTGGTCTTTTGAGAGAAGGAAAACCAAGGCTGAGATTCTTCATCCCATGCAAATATTCCTATTTTTGTGTGTACCTCTAAATGTTGTTGAGAAGCTGAACTCCCTCACACCTTCCTTTTCCTCTTTCTAACTGACCTGAGAATGCATTGCTGAAGTGTTGCTTTGAGATGAGAACCCATTTCTAAGTTAACTTTGTGCTTCCCTGCATATAAAGAAGAAGAAATTTCCTCTCTTCCTATTCAGTTTGACTTCCTCCTTAAAATGAAACTTAATACAGGGGAAAAATCTTTTCTCACCTGAATCTGCATGCCAAGAGACTTTCGCTTGTGGTGCACAAATTGTCTTTGGAGGGTTCTTTGCAGGGTTTGTTTTCCCATACTCTGCCCTGCTCCATGCCTGGGTGTTTAATTCTAATAAGAGTATTCGGGATAGCCTCCTAATAACCTTGTAAGACTATTGTAAATATTTGGTTTTAAATGTCTCTGGTATTAATATTTGTTTCAAAATGAGGCATTTTGCATAGTCTTTCAAGGTAGTCCTACTTCATAACAAAAGTTCTTTTTCCTTCTACTCAAAGACCACTGGATATCAATCTGCTTTCTACAGTAAAAATTAATTACCAGAATCATCCAGTTTGGTTGATCTCTATATTCCATATTTTTTTAATGCTTTGATTTAAATTGCTCTTATGATGACAAAAGCAAGAAATTGAAGTTTTGAGTAGTTGCATCTTGTTTTTTCAAAAGTCTGGGACATCTCTGCCTCGTTTCAGCTGCATAAAGTTGTGCTCTAAGCAACTCCAGCCATGTCAACTGGAGGAGAGGAATTAACCCAGGCCAAGTGTTAGCTGGCTTTAAGTCCCTTGTCATTCCACCCAGGTATCTGCAATCCAGCTGTTTGCTGGATCCTGACTTTGGGGTTTATGTGCTTGCCAGTACACCACAATACTTCTTTTAAATAACCTCCAAAAGAAACACAAAAAGAATCCTGCACTTTCTCATGTTAAACAATAAAACAATGACTGTTCCAGAAGAGCATAATCTGGCCTGAGAAGGAAATTCTTCCGTGCTTCCTAAAATTCTTTCTTTTGTTTTAGCTACCAGAGTGTATCAGAAGTCAAAGCAAATCTTGTCTGAATAAGCATAAAGATCTGAGTTATCAGGCTTGGCCTTTGCAGGTTTCTTTAACAAATGATCCTTTGTTTCCCTGTGTACATTAGAGTTGCATAAAAGGCAGGAGCAGTGTGTGCTCAGACAAAGGTTTTCCCCTTTTTGGGTGCATTGCAGAGCTGCTGTCTGGCACTGTTGGGATTCCCAGAACCCCTGTGAGACACAAAGGCTGTGCTGAGATGCTCCTCACATTTGCTGACCACTGAGTCACTTCAGCTTGGTGGGGTGAGAGGGATCAGAGATGGGGCAGCAGTGAACATCCTACTCTGCTCTGCCTAATGGACAACTGCAAATTACCTCATGCTGTGGCCAACTGTTTGATTTAATTTGAATGTTCACATGGTTCTAGTCTGGAGGAATTACATGTCTGGTTACTGTTAAACCTCCATTTAGCTGCTAATTTTCATCCTGCATATATCTGTAAATTTGGGTGGGTTTGGGTTTTTTTTAGTCTACTAAGAGCAAAACAAGTAGCTAAGAGAATGGAAATTAATGTTTGGATTGCATTTTCTTCTATTCTGAAGCATGATTAATAATAGTGTTCTATTATTTAATAGGCTCTGTTTTTTCCAAATCTGACATTAACTTGAAAAAATTTTGAACTTTAAAAGCTAGACTAAAAAATACCTTGTGGTTCCAGTCTTTGGCAGATGAGCACAGGACTTTTAACCTTTGGAAATATGGTGTAAATTCAGCATGGAGTTCCAAATAAAATGAGTTCAGTGGTTTGAGCTCAGCTTTTGGATGCAAGTCCAGATAGAAAGAAACAAGCGGGGTGGGGAGGGGGAAGAGCTGTGCATTATTTCAGCATGACTGATGGTCCTGACAGAAACCCTGGAATATCTTACATGAAGTGTATGCTACTTACATGGTATTTTCCTCTGTTTAACTTTAAAAATATTTGTAAATTAGATGTTTGACATTAGTAATATGTATAATGTTGTAATACACACTGAAAATGCCATAGTCCAGAGTTTTGCTAGTTTTCCTATTCTAACCCCTTTCTTCAAATACTTGATTTGAAATGGTTCAGCCTTTCTGAAGTAAGGACTCACAACAAACAGTAATTGTGGAGAAACTGTGGCTGATTTATGTTTGGCCATTTGAGACCTCTTAACCCAGTGGTCATGTCTGTTGTGTGACACACTGAAAGGCTTTAATTCTTGCTTATAAAAATAGATAATTATTATTTATATATAGAATATGGGAATCAGAGCATTCTGTTTTGATTTTTTTCTATAAAATTCATTAAACTGCATATAAATATTTTAGTGTGTGATATCTTGATGGAGGAATGGAAATATCTGTATCCATAAATACAGATATCATATTATTTATGGATACAGAAATACAGAGGTGAAAATCTCTGGATCACCAAAAAGGCAAGTTAGGTATAAATCATACTACTGAACTTCTGTTAAATAAATCTGGGTTGTCAATATAGATGGAGCATAAGAGTGGTCTTGTGTTGAATGAGTAGGATTTTTTTCTCTTTTAACTCAGTTTTCCATCATAAGGGTCTTGTTTATAGTGTAACTTCCATATTGCAGCCACTACCAAGTGTTATTTACAAAATCAAGAAATATTCCTGAAGGTTTGCATATGCAATTTGCTTTTCAAAAATGCAACCCATAAAGTAAAAATAAAAATCTGAATCTATTTTAATTAACACTGTTGTTACTGCTGTTGAAGCCTCAGTGAAATGTTAATTGACTTAGGAGATATATTGAGCAATAAATTCTTCAAAATGGCCTTCAAACTTGGAACACAAGTTTGGAACTCATTGGGAATTATGAAAATACCCCAACAAATTTCTTGTTCATTAAGATAAAAAATAATGCAGAAAACTTGTGGGAAATATTGCTGTTATCTGGCAAAGCAGGGTTTGATAAAAAGCCTCATAATGCCTACTGCAGAATCACTGCAGAAGCAGCAGGAATGTGTGGAAGTAGAGTGTCACCATGATATTTTCTGAAAAATTCCTTTTGCCAGGATTTTTCTCCTGAGAAGCTGAGAGGCCTCAGGAACAAAATGTAAACAATGTTTATCTGCTGCTGTGGAATGCAACAGGTGCATCTGGGATTGGTCTCATGTGGTTGTTTCTAATTAATGGCTAATCACAGTCAGCTGGCTCAGACTCTCTGAGAGTCACGAGCTTTTGTTATCATCCTTTTCTTTCCATGCTAGACTTCTGATGAAGTCCTTTCCCTCTATTATTTTAGTATAGTTCTAATATAATATAGTATAATTTTAATATAGTATTTCTCATAAAATAATAAATCAGCCTTCTGAAACATGGAGTCAAGATTCTCATCTCTTCCCTGGTCATGGGACTCCTGCAAACATTAGAGCTAAAATAAAGCTTTAAAGAGTTGATCTGTCTGAAATGAGGAGCAGAGCAGAGGGGCTGTGTTCTCACCTGGTAAGACACTGTAGGTGCTCTCATGCTGGCCCAGCCCCACCAGGGAGTCGAAGACGCCCATGACGTTGTCATCGATGGTGAGGAGCGGGATCCTGGGCCCCGGGCGCTGCAGCCCCGCTGCCCTGGGGCTCCTGTGCCCTGCCCTGGAGGAAATCCTCCTCCTCTGCCTCCTGCCAGTGCCTCCTTCAGCTGGGCACAGATCCCTGCACAGCCACAGGAGCAGGAAGTAACAGAGCAGGGATGGTGCCTGCATCGTCTATGGGTCCCACAGAGTGCCCTGGAATGGGGAAAAAAAGAGGGAAATCAGAGCTTTTAGGGCCATGTCAGTCACACAGCACTTTTCAAGGCAGATGAACTAAGAAATGGTAGGTCACTATAACCAAGGTTCCCCTTGGAAAGAAGTTGCCCTCTGAGAGCTCCAATGACCAATTTGATTGTAGTGATTCTCAACAGTCACCATCAAACAGGTGCTGGTTTGTGTTTGGGGTTGCACTTGCAGAGGTGGTTTAGATTTTCAGTGCCAGAGCACTGGCTGTTCAGTAATTGTTGCTGCTCCCAGCAAGGGACTTCCTGAGAGTTCTGTAAAGTGTGTCTTCCTTTTTTTATTTCTTCCAGAGTGTTGTAAGTTCTGAGTGTAGGAGTGGAAAGGTAACCAAAAAATGCCAATTCATTTGTGATGTGCTGCCCCAAATGCTCTTGGGTTGGCATTTCTGTGCAAGGTGTCTTTTCACTGTAAATGAAGAGATGTTGCTTTTCCATCCATCTCTGGCCATCCTCTTCTCTAACAGGATCTGCTTGGTTCTTCAGAGGAGACCTTCAGGAAGTTTGTGCTATTTGTGACATCCCACAACTGCTTTTCCAGTGGAAGTTTTTATGAAGTGTAGGCTCTAGTATGGGTTGTGTTCTGCATTTACTTATTAAAAAATTCAAAATAATTGAGCCTTCTTATGATCATGACAGAAAAATTACATTTACTGTCACCAATAGGTGGCATTCCAAAACAGAGCAGTCAGGATTCAGGAGCACACACAAGGAAGGAAATCCAGCAGTGGATTGCTGTACCGGTGTGGAAATAAGAGCCTGTACAACCAAGGTCATTAATGATCTGTGTTGCATAATCCTTGCAAAAAGGAAACGCTGCTGTCCTGTGGCCTGTTTTAACTGAGACAGCACAGACAGGAGACATTTGTGTTCTTGGGAGAGTGGGAATTAGTGAAGGACTTGGAGCTCTTGGGCTTTGTGGCCAAGACAAGGCTTAGAGCATGGCCGTGGCTTTTCTCTGAGGAAGTTCTGAGGGGATTCAAAAATGCTTTTTCTTCATGTTCATCAGTCTGGCTTTGCATGTCATCTTTCACTTTGGAGTTAATCTTATTATAATTATATTGTGTAAATATTGGGCAGTATTATTTCAGGAACTTGAACTGTGGCTTTGCCTGAATTAGATTTTGTTTAAAAGCTTGTTCATCTTGGTATTTTCTGATTTATAGAACAGGTCACATTTTTGGTACAAGTTGTCTAACTGTTCTTTAATATAAGCCATGTGATTGATTGCTTGTTTTCCATGCTTTCCACATCATAATTCTCATATATTTTTTTATTCTCGTGTTTTAAAATGAGAAGTTGGCAATAAATCAGCTTAAGAGTATGTATTTTACTTTTGTTTAATAATGTAGTTTCTGTGTTCAACTATTTTAAAATTAAAATGGTTTCATAAGTTTAGGTATTCATTTGCAGGATTTGAAGTTAATATTTTTATTTCTATATGAAGGGAATTTGAGATGCAAGTGTCTCACACAAATCCTCACAGCAGCTCCTGGAATATCAGGTTTTGAAATTAATCCAAACTTTACATTGCTGCTTTCTGCCCCTCAGAAATCATGTATTCCAAAATGCTGTATAGACTCTATGGCTTTTTATTTACAGCAATTACTGCTAGTTAACATCTCAGATAGATGCAGAAGCTTGCCCTCTGCACTGGAAATGCCTGATCTTGTTGAGAAAGTGCTCATTTCTGAGTGCCTCAGGAGGAATGAGCCAAAGCCTTTGGTGTCTGCCTTGCGTGGTAATGAGTGGCTGTAAAATTACACAGGAAACTTCTGTTCCACAGGCTGGGCTGAGACACACTGAGAGCCCTCAGGGAAAACTGGATGTACAAAGGAAAGGCTTGGCCATGTGTGTTCATTCTGTCAAGTTTCTGACATCTTAATTATGGTTCCATTTTTCTGGGATACTCTATAATAACACCAGAGCTGTGCAGCTACAATGCTGCTACGTTGCACTTGGGCTTTTCTAACATTTAACCATTTCTTCCTGTGGTCAGAGGCACATAATGGCATGACTGAAACACTTTTCCATTCTTCATTTCTTTTTAAAAGTCAGGAATAATATAGAGTGAATTATATTACATTAACTGTACTGATGTTAATGTACATTAAAAGATGTTTTGCTAGGAACTTGAAGAGTAAAATTCTATAGAAAAGCAAATTATTATAAAGTGAAACTTGGTTTCATAAAGTACTTTATAAACACAAATTTTTAAAAATCAGAAACAAAACAACAAAAAGCACACCACACCCCCCCCCAAAAAAAAGTCTTTATAAACTAATTCTGTTCATATATGTGAGTTAATATGCTCATTTTTAACACCAATTTAACTCTTCAGCACTGAAAGCTTAATAGTGCTATTTTCAACTAAATTATGTTCTTTGCATGCAAAACACTGGGCTACTGGGTTCCTTTCCTTGGCTTAGTTGATAAGTGCTGCCTCACATTTTAAGGCCCAAATTGTGAAAGGCCTTGGGTGCTTTGGGCCTTTCCTGCCCGTGTCTGGGATCCTCAGATTTCTCTCAGGAGGCTGTATTTTGTGTAGTGCCAGCCAAATTTTAATTTGGGGGAAATTCAGACTATTCAATTTATGACTTTCATAATAAATCATTGCATAGTAAAATACAGTTATAGATAGCCACTGTAATGAAATCATTAACTGTTTGTGTTGCCAGATAGTTTCAACATGGCTGCATTGCTGTGCCTTTTTTCATTTCACCCACAAATATTTAGATCAGGAACAGTATGTGAAAGCATTTACTTTTACTTTGTAACGTGTTCAGTAATTTGTACCTTTATCTTCAGTACCTGTCAGTTTCCTATTATGCTAACAGACAGAGTTAATTTTTAAAGGAGAGACCCTTTAGAAATGCCAGAGTATCAGAATTTATTAAATAATCTATCTTCATCCATTCAGTCAAAATTCAAACACATTTCTAAGTCAGTGTTCTCCTGACACACAGGGGTTAAAGTGCTTTACCAAGATTTTTCCCTCATCCTTTTTAAATGCATTGCACAGAAATTAATTACATTTATCCACAGCAGCCAGACCAGTTGCACACTCTGTTAGTTTCAGTTGGATGTGAGTGGCAAACATTCAGACAGAACAAAAAGCAGCTCAACGGGTATTGCACACTTTATCTAGAAAGGCATTTCTCTTCAGTATTGCTAAAAATAGCCCACATCATTTCATTTCAAATATTACATATTTGCAAAGTTAACATGAAGTTTAAGCCATTCAACACCATGCTTTAAGCAGTAATTTAAAATGGAAAACATTTTACCTTGTAATCTAACCTAACAGCAGATTCTGCTTGCTGTCATTTAGTCTCCCGCTGCAAATGAAACAAAATCTCAGTGATATCTTTAAAACAAACAGAGAAACTGTAGGGATTGTTGAAACATGTGAGCTGATTCCTTAGTTAAGCCTGGAATAGCTTCTTCCCCAGGGGAGCCAGGGCTGAGCTCTGTGAGCAGAGCCCGTGCTGGTGCTGGAACCTCGCTCGGGCAAATGAGGAGCAGCACAATGCCTCTGGTCCCGAGGCTGACAAGGCACAGCTGGAAATCCTTTTCCAGGGCTTTCAGTCACATAAGGAACAAGGAAATGGAGTGTTTGCACAAGAAACAAAAAATGTGTGTTTTATTCAGTGCTGCTTTATGTATTTGGAAGTTTCGTTTCCAGGTGGCGCGACTTTAATGTAGATTTAAATAAAATAAGAAGATCTAATACACTTTGGCAGATGTAGCCTTTTCATAAAAACATTTATTAAAATTATAATTTTTTTTTCAATTCATGTTTTCCTAATCCCCTCCTGCACTTAAAGCCTGTCATCTATAAGCAGCAAGCCTTTTTGTTGAGGTTTTAGCATGGAAAGTTTTTCTTTTGTCCATTTACAGCAATGATTTCACTGCAAGTTGCAGCTTATGCATGGAAAATAAAACTACTGAAGCACTTTCCCTTCATTTTTTCTCTTTGTAAGGCTAATTACATCCTGAAACATGATCCTGGAGCTCAGTCCTGCAGAAGCTGCAGGGAAGTTGGTGATCCAGAGAGGAGAAGGGAGGGAGTTAAGGATACATTACCACAAGTCCTGTGTGTGCCAGCAGAGCCTTTTCCTGCATCCCCAGCTCGCTCCGAGGGTCCAGGGGGTGTGGGATGGGTCTGCTGAGCTTCAAAATGACAAACTCACCTGGGACACCAAGTTTTCTGAGTTCTGCTGACATTAAACATCTGTAGTTTCCTTGAACTCGCAGTCTGAGGAATATTTAGACAGATACTCATGGAATGGTGTAACCATTGAGTTAACCATAATTGTTAACTGGTGTGTGGTGGAAAGATACTGGGAGAACACATTGTCTCTTAAAATAGGCATCCAGTCCCTACTGTGCTCTGCTTTGCAAAGGCAAAAGAAGAAATATTAAACTTTGGTAATTAATCTGAAGCTGTTTGAAAGGAAAGGAGACAGTCACATAAAAAATGGAGTGAAAATCTGGATGGAAGGACCTTAAAGTTTATCCCATTATCAGGGACACCTTCCACCATCCCGGGCTGCTCCAAGCCCCAGTGTCCAGCCTGGCCTTGGACACTTCCAGGGGTCCAGGGGCAGCCACAGCTTCTCTGGGAACCTGTGCCAGGGCCCTCACAGGGAAGAATTCCTTCCCAATCTCATCTAACCCTGCCCTTCTTCACCTTAAGGCCTTTCCCCCATGTCCTGTCACTCCAGGTCCTTGTCCCCAGCCCCTCTCCCACTCTCTGGGAGCCCCTTCAGGCTCTGGAAAGGCCCTGAGGTGTCCCCAAAGCCTTCTCTTCTCCAGGCTGAACTGCCCCAAGTCTTCATTAGTGAGGTGTAGCTTCAGACACACCTTAAGAGATCCTTCAGGCAGCTTAGGGCATTTAGGATTTTCACTGCATGTCTGTGAGGCCCTTGCTTATCTTCTCAACTTCCATTCAGAAAATAAAGACAGCCTGAGGGATCTGCAGAGATACAGATCCCTCTTCATGAAAATGGCATTGCACCTTCCTGCAATGAGCAGTAACACTTGGAAATTGTAGGAGCTGGTAAAGAATGGCCTGTGGCTGCCTGGTATCAAGAAGGTTTAGAAATTTTAACTGGAAAAATAATGTGTCTGAGAATGGACATCAGCTGCTGCCTTTCAATAAGATTTGAATCTATGTAAGAGTAATAATTAGATTTGCTTTAATATTGTTATTTACATTAAAATGTGCCACATAATCTTGCCTGTCATAATAACTAAAGAAAAAATGCTGTATATTCTGCTAAAAGTTCAGACTAGGATGGCAAATTCTTTCAGACATGCACAATTCAGCTGGGTTTCTATGTGAGTGCAAACACTGCTGTGTCCTCACAGATCTGATATTGACTGGTTTTATGGGAATGGTTCATCCAAAAGTACAGAGCAAGCTGCCAATCTCTGCTTCATCTGCAATTTGTGTTATGCCTGTCCGTCCCATGGCCAGTTGTTGGGCTGAGTTGTGCAATGGGAGTGCTTTGGTGTGTTAAAGTACCTCAATGTGGAACTGTGTCCTTTGAGGAGAGAAGAGGCAGACTAAACAGCAATGAAAAATAATTAGAATAACTTTTTATGATTTTATATCTGAGGGCAAACTGCCACTGTTGGTTTGTGTCTTGAGCAAGAGCCATAGGAGGTGAGAAATGGCTGTGGAAGGCTGGAGCCTCTGGCACGGATTCTTCTCTTTTCCTCTCACAACAAGAACTGTTAGTCAGTGTACAATAATACTGCTGTTGTTTTCCTTTTTATCAATTTTGCGTCTTTCTGTAGGAGGCAATGGAGGGAGGAAAAACATTCACTATTGTGCCCCTGTTCTAAACCTCAGAGGAGGCCAAATTAATGTATAAATTAACAGAATTGTGATGCTGAGAAGAGCTTATAGATTTTCATCTTCTGTTTGAAAGGCTACTTCAATACATGGAGAATGGTGAAACAGGAGGAAAAACTGTTTCTCAAAAGCCTTCAAGGTGCCTGCAGTGTAATATCTTTGTCATCAAAGAAAGCCAGCAGGCTGAAGGAGTAGAAGAAGGATATCTTGAAAATAAAAATTATTAGACCAACTTAAGTGTAGAAAGTATAGAAGAGTCCAGAGTACTGGTTATGGTCACAGCATACAGAGACCATGAAACTCAGTTCTGTATCATCCCTTTCAGAAATGGAATCTTTTATCTGCAGAATGGCCAGACCAGGTGGGATGGGAGCAGGAATTGCCTTCACTGAGGCAGTGGATGACAGGAGTAGCCTGGCTGAGCAGAGCAGAGGAAATCAAAGGTTCACTTCAGCCAGGCCTGACCATTCTGTGGTGCTGGAATCTCCTGCCCACCTTTCCCCTGGCTGCACTCAGGAGCTCAGGCAGGCCAGTGAGTCCAGCCTGGGAGCAGGGCAGGGGCCAGAGCAGGGCTTTGTCCTGCTGGTTGGAAAGGCAGCAAGGACAGGGGTGACTCCTCTTGGCTGCCCAGATCTCATGATTTGCTTTATCTTCTATTCCTTTATTCCCTCTCCTCCCCTTTCACCCTCACAGGTTCTTTTCTCAGCCATTTCAAAATACTCAGCCAAGGTTTACAACTTCCCTACTGACTCCATTTTGCAGGATTATACCTTTATTTAATAATTACAATCTGGTTGTCCTATCCTCTTTGTTTTGAGCATCAAAGGAAAGCTGATACTTCCCATCCTCCCTTTTTAACTCTGCAATATTCTGCCTTTGCATGTTACAGCAACCCTTTGTGGTATCTCCCTTATGTTGCCGTAGGTGAGCAGTAGCCATATGCTGACCTCTGATAATTTTATATGCTTGCAAAATATCCATTTCCTTGGTGGGAACTCCAGACCTTTGTACCTGTTGCCATGTCTCACCTGGCACCAAAAGAACATTCTATGGATTTAAATGTTCCACAGTCATCCTTATTTTTAACAACTTTCTCTCACATTATATCATGAATAGATATTTTACTTATGCCTCTTGGCTTGCTGTGTTATTTACAGAAGGGCTGTGTTGAAGTTGGATCTGTTATTTAATTAAAACATTGATCATAATATCATTTCCATGAGTCAAAAAAACACATCCACATTCAGGAATGTGAGGTTATTTCTGCTTTGTTCAAGAATTGGAATAAAAAGAGACAACTGAAAATTACTGCAGCAGTTTTTTAACCTGCCAATGAAATATAAGAAAGTAATTACATTTTTAAATTGCTTTACTCTTAGTTGTCATGTTGAACCCATGCAGGTTGCTGCCTGGTTTTGATCAGAGACAAAGACAGAATCCTAAACTTTGCAATTGCTTATGTGGTTTACTCTTTTTAACATCAAACACACAAGTTTATAGTTGGAAAAAAGTAGCAATGGGGAAAAATTGTTCTAACTGTTAAAGTCAGCACAAAACATGAGATGGGGAATTTGGGATTGGCAGCACAGTGCATTTCTGAAACCTGTACCAGTTACTGCATTCCTTCTGCAATCTGTGGTCACAAATATCCTTATGGAAAAAATATAGGAAAAGATGAGATACTGCTGGTAAACCTTGAGATATTAAGCACAGATTTTCTTCACATATTTACAAATATTAACAATACATTGCAAAAAGCATGGGATACATCGTTATGTGGGAATAAACCTAAAATTGCAATGGGAGATGTGTGTGGCTGGGAGGTATTTACGTTTTAAAAAGCTTAATTTTCAACTGTAACTGAATCCTAATTGCAGAATATTAATATTCATTAGTATAACTTTCTGAGGACACTAATTATTGCCACAACTCATTGTCTCTTGGTTAGGTTCCTGTTCAATCCCACAGCATCAGTTTTAATTTGTGGTATGTTTTTTTCACACTGTATCTGAAATGCCAGTGACCAGACAGATGAAGTGAGATTTGTAAAGCCTTTCTTCAGAGCTACCTGAAATTTAAGCTTTTACATATTGCCTCTATGTGCATTAGTGAAGAAATGTACAGAAATCTTTATTATATCATTACCTGGAGCTGTTCCCTATGGTGGTCCAAAGCAAGGTGCCCACCTACCCTGAATAAATACAGCTTTATACCGCTTTAAACCCCATTGGAAGGAAACATGGAAGCTTTCCCCTGTCCTCCTGCCTTTCTGTCAAATAACATCACTTCTTTTTTGGGGTTCAAATGGTGACACTTCCCTGTGTGTTGGGTAGTTCTATTTCAGCTATGTGCTGACTCATGTTTTTACAAAATACTGAACTCAGCACATCCTCTGTGTGTGAAACAGCACAAAGAGCTCAGCCTGGGTTTGGTTCCCTCCTGTGCCAGTAATGAGCATTTTTACTCATCGATAGGACTTGGACGTTTCCAACTTTTTTCTGAAATAATTGTGTTTTGCAGCAGTTGTTCAGTTTCCAGCATGAGCCATAAGCCTCCATAGATTTTCATTGATGTTTTTACTTCTCATACCCAGTTCCATTTCTTCAAAGGGCAGCTACATCCCACCAGAGCAAAGGGACAGTGTTTCTCTTAAATAAAGATTGGGCTATAGGGAGCAGCGAGAAAATTCTGTTTTAAATAACTCTATCTAGAAATATGTCATTTATATATAGGAAATACTGAAAAAATTAAATATAGAGAAGTTTGCATTTTAAATATATTAATTATCGAAAGTAAGAATATGTAATTATTCTAGTGGTCTTTCTCTATTTGCTTGCTCTTCTCATCTGGTTTCCATTTTCTTCCTCGTGCTTGGTTGCACTTTCCATTTCCATATAAAACACTATGTACTTCTCTAAAAAGTGAATGCATCTTTTTTTAAGCTTCTCTTGTGCACTATTTCCATCTCAGACTGTATCAGAACTGACATGTGAAAATTGAGCTTGATCTTACAGATAAAACTGGTGCTTTGAAATGTCAATGGGGATACAGGGCTGGGTTCCTGTGACTTGCTGCTGATATCCCTGTTGTTTGGGGCCTCAGATGTTTTCCCCTTGGTTTTAAATTTAAGCAGGAATTAGTAACAGGATGCCTGTCCACTGAGAGACTGTCTCAGGAAGGAGATGTAAACTGAGGACACAAATATTTTGAAGTATTTTAGTCAAAACGAAGGATTTGTTGGCAGCTGGGACAAGAAGACACTTTGAGGACAATTACAAAGTTTGCTGTGGTTTCCTTTTAGATTTAAAAATGAGATGTCTTTGCCTGTTGATTCATGTTTTTCCCATTACAAACAGTAGCATCAAATGGTTTGTTGGGTGAATTGGTGGACAATGACAAAAATTATTTGTACAGCAGTTCTGCAGTGAGAGTCTGGAGGGACAGAATGGCAGAATACATTTGTGTATGTGTCTGTACAGATATCTAATTTTTGAATGTAACTATTAATACCATATTGGTATTTCTGATTATCACCTTTCTGGAGATTTATAATTCCAGAGTGCACAAAATTCAGAATTGACTGCAAGTTGAAAACACCCATTAAGTGATTAATTATGTTTTCTTTATGGTCTGATGGGCATTCGTGGCCAAACTTTGGCCACTCCAAACAAACAGGAGTTGTGTGTCTCCTGACACTCCAGCACAGTTCCCCTGTTATCTTCCAGGAGGGAAATGTTAAAAACAAACAAAAAAGACCTCTGAGCAGGTTCTGTTTTTCTGGATGGCTCTGGGTATAGTTTATAAACATGTCTTGTTGAAGGAGAACATTGGTGTGGTTTGGGTTTTTCCCAGGATCAGACAGACTTTGCCAATCATTTTTATTATGATTTCTCTCTGTTCTTCACATTAAATGCTGCGTGTTCCCTTGCCTTTGGGAACTGGGGGAATCATCAAATGGCTGGAGAACAAGTAGAGTTATTTCTGAAACACTGAGTTTTGTTTTTGTGATACAAGATGAGAAGTTTGGGGCTGGGGGCAGAACTGAGTTCCCTTGTAATTCCTGTTCTGCCAAGACAATCCCAGCTTCCCTGTTGGACTATCCCTGTGGAAATGCTTGCACAGGCTTTGATATCAATGATCCCTGTGAGTCCCAGCCCTGGATATTATACTTTTCTATTATTTATTTGCTATTTCTTCTGTATTTCATGGCCTTTGCTTCTATTACACAATGTGAATTGTCCAAGGTGGAATAAACTGATTTTGTTTCAGTGAGCTGGGACATTTTATGAGGTCCATTCCCAGCAAGTACTTGGGGAACCAAATGTTATGGTATTTTTGTCTCATGGGAATTAGCAGGAAAGATCCTGTGAGTTAATAAGGATTGAACAGTTAGACAATAACTCTGAATTCATAGGGATATGCTAGAGATCAGAAATGTGATTTTGGAGGTTTAGGGGCTGTGCAGCTACAATTGGAATTATTTTAAGAGGTTTTAGGAGGCACAAATATGTGCATAGTCTAGACAGTGCTACTTCTGCACTGGCAGGGGCAGCTGCAAGAAATGTTAATGCAGGAGCTGAGTCCAAAACAGGGAGGGGGGAAATAGGAAAAGCCAAAGGTGAAGAATATGCTGGAGGCCTCAGATGTTAGAGCTCAGTGTGTTTGGGAAGAGTCATCCAGAGGTCTTTCTACAGGAAAAATGAATATTGAAGTAATCCAGAACTCCATTTTAAACGTTATGATGCTTGCCTTTCTTCTCGAGTTTTCCATGGGAATGTCTGGATATTCCTTTTAGTTCCTGCTCTGGGACTGGGCCTGGCTTTGGGAATGGAGACTGAGTGTTACAGCCTTGTTTTTTACATGAGCTGGGGGTAGCTTCATGTTTAAATTCTGGGAATGGAAATCTTCCTTCTATCTGTTGCTTTAATTTCCTTTTTCTTGAACTGTTTTTACTCAAGAGGGTTGAGGGCTCCTTCCTCAGATCAGTCTGTGTGAAAGGCTGGGAAAGGTTGGTGCTCCAGGATCCAGGCTGCAGCAGGCATTATTCCTCAGCTTCTAGGACCAAGCTCCTGCTTTGTACATAAGGAAAACTTGAAACATTCACCACGTTTGCACACAGGAATGTTTGGGTCACTTTACTTCCTTTGAGATTTAAAAACACAGGAGAGCTGAACTGATTGCTTGGGAAACTGAAGAAGGAAAAAGAGAAAGTTTTAATATTAACAGCTTTCCTTTCAACTGGGCCTCTACCAGAACAGAACATATTGTTACCAACAGTTTTGAAATGTTTCTGCAAGGCCAGCAATTGAAATTCAAATTATGAAATGCCTGAAGTTTGCATTGAGAGTGAATGAAATGCACTGGCAGCTGCACTGGTATTGTCAGTGAGTGCTCTTTGTGTTGTTGCAGTACCTAAGCAATGAAACAAATATTTATCCACATGCATCACACAACATTCCTGGGCAGTGCAGCCTTGGCCTTTATAAACCAAATAAGGTGGAGCATAAGGAGATGTTTTTGCCTGGCAGCTGCCTCTGATTTCTCCTCCTGGACGCACTAAAGAATTCTCCCTGCCCTAAATTCGTTTCTACACAAATATTTGAGTCAAAATAAGGAAGACTGAAAACCTGTAGCACTGTATGTGTGCAGACTTTGTTATAATTTTGACCAAATCTCTAATTTGTTGTGAGAGATTTGGTCAAAAGTATAACAAAGTTTGCACACATACAGTGCTACAGGTTTTCAGTATTCCTTATTTTTGCTTCTGTTTTGGTTTTTTGGGGAGGTTTTGTGGCTTTCTTATGGAATTGATTGAGTAGATCAAAGTTTGAGGATAGATGACCAATTTTGCAAGCCTGTTATTCAGGAGTGGATTGACAACTTTACCCTCACACACATACAATAATTATAAATTGGTGGATCTCTTCTTGCAGATGTTTGTGTCTTCTCAAGAATATTTCCTGTGTCCCTCTTGTTTGTGCTAAGGATGTGTTTGGAAATCTGAAATGTGTTGTTGACAGACAGATCTGAAGGGCTGTGTTTGGGTATGACATGAAAAGAATTCAGGGGGTTCAAAGCTTCCAAAGGCTTTTCAGCTGGACCCGTTCCTGCCCTTGTTGATAGCAACAGGCACTTCAGCACTGCATGCTGATATTTATTTTCACATAAGCAGCTGAGAATTGTAAATAACCAGACAAATGAAAGCTACTGGGTGGCAAATTTCTGTGGAGTCTGTCCAAAGTGTAATGCTTTGTAGAACCATTAAAAGAGGTTGGATGTCTTGTGGGAAGGATTTCAGTGTGTCTGCAGTATGTGTTTTATAGGAAATATAGATTTATAGGTAAAGCTTCACTTTTTACCTAATGCAGGTGTTAAACCTTTTTGTAAAGCTCAGGAAGAATAATAGAAATACTGCAGAGGTGTTTGTGAAAGGAGGATGCACATGGACAGAGCTGTGTAAGTTAAAGGAAAATCTGATTTTCTGGAGCTGGTGGGTGATTGTTGTGCACATTCAGGAGGAGCTGTGCTGTGGACTCTGCCATTCCTCACTGAGAGCAAATCCAGGTGGGGCTGCAGCTGGAGCTCAGCTTTCCTGGAGTGCCAGTCCCACAGGGGTTTGGGCTGTGTTCTGCCAGCCCAGGTTCCTCCTGTGGGCAGGGCAGGGCAGGGCTGGGCTGCTCCTTAACACCCACAGGACAGCACAGGCAGATTTTGGCCAAATCCCCTCTGCTGTGGGACAGTTTGCTCTGAGTGATAGACTGACCTCTCAATCAGTTTAGAGCTCCTGGTGAGAAATGAAAATGGTATTTTGGATGTTCCAGGTGGGTCTATGGATGTATCTCTGTTTACCAGGTAAGATAAATTTGCCCACACAGAAGCAAATAACTCGTGAGACCTTCAAGAAAGATTAAAAAACCACAACAGTAAATGATGGACATAAGCTGAGTACCTTGTTTAAAAACTTCCTTTAATCACACTTTTTTAAAAGTAAATGTCTAACCTTGAGCTAATTTAGATGAACTAGATGTTCTTCATTATATCCTATGGTTTATTTTTTAAATTAATCTGCCTACTTGGGAAAAAACTAACACAGTGTTGTAGCCAAGTCATTAACTAAATTCAGATGCTTTTATTTAGCTGATGTTTAAATTGCGCTGTCTGGGTGAGCTTGATAATGTAAACTACAAAAGCAAGTTGGGCCACATTTGATAATCAACTTTTGTGTGGTATTTCAAATCCAAATTGCTTTATGCAATTCTGGATCCTTTTATTGAAACTTCAAAAAGGCTTACAGAGAATCTTGCAGCAACTTTTATACAGAAAAAAAATAAAGATCCGTGAGGTATCTGGCTTCTGTTGTAATGGAAGAAAACACAAACTTGGCTTAATTTGTCTCCTAAAAATGCCTTTCCTGCAGTCTACTTCCTTCAGATTATTGAAAATTTGACTCACAATTCTTTCTTCACAAATTGTTGATGCTTCATGCTGCTCTGCAATATGACATCTTTTTTCCTTCCATAATTTTTCATCTCTCTATTGTCCTTGGCTGCTCATCATCTCTTGCTAAATTTGACATCTCTGCTACTTCCAAATGGTGCTGTTCATGAAGTTTATCATCAAAAATATTTAATTATACCTAACTGCAGAGGGAGGGCAGGGGACTCAAAATAAACAGAATGAAAACTGATATGTCAGTGAAGTTGTGGAGGGAGAACAGAACTGCTGAGCTCTGCTGGTTTTCTGGGTATATCCCCCAAAATAAATGTCCTGGGGCAGGGTCAGTGCCCTCCCACAGCATCCCAAGGAGTTTCTGTGCCCTGGGCTTGGAGCTGGGCCAGGCCCTGCCTCTACTGCCAGCTCAGTGTATTTTAAAATTTAAATAAAATGCCTAAAAAACCCAAGAATTTTAAGCTGGAAAATGTAGGGCTTAAAACATTCATAAACTAGTGAACAATTTTAAAGAGAAATACTGGAGAGAAGATTTGTCTCTTGCCCAGCAAGAAAAAAAGTGGAAAAAAAAGCATCTGCAGCCTCTGTGTTCTCTGTTTATTATCTACCCCTTCCTGTTCTTCCTGAGGTTTCATATTCATTTAATTCTATTTTTCCTCACAAAAATAAACCTCCAGTATGTATTTTAATTTATTCCCAGTCTGCTGTAATTAAGTTGCAGATAAACACATGGTTGCCAAATGACAAAGTGATATTGAAAGGAAATGAGACACAGAATTTTGTGTACTCAGGCCTTGGTTATGCTGGGTTGGCTCTTCTGTAGACCTACAGCCTAGATCCAATTAGGAAAAATACAAAAATTATGGAAAATTATTGGTCACATTGTGAGCATAGTGACAAACTGAATCATGTAAACTCAGGGGAGTCAAGCACGAAAAATAATAATGTTATGGAAATATGGAAGGAGGAAAATAAATGGCAATGGAAATAGAGCAGGGGCCAAAAAAGAGAGGCTGTAATCAACAGGAAAGGAAAGGAAAGGAAAGGAAAGGAAAGGAAAGGAAAGGAAAGGAAAGGAAAGGAAAGGAAAGGAAAGGAAAGGAAAGGAAAGGAAAGGAAAGGAAAGGAAAGGAAAGGAAAGGAAAGGAAAGGAAAGGAAAGGAAAGGAAAGGAAAGGAAAGGAAAGGAAAGGAAAGGAAGAATAAAGTAGAGGGATTTCACTGACAGTGAGCACAGGCTCTAGTGTGACATGATTTCTCCAATTTTCTGTTGTTTAAAGGTTTATCAGCTGTTGCAGACTCTGAAATGACAGTTCAGTGTTGTGTGCTTGGTAATGGTATGATTTCAGATGTGTTATTGGTTATGTGGATTATCTGATTGATTCCTAATTGCTGATATCTTCCATTTCCCTATGCAGTATTGCATAGAGACTGAAACAGAACTGAGCAATGTTTTATTTTCACATCAGAACCTCTGAGATTTTGAGAAAATCCTCCAGTCCCTGCGAGGACGTGGATTTGTTTGTGTTTTAGCACCCTAGATTTGGGGCTGCTGGTCAGTGCTTTCAGGTACCTGTGCAGGGCTGATCTGCAAAACTGAATCTTGGCAAAGGGATCAAGGACCCAAATCACAGATCTGGGCAGGTCTGAACCAGGGGGGTGCAGAGCAGTTTTTATCCCAGTAACCAACCAGCTGTGCCTGTGCTGCAGGAGGGAACCAGGCATGTCCTGAGCCTGGGAGAGATTCTGGTCAATGTTTGCAAAGATTTGCCCTGTCCAGGGTGGCATTCAGACTGTCATGCATAGAATCCCAGGATGGCTGGGGTTGGAAGGGACCTTTAAAGATCCTCTCATCCCTCTGTCCCAGGGTGCTCCAACCCCATCCAGCCTGGCCTTGGGCACTGCCAGGGATCCACAGCTGCTCTGGGCACCCTGTGCCAGGGGCTCCTCCCCTCACAGGGAATTAATCCTTCCCAATGCCCCATCTGTCCCTGCCTCTGGCAGGGGGAAGCAATTCCCTGTGTGCTGTCACTACTTGCCATTGTCAGACTTTCTAATAGGCCCTCAAATCTGCTCCCAAAATTCTCCTTCCCTCTTCTAAAAAGTGACACTTGCATGCTGGTCGTGTCACTTGTGATTTTAGTTTTAAAAGCAGAGGGCTGAGCCTGGCTGAGGATGGGGGGTGGGCTGGGACTGCCACGGGGACAAAATCACTTTATCATTTTGGACAAAACCACTTTGCCCTCGTGCCCTTCTCGTCCTTTGGTTCCGCTGGCGCCAGAGGTTTGGGTGGTTGGCAGCTCAGGGATCACCAGCAGGACTGGTTTGCTTGAGGAACTTTCCCTCAAGATGGGAAGAGGGGAGCTGTATTTATTCTGAGACTTAATTATGAGTGGTGAAGCTTCGTAAATCCAGTCCAATCCATACAATGTTTCTATGGGGTGTAATTTAGTTGAAGGGTTCTTGGTTACAGTTCCCTTAGTTGCACAAAGTGAGAAACTTCCACTTTTTAAATGTGCCTTTATTGCTTTAGTGAAATTCATTCAAAAATTACTGGTGCTATAGCTGTGCTGGGATTTGAGGTCTTGGTGTTCCCAGCCTTGTGTGATTTCAGTGGGTGATAACGTGGCCCTAGCTGAGCAAACCATACAGAGAAATCACCCAAATCAGAGCCCAGTCAGAGCCTCCTGGGCAGGTTTAGAAATTGCTTCTCTCTATAGAGGAACTCTGGTACCATAACTCTTTATATGCATCCTCCTGCCAGAGCAGCAATTTCAGAATTACCAGTAAAAGGGAGCTGTTGGTCCAGCTGGGAGCAGTTGTGTGTTTTCTTGCTAAGTGGGACAGAAGCAATTTATCTGCTTTTATCTGGCATCTCTCTTGCCAATTTTGCTTTGTATTTGTAGCTACAGCTTTGAAGCTGAACACATTTATAACGTTTTCCTTAGCAGAGATTTTGTGTGCAGAAAATTGCAGTGCAGCTGCAGAATAATGTATGTTGTTGAGAAATAGCTGCTACAAGTGTATTCCCTGGGATGGCTTGGTGTGTGTGTAAAATCTGTCATGGGAGCAAGGCAAAGCTGTGCATTCCATCAGCACAGTCACTTTGTGGTTTGAGACGAAAGTTCCCATAAGATTCCCTGCTTGGACTCCTGGAGGAGCTGGAAAAGCAATTTCCGTCTAGGAGTAATAATAGCTTGGACTTTTGGTTTTGATCATAAGCTGACATTTAAGAGTCATCTGAGGAAAGCTATTTCTTGATGAAAGTCAGGTTTTGCTTGATGCAGTTGAGCTGATCCTTCCCATCTGCTATTGTGTCCTTGATGGGATCTCTTTCCCTGGTTTACGAGATCCCTCAGGAGCTCCTGACTTTCCCAAGAGACCTTTCAGTGGCTCAGCTCATTCTGTTACTCTGGTTTTATTGCTCAGCTTTTCTTTTCCTCAAGGAAAACTTGGAAAGTTGCTCAGCAGAGAAGAGGTGGTGATGTGGTACCCAGGGAGAGTTTGGGATCTGCCCATGCCCACTCTGTGCCTGGCTGTGCAGTCACTGCCAGATCCCCACATTTTTAACTTTGTGATTCAGAGCCTGTACTCAGTATTTTCTGTGTGGAGTTGGAGGCAGATTGCATGACTGCATTTCCCAGAGTTCATCCTGGAGCTGTCATGTTTGAGGTGCTGCTTGATGCTGGGTGTGGTGCTTTGCTCCTGCCCCCGTGGGTGTTGGTGGAAGGTGGGAATGGCAGCGGGATCCTCGCACAGATCCGGGGCTGCCTCACCACTGCCAGGGCTGGGTTACAGCAAACAGGCATGTAGGTATTTGTGGTTTGGCTTTTTGTGTGTTTTGTAGATAGCTCAAATATGACCTTTCCCACTGAAAAGCTGGATTTTATCCCAAATCCTGAATTTCACACAGGATTGGCTTCTCACAGCATTCAGGTTGGTTGCCAGAACCCCGGCACTAAGGGAAGGCACAGAACGGCCCTGGCTGTGTGCAGAACTCACTGAGCTCCCTCTCCCAGGTACAGGGAAGCTCTGCCACAGAAAATCATGCACTGGGCTTTCCTTGAGTTGCCTCTGGCTTCTATGGAACATAAATATTCCCCCCCAAGCTTTGGGGGAACACGTCAGCTGCACAGGAACGCCTGAGACAGCCCTGGAAGGATTTAATTTTGTTTTGGCCATTGTAGCTCTTATCTGGTTCCTCTGCTCTGTTTTCTGTGCTGGTTGCCAATGTGTGGGTGGGTGAGGTGAAGTGTGACTCGGTGTTCAGCTATGGGATACTCAGGATCCCTTGTCAATGAGGGATGCACAAGCTGAGTCCCAGGTAGAAGCTAATCCTGCATTTCCAGTATCTACAGCTTGGAGCTAAAGGATCCCTGGATCCTCCCAGGCCCCTGACACCAGGCAAGGAGAGGCTCATGGTGGAAATCAGGCTTGGGTTATTGAGGAGGAAAGCCTGGAAAACTTTTGTTATCAAATGGGCATAATTCCATCGGGAGTAAAGCTGGAAGAGGATCCCTGCTGTGCTGGATGAGTGACCCTTGATCAGCCACACTTCTGACCCTGGAACTGCCCTGCTCAGAGTCCTCCCTTCGGTGTCTGTGTTCCCAGCATAGATCATGGTTGTTATCCCCACAGTCAATACAGTACTGGATCCTGGGTTGAAATGAAAATGAGCAAATTCCATGTGCTGTATGTCATTTGGCATCCTGCACAGCCCCCTTCAGTTTGTCAGAAATTCCTAAACCAGAGCAAGGTCACATCTGGTAGCAATTTTGCTCTGCCAGATGAGGCGTAATCCCATAAAACCAAACTCATTTTCTCCAGTGCTGCTCCAAGCTGAGCTCTCCTGCTCCTTTTCCACAAGAGCTGCTGCTTGTGCTGGGAGCTCTGGGAATGATTCAGGCTGAGACTTTTCACACTTTATAAACTGCAGGGTTTGGAACACAGCTTTGTGTCCAGCACACGAGGCAGGACAAGCAGCACAGCCCTGCAGTCTGTGGCTCCATTCTGCTTCCTTTTCCAGCAGCAATCCCTGTAGGATGCTGTTCCTTGGTGCTGGGGGTCTGGGCATGCCCCATTCTCTGGGTAACCTGGCACCTGCAGCACCCATGCAGAGCTGGGAGTGCTTTTGAAAGAGCTCTGAACTTCTGAGGCTTTCACAAGACATGTGGAACACATGAGATGGACTAACAAAGTAATGGAGCAACCATCAACCTTTGCACATTGTAGTAACTGAAAATAATTCCCAGAAACATGGAATTTTAATAGGGGCCAGTACTTTTATGTTTGATCATGTGCTGTTGTCCCATTTGTTGCTAACATTGGTATTTTGGTATTTCATTGGCTCAATTACTCTTTCAAAGTTTGGTATCCATCTCAAAGCAGAGTGTACCAGCAACCTGTCATCGCTCACAGAGGCAAGGGGTGACATGATGATGTATTATAAACTGTTATTAAATCCAATTAACAAATTTAGTTAAAATAAAAATTTTCTTTCCAAGATTTCCTGGGTTTTATGTAAGGATCTTTAAAAAAAAAAAGAAACCAACAGGTCAGAATTTCAGAGAATGAATGTTGTTACTCTTAACTTAGTGCAACCCACTGTGGCTGGGTAGGAACCACCTTATCTGCTGTGATTTTTATTAATCAATTGAACTTTTTTGTTCACAGGCCAAGTATCCTGACATTGTGACCCTTCCAGAAGGACTGCTGGGAGATTTTATAATTCTAAAGAACCCCAAAGTTCCTGGGTAAGCCAATAAATGCATTTCTGTATTTACACAGGTGAGGGATTGCACAGGCAGGGCAGCAGCCTTGTGCTGTGGCAGGAGGTGCAGGGATCCCATCCCAGCAAAGCCCAGCTCCTCACCATTGCCTTGGTGTCCTGCCATTAAAGAACAGAAGGAAAAAGGCATTTACTGTGCAATGGAAGCAAAGCAGCTGTGGCTCCACTTTTCCATTGTTTTAGAAGGAAATCAGTTAGATAAGGAATTATTACCTACCAGGTACATGGGATTTATTTGGCCTCCCCATGAGAGATGTTCATTTGGGATTTTCAGCAGGGGAAAAAAATCCTTACAGTTAAATGGTCTAACTATCAGTGTCAGTGTCATGAAAAGTAAGTATTTTGTGACAGGATCAGACCATTCCCTTCTCCTGTTACACCTTGCTTTAACATGCTTTCATTTACATGGAAATAAGGCACAGCTCCCTTCATTTTGTTTGTGTGTAGAATTAGCAAACAAACCCTAAGAGATGATGCTGCTTCATTCAGCCAAACTTGCCCTTTAAAACTAAATGCTTTAACTTGGGGATGCAGGAATGAATTGTTCTTAAACTATCCCACATAGGGTAGAACTTGCTTTATTTTACACTTTCTCCTCTGGTGCCAGGTGCCAGTCCCATTATCCTCATTCCCTCTCACCCACAGTCATGAAACACAGCAATATAAAAGTCATTTCAGTGGCTTGGTAGAAACCAGACTGGCATAGAAATTTGTTTGCAAAATCCCAGAACAAGCTGTGCACAAATTCCCAAAGGATTTGTAAAAATGAAGTAGCAAAAGGCTGACAAATCACATTGGAAGGAAACTCTTAGAATCATGATGGGCTGAGAAAGGGACCTTGCTCCTCACAGTGACTCAGCGTGCAGACAGCTTTGGATTGGGAAAGCCTTTCCTCCAGTAAGGGAGGTGAGGGGTGGAGGGAACAAAGGGAGCTCTAAAGCAGCAGCTCTGCTGTGGGTGCTGTTCTGGACTCAGCTCCTGCCTCACTGTTCCCTCAGGATGGTGCAGGGATCCCATCCCACTGTGACAGCTGGGAATCGTGGCTGGCTTTGCACAACCAGCACTATTCCTGGAGAAGGAATGATGTCCAGCTTTCTTTTTTAAGCAAAGAACTGCAGGAAGGCAGTGTAGGCCTTGGACAGATTCTACCTGCCATTAGTCTAACAAGGCCATGAGTAGCAGGGTAGCCCTTATTCCAAACCCAGCACATCACCATTTATGCCAGCACTTCTGAAACAAGTTTCCTGTTCTCAGCACCTGATCCTGAGTGCAGATATTACATGAGGGGTAGAGCCAGGGGACACTCAGTGCTCTCTCTTCTTTGCTTTCCTCTCACTTTTATTGCCCTGTGCACATCTGGATGTAGCCAGAGCCTTTCCTTGTCATTGGATTGATGTGCTGCTGCTTCCCAAATCCAGAGATGGTTTGTGGCATTATGTGAGGTGGATTTTGTTGCAGAGCACGAGGTTGAGCCTCTTGACTGCTACACTTTTGGCTTTGAAGGAACCTCAAAGCAGCACCTGGTTAACCTGAGCTGCCTTTGCTGTGCACCTGCTACAGGTTTGAACTGGTGATCGTCTGGAAGATCCATCTTGATGAAGAAGGGACCACTACACCTGTCCTGGACCTGCTGCCCAAAGTACCAGAGCAAGGTAATCCAAATCACTTCAGGGACTGTTCCTGAACTGCCTGGCCCTGGTTTTGGCCATGGAACTCCAGCTCCCAGAGCCCAGCCACACAAACCCACCCCAATTCAGCACAGTTCACCTCCTGTGCAATCTCCAGGGGCTCACAAAGGCTGTCTGCCTGCAGGCTCCTGCTTCACCCCCTGCTGCCGTAACCTGCCGTGCTGTGTTTGTTCTGCAGTGCTGGAGCAGAGGATGAGGAGCGTGGAAAGCATCCCCAGCAGCTTCCGCAGCGCGCTCCGGCTCTTCGGCATCGAGGCGGCCATGGAGAACCTGATCCGAGTGCTGGGCTCAGGACAGTGAAGGCCAGCACTGCTTACACCAGGTAGCAATTTCAAAAGTAGTTTTAATTAAGATATTGTGTTACACGGTCTGTAATTTTATTGAATATAAACATTAAGTTATTTTCCATTTAGAAACCATACTCATAAAACATGCTATCTGTACAATTATGGCACGTTATATATAAATTGTCATGACATGAAAATAAATACAGCCATTTAAATACAAAAATGCCAAATAAAATAGTTACATGTACAGAGTGATTTCATTATAAATTTATCTTTCTGAATCATTAATGTACCAGAGTGGTTTATCTTCTTAACATTTTCTAGATACCTGGAAATTGTTAAAAGATCATGCACTGTCAAAATCAAGTCCATAAAAATCCAATTCATTTCACAGCTCTGTAAAAGTACAGTGATTTTAAAATGACAAAAGAACAGTAAGAGACTCCTAGAACAAAGAGTTAAACAGCTTTCTCATTAAATTAGGGTGGAAGAAGACAGTTTGAAGATTTCAAAGACATACAGTGCTAAAAAACCTGAAGGTAACTGTATGAAGTAACTTTGTTCCACAATGTGTGTTGAGACAGCATCAATCTAACCCAGAGGGGGCCATGCCAGCCCTGGGAACAGGTGAGCCAGTCACCCCCTGCTCCCTGCAGCCCTTCCTTTGCATCTCTGATTGCAGGAGGAAATCCTGACAACACATTACCAAAGCATCACCTCTCACACATTCACCCCTGAAGAAATAAAACAGATCAGACAAATGTCTTGCCTCTCCCTTCACTTCCATCAGATGTGCCATGAGCCCATCTGGGAACTCTCAGTGTTTGCAGGAGTTCCTGCTCTGCACTAGCACTGTACCCAGCCAGAGTGATGTGACTGAAGTCAGGAACTTCTCAGGTGGGGAGGAACAGTTGCTGGAACAAGAGCCCAAACCCAGCAGCTCCGGGCCCTCCTTTCCAAGGCCAGAGCTGCTGGAGCACAACCACCCACCCCATGCAGCAATGGGGAAAGAGGTGAAGTCTGAACTAAAGCAACAGTGTGTTTCTAATCCCATAAATGTAATCATCCACTATTTGATCACTGAAATGGTGTCCCACTGTTCTGGTAGGTTAGGAGGAACTGACAGACCAGATCAACACCAGAGATGGGGCTTTGATGAATTGCAGCTCTATCTTGTCAGATAAGGCAGGCTCACTTCAAGTTTGGAATCCAGTACTCAGGCAAAATTCCTTCCCACTTCTCCACTGCCATGGAACTGGTTGAGCCAGTTTTGTGTAACCTTCAGTTCATCTTTAGCTCCCTCCTCCTGGCCTGAAAATGAAACTGTTTGCTCAGCACAGACACTGCTGTTTGCATATGAATTGTGTGTAAAGTTACAGCATAAAAACCTGGAAACTTCCCAGCTGTGCAGGGTCCTTCCTTCCTCCTCTTTCTAATAGCTGGAGGGTTTCTGGATTTGTAAGGAGCTCTCCTCCTCCAGGTTTTCTTTGGGAAGAAGGGGTTATTCCTGCCCATTGCACTGTTGGAGTCTCACAGCTCAGGCCCTGCCCCAGAAGGGCTCCTGGCACTGGGTGCCAGCACTGCCAGCTCAGCTCTCTGGCACAGGGGGACAGTGGTGGCTCTGTGTTTCACTTTTCTTTCTTGAGTTGTGCCAAGATCCAGGGGTCCTATTTTTGAATTTCAGGTAAAGCGGAACAATTCAAAGGTTACAGTTGGATCCCAATATAAATCTGTTTTTAGGACCCTGAACACCATTGCTGGTAAGCACAGGCTGTATCCAGGTAAGAGCTGTTCACTGGGGCTGTGATCCTTGAGGGATCCTTGAGGGAAACAGAGCTGCAGATTTTATCAATGCACCCTCAGGTTTGGACATAGCCTTCAGTTCCAGCTCAGGATCTGCCCCAAGGATGGCTTTGCTGCAGCAGCTCCCCAGCCTTGAGCTGCACAGAGCACTGCTCATCTGCAGCACTGGCACAAGACTGACCCACTGCAGGGAAGAAAATGGGGTTCTGTCACCTTTTTCCTGTGTCATTCCAGCAAAGAAGCCTGAAAGCAGCTGCTCAGGCTAGGCAGTGTGTGGGGCATCAGTGTAATAGTGCCAATGTTTGACACAATCTGAAGGACCTGAAATGATCTGTAAAATTCAGAACATATTCTTCTTAGAGCTCAATTTAAATCAGGCAAGAGCAAGCTGTGGTTTCACCTCCAATAGCAGCATATCATGTATAGAGACAATAAAAACCAGCATGGCAGGTGAGTTAAGCCCAACTATCATGTAAAACTCAAGGTTGCTTACCTTAACCCTTTGCACTTTGTTTCAGAAGCTTTAGGTCGATACAAGGTGATCACACAGCTCCTGGAGGCAGCCTGGTGTTCCTAGTGCATGCATTAGTACTGAAATGTTCTGCAGTGCCAGGGCAGTTCCAGAGCAGCCTCTGCATGGTTGCATTTCCAGTGGATTAATGCTAAAGTGTTGTACAGGCTGTGCCAAAGCATTCCCTCCTTTAGTGGGGATGAGGGACACTCAAAGCACAGGGTCCAAGGTAATTCTCTTGTTAGTAATTAGGCTTTCTATGTTAGTGCAATACTTGAGGAAACCTTTCATTCTGTGCTCTTTCAATTCTAAGGAAGTAGACTTTCCATATTAATTTGATCTGTCCTCTAGTTCCAAGGTATGGCACATTACCTGTTCTGTCACATTAAATACATTCATTAAGGTTATCTAGCAAACATGTGGCTTAGTGCTATCCCAGCTCTCTGAGAAGGCATTACCCATTAGAAATCATTTCATAAAGCAAAAACATTCACAGCTGAAAAATGCACTGAACACAACAGAAAAGGGGAAAAAAAAATCACCATAACTGTATTCCAATAATCTTTCACTTTCTCATGTGTTTGAATAAAAATAACCTTAAGGGAACGGTTACACTTTATGGAGAACTAATGTGCAGTCTTCATTCTCCTTGAAGAGGTTGGACATAACTGGGTCCTCTTTGGCCTGTACATTTTTCAGGTAATAATTGACTATTTCTCCATCGAGTTTGTACTGGTGGGGGATGCTTTCATAGGGCTTCAGGTCCAGGTCCAGCACAGAAACAGAGAAGGTGAATCTGGATTTGGATGTCAGTACCACAGGTCTTTGCTCAGAGCTGGAAAATAAAACCACATCTGAGTCACTGAAACCAGTACTTGTAATTTATGTGTCCCTTTACAGAAGTGACTCTAATGTTTATCTTAGAACTTTTGTGGGAGCCCAAGAAAATAAACTGCAGCTAATGTAGCCCTTAGGAAACTCCAGCTTTACCAGTCCTGATGGACCTTGCTGGCACCTCTTCATTTTCCTTTCAGCTCCCACACAGCTGAAGGCAAACATTGCTCTCATTTACTGTATTTAGCAAATCTAAGCTGTTTCTAGGTGGTGCATGCAAAGCAACAGCCTCATTAACAGCAAAAGCAGAAAAGGGACTGCAACTCCTACTGAGGCTCAAGGTAATAAAACATTCAGTGTGCTGTCCAAGCATGCTGAGGGATGGAGGAGTTCTGAAGTCAGCCATTGCACAAGTCATGTCCATCACTAACACTGCTCTGGAGAACTGCAGGACAAATGCAGAAAACAGCATTCTCTAAAAATAAAAGGGCTCTGCTGAAGCAAAGGCCCCTGCAGAAGAACAGATTTGTGCTGACACAAACCAAAAGGGACAATATTGTGGCAAAGCCTCCTGCCTGACAGCCAAAGCTGTCACCTCTTGATTATTGCTTTGGTTTTATTCTAACTAGGCCATTAAAGGCAACTCAGCTTGAAAAATCTCTCCTATGAGAGCACCGAGGCAGAAAAACTGTACCTAGTAAAAACCATCCAGAGCTGCTATGAACAGTCAATTCAAAGTTTAAGAAGGGAATAAAACTTTTGATCTTTTTGATCAACTTAAAACTCTTTAGAAAGAGACACTGGTCCTAAATGTCTTAAATCAGAACTATAGTAAAATGCTCACAGCCAAATATTTGGACAAACCACCCCCCACACACATCCCACAATTTTCTAAAGTGATTGAATTGCCTGAGCAGTACAAACATCCCAATTTATAAACAACTGGAGCCATTCCAAAGCAGGTACAGGCAGCTCTTACCATTCATCTTGCAGGCAGGGGGAAAGGGCAATCATGATGGAGCAGTCTTTAGCAGTCATTGCTATTCTGTACTGCTGCACCTGTACAACAGAACATAACACACATTTTCTCTCAGATTGCTGTTTTCCTGAGTAAAGCATCCTGTTCCTTACAAAAAGCAGCACTGCACTCCCTGACTTGGTATGTTGGCACTTTAAGAGCAGGAAATTCTCTCTGGAACAGAAGGTTGGCAGGAGCAGGTGCTTTTGCAGCATCCTGTATAACAGTCAGGTTTATTTCCTGCAGATCATGCTCCTAAAGGCCAAGCAGCACCAGTTCCTGCAAATGCTTCCTCAGTTTAAAAAGTAAATAAACAGTTTTATTTTTCTCTCAGGAACTGGTGCTACAAGCTTGTTTTTAACTGCTTCTGCTGTAAAGATGAACCCTTTAACTGCAATGAAGCACTTTAACTGCACAGACCCCAACAAACCAGCAGTGCTGCCTCCAGCCATCATCCAGCCCTTTCAGTGAGACTGAATAATTAACAATGACAGACCAAAAAATGTCAGAAGTTGAGAAGTACCTTTGTTAATGCAAATGCCACTGTCCCATCATCTTCCAGGGAAAGGTCCAGCAGCTTCTCATAGAACGCCTCATTGTAAGGTCCATCTATCTGCAATGTACTTCTAAATAAATGTTAAAAGAAGATTTACAGACAGCCAAAATGATGTGCTGGTTTTCAGTGTGAGCTTTCCTCAGCAGCCCAGACACTCAGATTAGAGCAGCCCAACAAGGACACTGATAAACATATCCAAGAATTAACCCACTGCCAGCCAACATCACAACAGTCCCTGCTATTCTCAAATCACTCAAGATTTGCTGCTGCTTAGGATCTGGGTAGTGTGGGGTTTTAGAAACATGAATCATTCTTAATCCACTGCCATCTCTGCCACTGCAAAATTATGGGGTTTTGGCAAAAAAATGGGTAAGTTTCAAAATTTGTAGCAGTCTGCAGGAGCTCCAGAATCCTTGCTGAAAATACATATATGAGAAATATATAATATATTGATATCTATTTTTATATGTATATTATTTTGTATGTAAGAAGTATAAACTGGGGGCAGAGGCATATCTGACAGGGCCCTGCTCCAACACCATGTGCTAATGGGGGTGTCCTGGGCTCCCCCTTTTTCCCCCCTTTGAACAGCTGAGGCCCTGCTGAGCAGCTGAACCCTCCCAGGGCAGTCTGTGCCACACAAACCCCCACAGAGCCAGGAACTCATTTCCCAGTGCTCTGCACAAGCAGCAGCAGCTCCTGAGTGAAGCCAGAGTGCCCTCGTGTGAGCACAGGAGAGGAACAGCAGCCCAGTGGAGGCTGCTTGCAGCAATTATAATTACACTAATAAGCCTTATTTGAGAAAAAACCACAGCAGCTTGCATTCATCATTCAGAACATCATTATCCCTGCAGACTCTCCCAGCTCTGCAGGTACTGGAGACAGGAGGAACCACCCCTTCCACTGCACCTTTCTGCAAATACACAACCCCCAGTACTGAGAGAGTGTTCTCCTCTCTCAGCCTGTTGTGAACTTTCCATAATAATTACTTTAAAATTCAGGCCAAAGTGGCCAACATGAGCTGCAAGTTCAGGTAGAAATTCAGAACATGCAGTGCCATGAAGGAAGGTACAGCAGAACAGAGTGTGCACAGAGCCAATCCTGCCTGCAGCCCTGGTTACTCAGGACTGCAAAGAAAAGCCACCAAGTCTTACCTCTCCTCAGGAAATTCCTCCAAGTACTGCTCAACTCTACTGTACAAAGGATAGAGTCCTTCAATATCCAGCATGTCGAGCATCTGAGCCTGAAGGGTTTTATAAAGGAGACAACCCCTCGGTAAACCAGAGCTTTCCAACTTATGTTTACCTAGAAGAAAATGCATTTTAAAATAAGGCAGACACAAGCCTTAACTTCAATTTGCCATTACATATGCTTGTTTAAAAGTCTAAATACTTTTTTGTCCAGTCACAGGTAGGGGGAAACCTCAAAACACTTCAGTTACCAAGCAAAAGTGCGAGGTGCAGCTGCTGACCTGCACATTTACACAGCTCATCTGGGACTGAAAACACCTGAAACTCTACAAACTACCTAAAAAAACAAACACCAAAACACACCCACATCCACTGCAATCTACTCATTCTGAGTCCACAAGAGAAATTTCTCATCTGAGTTTGAAGCCACCACAAGTGCACTTTGAGCACTATCAACTGCTGACAGTAATTCAGCATTTCAGCTCTGGGGTCTTTTCTATACAGTGTAATGAATTGTATTTGCTGTAATTTCTCTAGGACAGCTCCTCCTCCAGCACTACAACAAACCATGGGCAGTGAAAAAGGTCTTCCTCAAAAGCAGAGAAAGAAATGTGCTGTTTGTATAATTAGGACAACTGGCAGCATCTTGAATAATTAGAGCTTTACAGAATTTATGCACTGAGGAATTAACATAATTAACAATTTTCCTGCTCTCACTTCCCATTCCTCTTCCCTCTGGTATTCAGACCTCTCTTCACCAGGAGAAGAGCAGCTGAAGAAAAGAACATGAGCTGTGCCCTGGTGAGGGTTGACAGGAGCAGCAGAGAAAGGCAAAGTACAGGAGTTGTAATAAACCAGCCAAAGCAGCCCAACTTCATCACATACAACATGAAAATTCCTCAGTCATTTGGAATACCTATGATTGTTATCAGCTCAAACTGCTGTTTTCTTCCCTTTTTGCTGTACCACCTCCTGAATTTATTTTTATTTATTTGTTAGATATTATTAGATACAGTGCTGTAAGTGTTCACTACAATGCCACATTATTTTAACAACAATTATCTGGCAGCTACGCAGCTCAGAACTCTTTTTTTAAATGCCACCAGAATTCCCCTGTTTCCATTCTCATATCAGTATTGATAACCAAGAGACAAAGATCTGAATTGTTACATCAGGCAGGGCTCTGAGAAAGCTGCTCCGGTGGGAAGTGTTCCTGCCCATGGCAGGGGCTGGACTGGGTGGCCTGTGCAGTTCCCTTCCAGCCCTCACCACGCTGGGATTCCACCAACAGTAAATGATGGACAGTTTTTACACCACTATCCCTTACCATTCCTTACTAGCTCCTTATTAAAAGCACTTGCTTCACAGTAGCTCCTCCCCTGTGAGATGGGAACTGTTTTCATGTCCCCTGCCCTGCAGGAGTCGGTGCTGCTCAGCAGGGCCATGGTGATGACGTGGATCAGCTCCTTCACCACGGTCCTGGTGCACTGGGGGCCGCTGGCCAGCCCGTTGCACGGGAAAAAGAAAGGCTTGAGGTGACGAGCAAGTTCATTCCAGTCACACACACAGTCCTGGTCATCCTTACAGCCATAAATTAGCTCCCCATTCTGCAACAAGGAGAAAAAGAAGCTTTTAGGCACATCAGGAAGTCAGGTTATTCATACTGAGCTATTCAGAGCATCAGGTCTAGTATTTTAAGCATAGGAAAGTGTTATTATCTTAATAATCTGCACATAGACACACAACATTCCCAATCTCCTAAAGATTTGGGATCTCAGTCTCCTCTTAAGTCTAATCAGAGCCTGCAGTAACAACCCCTGAATGAAAACCAAAACTGCTTAAATCAAGTGCTACCTTCCCAACTCAATGGCCTGTGAGGAATCAGAACAATACAGGGGAATGATCCTTGGCACATTTTCCTATCACTTCTTTCTGAATAATGTTAGCAGTGAAGAAGCACCGTGTCAAACACCCTTTTTTACCAGCCCAGACCAGCAAAGGGAAGGCTGTGAAAGGGGACAGAAAAGGTATGATAGTAGTACAAAAAGAGGGCAGATCATAGAAGTTTAAGTAATTCAAATAGTTGATTTAATATTGGAAATAAATTGAAGTAATCTTGTTTCCTAGAATTAATCTGAAAATCTCCACAAATCATCAGTTACTGCTTCATATTTTTCCTACGTGACTGTCATGGAATGCCACTTTTTCCTTCCTCAGTGAGGTCTGCATCAGTGCTCTAACAGGAATCTACAACAAAGTATTTGCAACAGCATGCCAAGTTCTCCATTTCCTTCTTCCTGAAGCAGTACATAAAGTTTTAAAACTTTGGTCACCTTAAGAGTCCTTTTCTGTTAATTGCTCCTCAGTGATTCCTTCCCACTAATTCATTCCCCAGGGAATGGTCACCGCCCCAAGGCTGCCAGAGCTTCAGGAGCATTTGGAAAATGCTCTCAGCCACAGGGTGGGATTGTTGGAGTGTCTGTGCAGGGCCAGGAGCTGGACTTGGACAATCCCATATTCTGAGTCTGTGAATTCTGGGTTATTATTAATTTTCTGTCCTCATCTGAAATCTAAGAACTTCCCCATTTCCTTCTCTTGATGGGGTCCAACAGTGATGGTCTGACTAGGTAGGTTTGTAAGAAGATCTTGACTGCTGAGATGCTCAAGTCAAATTGTTTAAAATCCAAGGCAAAAAAAGCAAGCAGAGAACATTTAACTTTACCTTAAATATTTTCAGGTTGTTCTGTGCCTCCTGTAATAAGCTCTTCAAAGCAAAGTGCATTCTTTGTTTATTTCTAGGGAAAACAAAGCCAAGAATGTTTCATCACAGCCTTTGGATGTTCACACTTGGCATGAGCACATGCACTGAACACATTACTCACACTGAGGTCATGGCAAAGGCAAAGTGAACTTCAGATCTGAGTACACTAAACAGTTCTTGGGTGAAATGTTATGCTGCAAAAGGCAGCTCTGATTGCTGAGATGGGTGTAAGGGGGAAACAGCAGATTATATAATCACTGTAAAGGTCCAGACAAGCCAGCATTGATCACCCATAACACCTCAGTGAAAGGCAAAGTAATCCAAGCAAGAAATCTGTAATGCAGATTTTTTCTGGGGGGGAGGGGGGCAAAATTACAGAATCCTTACCCTGAGAAGAGATCCAACGGGCAATATTTACTTGGTCGTTTCCATTTTCCATTGGCTACCTGTGGGAAAGCCAGAGCACTTCTGTTACCCTCCCTGCCTGGAACGGCTGCCCCCCATTTTAACAGCCAGCTCTGTGCCACTGACATCCTGCCTTCAGAGGTCAGGACATTTAAACCACTTTGAACACAAAATTCAGGACCACTGTGGGTGCTTCCCAGTCATTTTTAACTCAAGTCACTCAAACTGCATTCACAAGGTGTAAGAGCCTGAATGAGAGATGTGGGACCCAGGGGCTCTCCAAAAGGCAGTTTATTGTATCCAAAATGCAGTTTATTGTATCCAAAATGCAGTTTATTCCATCCAAGAGGTTACAGCAGTCCAGGGTTGTGGGTGACAGAGCTGTGCCCACAGCTTCAGCTCCAGCTGCAGCCAGGCCTGGAGACACTTTGGTTTTGGTTACAATGCATTTCACACTTTTCTTTGCTGAGCATCTTCATACAGTAGAACCAATCTATACCTTAACTTTTATCTATAGCCTATCATAACTGCTATAATTACCATATTCATGTTACTGTTCTCCAATCACTAACAGTTACTACATTACAGTCTAAGCTAGAAGTTGTTATTCAGTTTTCTTGCAGTGGAAAATTCTGAGACCTTTTTTCTACTTGCAGCTTTGCTGACTTGTTTGCCTGTGCTGTCTTTCTGCTTGGTAAAAACATCATCTTGTTTGAGGTGGGTTTATCCTTTGCTCTAAGCCATAAAATCCCCTTCTAACTAACACATCCTTTGCCTCCTTGGTTATCCAGTCAGACTGGCTCAGCAATTCTTTTCTGCTATATCAAAACTTGCTTCCATCTCTATTCCTTCATCAGACTCTACATTTAAAAATCTTTCTGCTAAGCATCCGTATCTGTGAGACTTTCTTGTCAAACTTTCATCCTTCCCAACAACAAAGGAGAAAGGGTCACATTAAATCCCAGGGAGCCACAGTCACTCCATTCCAGAGTCCCAGCAGGCACAGCTCCACGAACTCCCTGCCTGTTAAGTGCTGTTTGTTCTCAGTCACAGAATGCACTTGGGGAGCTGAGCTGGGAAGGAAGTTCCACATCACAGCTGACCCAATCCCAGCGTTCATAGTCCCCAAAGGCTGAGATTGTATTTGTTTGCTTCCAGCTTCCCACAGAACTTGTTCCATCTCTCACTAAATAAATTCACACCCAGCAACTCAGCTGTGTATCCTCCTACCAGCTTTAGTCATATCAGAGATTTGAGCAAGTTTCAACAGGAAAGCAAGCCTGGAACAGCAAATAGAGCACAGTACAGCCAAAGGGAAGCAGGGTGACTTAATAATTACCTTTAGATGCTGATGCATACAGTAACGACACACCTTGTGCTTTATCTCCTGTGAAACATGGCTGGAAAAGGGAATGAAGCCACACTTTGGCTAAAACAAACAAACAAAACAAGATTGTAAATACAAATGTCTCTATAAAAATATAAAGGCAATATGCAAATATTTCCAGTTAAAGGAAAATGTTTTAAAATTATAAAAAATACCAGCACTTAAAAGCTGAATTATTTTTTAAAATAACGACATGCCAAACTGCTGTGGCCCACAGAAAAGCCTGTATGTAATACCTGGGAATTTCCCAGGTTTCAAAAGACGGGAATTGGAAGAGAGAGGGAGCTGTTCCCTCCCGTGGGTGCCAGTGAAGCAGGAGCTCCGCCCTCCCGCGCCCTCCCGCGGGCCAGAGCGCGGTGCAGGAGCACAAACGCGGCCCGGGCCGCCCCGCACACCTTGATCTCGATGCACAGGATGGGCCGGTGCTCGGCGAAGCGGAAGGGCTGCAGCCGCGTCAGGTTGGGAAGGCACATGGCGTAACCGCTCAGCGTGTCCATGTCCTTGTCACAGCGACACTCTGCCACAGCAGGGGACAAACACCACAGGGAGATCAGCGCCGGGGCGTTTGCTCGGTCACCGCGTGGGAACGAGCGGGGAAGGACAGGACGCGATTTGCACAAAGCTGCATTTGCACAATTATGCATTTGCACAAAGTTGCCCTCCCCATTATCAACCCTGGTTTCAGTTCCCTCAAAACTGTCCCAAGAGCTGCTGGTAATGGCCAGCTCCCAGCTCAGCCCAGGAAAGGTGAGGTCTGAAACAGCAAGGAAATGGATTGGCCAACAACAGGTGAAGTGACTCATTCATGTATTTATTCAAAGATGTGATCTCCCCTTTGCTTACTATGCATGACCTACCAACCCTCAGCTGAGTCAAAAGGATCTGAGAACTGGCAGGAATATCATAAACCCAAGAGGTATTCTGCATAAAAATCCTCTGAATAACCTCTCTCCATGTGCATCCCTTGGGACACAGAAAGGTCTGTGAGGTTGTAGCTCAAAGTTAACCAGAGCACACAGCCCCAGATTTCCAAGTACCTGTTATTAAACAGACACACAGAACACACATTCCTGCTACAGTTTCCACTGTAAGAAAAATGAAAAATATACTGCAATAGAAAAAATAAATCTGAGAAACCAAAGCCTCAGGCACCAGCCTGTCATGCCATACTGCTTCACCAGGATGAGCAAGAAGCCTTCTGTCTCCAACCAAATGTTGAGGTTTGTTTTCTTTTTCTAAATTTAAGCAAAAGTACATCCTTCACACCTTCACAGCTGAAAGCCACTTGCCAAATCAGAAAGGCACAGGAATCTGAAGTATTAGAGAAGCTCTTTTGTATGTTACACAGGCTTATGTGAAGAGTAACATTGAAAAAAAAATCCTTGAGGTTTCAAAAAAAAATTCCTCCTAAAAATGGACAGTGAGATTCATTGCTGTGAAGCACCTGGACACTTCCCCACAAGCACACTGCAATCCCCAGCAGCTGTGGGCACACAAAGGTTAACTTGGAAAAATAAAACTAAATTCTATCATTCCCTTCCACCACACTTTTATTAGACACTATTTACTTTCCTCACTGGTTCCTGGCACTGTGGACCTGTGCTCACTATATGTAAATTAATTCCTTTTTTTTTCCTGGATTAAAGGCATCGAAGCACTTGACTACAGTACTTTGATTTAAAACTGTATTTATCTTCAAGGAGTTCTGCTAAAGCAGGAGTTTCTGGCCATTCTCAGGAACTTTTGGGAACATAAGACACCACAGGGCCAATCTCTTTGCCTATTTTAGAGCTATCACAGACTACTTTTCACTCCAGAACAGAATCCATTTTTTCCACAACAAATTTTCAACTTATCATTGTCTGGATATTAAAAAAAGTTTCCTTATATTCAGTAGTGTGATGCTTTTTTTACTTTAGAACAAAGGAAAATGTTTTACAGCTTGAGGAAGCCCCTTTCTAATCCCACCCCTGGCACTTACCTGGCCTCTCTGGCTGGATTTTCAAACAGAGCTGCCTTACAAAGTCTAAAGGCAGTTGAATAATTTCCTATTGGGGAACAAAAAAGTAAACATTTTAATGCAAAAATTAATACCCAGTTTGAGAATCTTGAAATGGAGCAGCAAAGTTCAGTGGGTTACACAAAGCACACTGAAGTGCGCAGTCAGCAGCTTTCCCTCTGATTCACTGTCTGTGAACACCTGCTCCTCTATAAAACCCAAGCACTGATTTCAATAAATGCATGGCAAAGAGCATTTTCAGTGCAAGTTTGATGTGTGAGAAGGAACCTGCAGCACTTTGTCCTTTCCACAAGTGGAAAAGTCCCATGTGTCACATCCCAACCATGTGTAACTCAGTTCCAGGTGCAGCTGTAACTTTTTCACTGATCTGGTGTTCAGTGAACAAGATCTGGCTGCCCTGAAGAACAGAGCAAGGGAAATGGCGATCTCTGACTGCACAGAAACCTCAACAATTTAGATGAACCAGGTTTCTCTCCCTGTTTTGCAGTTAAAAATCTCTCTCACACACACCCCTCTTGCAGAGCAGAGCAATGACCACACTTCTCAGCCAAAGCCCTGAGTACAATCCAATCACCTCAGCACAGAGCAGGTTCCTGTTTGCATCCCAATGCTTCCTGTGTGTGTGCAAACCCTGTTAGTTCCTTTCACTGGCACTCTGTGTTCCCCCAAACACTTCAGTGTTTACAATGCCTAAGCCATTTATTTAAAAACAAATCATTTACCCCATGGTGAACATAGTTCTCCCCAAAGAACTGCTTCATCACATGTTTTCCAAAGTCCACGATGTTTTGCAGATGGTGTAGTATTTCCTCTGGAGTCTGGAAGACACAAATGCAGTGACTGAACTCCAAAATAACAATAAAAACCCTGCAGAACACACACACATCCTGGTCAGTGATTCAACAAATAACTGCATTGCTGGGCTTGGCAGTTCAGTGCACACTGAAGTCAAACAGACACATCAAAGGTGCTGAATTTGTGTCCCTACTGCCACCTCAGGGCTGGGACACACAGAAAAATGGTCACAAAAGATGATTCTGCTTCAGGAGACAAAGGGGAGAGAAAGTGATAAAGATGGAAGAAGGGGAGACTGCTCAACACCTACTCTGACCATTATTCTCAAAAGAGCTCAGAGAACTCCAGCTGCCCAAAGTTGCAGAGCAGAAGAGGCTTGGAGTGTTACAAAACACATCCTGGAGATTGGGAAGAGAACAGCTACAAAGACTGAGCCATATTCCAGCCCTTGGCATGAACAGGTACAGAACTCTCCATCTGTCCCAAATCCTGCCCCACACAGGGAAAAATCTTACCCTACTGTGATATTCTGTAATTTCATAAGGAAAGGTTTTCTGTGACACAAGATGCCAAAAGCCAGAAAGGAAACTCACGAGAACTGGAAGCAGGACAGGGACAAGTGCACAGTGAGACCTGGACACGCTCCCAGCAAAGGAGCTGTACAGCAGCATGATCCCATTGCCTGCACTCAGCACACTCTGCCTCTCTGCTGGGTATTTTAGTGTTACCACAGAGAACCTCAAAGCTGCTCTGTCCTTTTGTAACACACACACAAACCCTCTTCAAACCTCACAATAAGAGTAAGTGGAGGAAAAGAAAGTGCAACACTTGGGTACATGTTAGCAAATCAAAGGGGAAAAACGAGAGCAGGAGGAAAATATATAAACAGAGCAGAGTAAGAGGAAATAAAATACTAGAGGACAACACCCAGACACTGACATAGCCTAGAGAAAGGAGGAAAGACCACATCCAGCACTAATCACAAATGACAACAGCCTCTTCCTTAACTTACACAAATGACAAAAGTCCCTTCCTTAACCTACACAAATCCTGGGTGGTGAGAGGGAACATGACATCATCCCATCAGGAACAGAAATCTCAGCTCATTCCCATTCACAGATGGTTCTGGCCTGGTTTGCTGACGTACACAGCACCCCAGGTTTGTGTTTGGTTGGGGTTAACACAGACACACAGACTCTCAGACTGAGAAATAAACATCTCATTAAAATTTACTGCTGTCACTTTTACTACATGGAGAGACTCACCAATTGAAAATATCAATACAACCATAAAATTATAAGTCAAGCTTAAGATGTCTTTTAAGAGCAAGTATATTTGATATACCTAAATGAAACAAAAAACAACTAACAGGCTACTTGGGCATCACCTTTTAACATCAAAAACCACTAAGATGAAAAGCTTTTGAAGGACCCATAATTACTGCCAGCTCACTCACCAAAACTCAAATAGGCTTTACACAATAACTTTAATTCCTTCATGAAGAAGATCACACACTAACATAGCAATATGCAATTAAAAGCACTCCCTGAGGCTGACACTTGACTTTCTATTCAAGCAATGCAAGCTCTGCAGTTACATTGAGTGTTTTTCAATCATAACAACAAGGTTACAATGCACAATAATACCAACTTATTCAACTACTGGATTATCTAATCCCAAATTCATAATTAAACAGATAATTAAATGTACAAAGCAGCATCCAGACTTCTTTACCCTTCCCAAAGGAGTTAGGCAGAAGAGACTGAGACCTATTTGTTCACATCTGAATTTCAGTGTGTGTATTACTAGAAAATATTTTGCTTGAACTGCTTCCTTCAGCATTGTTTACCTTGCATGACCTGTGATGTCATGCACAGACAGAACAGAACATTTCTGAACCTAACTCACTTTGTTTAAGTCAGGAATACAGATTATTCCTAAAAAAATAAACCAAAACATTTTCCCTGTCATTCTTGCTATGTGCAAGTTTATCCCAAAACTGATTCTCCAGGCTTTGTTTACTGATCTGATGCTAAAATATTTATTCTGTTCTGCTCCAAGAAAAAATGGCCCTTTAAAAAAATCAATCACCAGAATAAGTAAATATATTCAAATTACAAAACCTTCTGGTTTTGTGCATCACCAAGTCCACACACTCCCAATGCAAGGCAAGTGCAGAGCTGGAGCCAGCTCTCCCCAGAATGCAGCCCTGGAATCACATTCCAGCCTCACTGCCCAGCCCCAGTGCTGTGGAAACTGAGCAGTCACTTCCTGCCTTCCTCTGTGACTCTCTCATACTCTGTCAATTTGTTAAATACAATTACTGTGCAACAATCTCTTTGAAGTTAAAATTAAAAAATTGGAAAACTAGCAAGGAAAAGGGGCAGGCATTCAGGGTTCTGTTTTCTTAAATAAACTCCAACAGACTGGCTTTTTACATAAAGTTGTGGTCTAGTCCTCTCCTGCTATACTAAAAGTTGAGATAAGCACTGTTTCCTTTCTTTTGGTGCTCTGGGCTCATCACTGCACTTGTTAACACTAAACATTATTATCTTGGGCTACTACCAAAGCACAAGATACATTTTTGAAATCCTGCCAATAGAAGCAGCTCAAAAATCTACTTGAATCATACTTTTTTTTACCAGGCCTTTTTTCAAGTTAAGTAGCAGCAGAAAGACCATCAAGTAACTCATACATATGCTGTGTTCACCAACTTTGCCTTCCTCTGCTTTAGCAACTTGTCCCTTGTAAAACTGGATGCTTTTCACATTTATCTCCCTGATTTAAAGCAATAAAATGCCCTTTCTAGATATTTACTTTGCATTCATCCCTGTTTCTATTTTCCTAAAATGAGGCACACAGCAGTTCCCATAGAGCCCAATGCTTTCAGGATGTCCCTCCTCAGAACAACATGTCCCTGTGCCTCACACAGCCATGGCTCAGGGCTGCTGGAACTCAAGCCATGCCCTGCATCTCCCAGGTAACACACCCTAAAGACTCCTCTCAAGGTTGAGAAAATGAAACAATTTGAACCTTGCGCTCTCTTTTCTCATTTTTCTTCTTTGGAACACTGTGTTTATGCTCCACCTTTGGTTTTTGATCATCTTTTATCCCTGTTAAAAGAAATCTAAAGTAACTCACTTCAGCTCCTTCTCAAGCAGCAAAACCTTGCTATTGTACCATGGAAGAAACTGGGAGATTGTCACAGCTAGGACACTCAGTCACTCACTGACAAAGGAATTCTGTGAACATTTCATGTCTTTGCTCCCATTCCATGGCTTTTTAGCTCCTGAACGGGTGGTGAACAGCAGACCCTGACCGTGGCACCAGCTATGTGCAGCTCCTGTTCTGTCCCACCTGCCCACAGCCAGGAAAATTCCTTTCTTGCTCAGCATCCCTGAGCTCCCACAGGTGGATTTGGAACATTTACACTGAAAGCTCTGCCCTGCCCCACACAGAGCCCGTGCTATGAGCACTCACATCAGCCCAGTTACACAAGGCAACCTCAGATTTCCTCCTGTTGCCAAAGCCCCTGAAACACAGGCACATTTCAAAACAGCCATTTGTTCTCACCCCTGCCAGCCACAGCTCTTTCACAGGTTTCTTGTTTCTCCTCACCCTGGCTATTAGCTTACCCAAGGGCATTCAGGACAGGTTTAAATCTTACCTTGTTCTGGTTGGGAGGGGACTTCAGGAACCGTAGCACCACACAGCGCTGAGGAAAACAGCAAAGAACAGGGATCCATTAGCATCTATTAACACCACCATTGTCTGACTCCCCAGTGCACCCCTCTGAGAAATTAAGGGAAAAAACCAAACAGAAAAGCACATTTTAGATGGTTATTTCACTCACCTTGAAATCAAATCCACCAGCTGAAATCAAACCCAGCAATGCCATCAGCTGAACAAGGCAGCCACTCTGCATTCCCAGTCACTGAGTACAGCAGGGAAATGTTCCCTCAGCTTACAGCACTGCCCTGAAAGTCTGGGAAAGCTCACATGGAGCCACAAACACCCCCACCCTGGTATTTGTGCACCAAAGCTCCCCAAAAGGGACACAAGGCCCATTGCACTCACAGCATCAGCAGAGCATTACAAATTATTAAGGACACACAAGTTACCAGCAGCAGCTACACAACCCTAAACTACACCCTGCTGTGGAGTAAATATCTAACACAGGAACAAATATAGCAGGTGTCCAAATATTTTACCTTAAAACCATAGAAAAACTCCCTAATTTTTTGTAATTTTTACAATTGTTATCAGTTTTGTAACAATTCAAAAAGCTTGACATGTTACAAATTAAAATCAAAGTCTGACACAGTGTCAAGGCACCTGCAGCCTTAAAAGGCAACACACAGCCCTGCCTCTGGTCTGCCTGAATAGCTGATATTAGAGATATTTACTTCCACTGTAAATATGGATGCAGTTCAGCCTATCCAGGTACACTGGGTACAATACCAACAACTGGGCACCACAGAAGGTAGAGACAAACTCTGTTTTCCAGAGTTACCTCTCAGCCAGTCTGTCTCCATTTGGGCCTTCCCAATATACTCCAAAAAGGATTAAATCCATTTAAAGCACTCCCACAGAAGTACATTCAGATTTGCTGACAAAGACAATGCAGACAAAATGTCTGGTTTATGGAATCCAAGCTTTTTCCCTTCCAAATGATTTGCCATTAAAAAACTCCCCATAGCATGACAGCACCAGATCTGTTCCATGTTTCAGAGCTGAAAGCTGTTTCTGCAAGGGCTGAGGGACAGAGCTGCAGATATCTTTAATTACTAACATGGAGAGAAAGAGGAAACAAGCAAAACTAATGACAATGTGGCATCCAAAACAATAACAAAACTGGGTCCAGGTTCAGATACTGCCACTGAAAGCCAGACAAGGCCCCTTCCAGATCTATGAAGCCTCACACCACCACAACGTCTGGAAAACACTCTTACATGAAAGGATACTTTGCTGTTAATTTGATTTGTCCTGCAAGATGAGTGCCCCAAGAGCAAAGGAGATGCCACCAGAGTGGGAATCACAGTCCCCTGGATTGGACAAGGTGCTGGTGACACTTCCTCTCCTCTGTCATGATGAGCACAGGCCTGGTGAGCCCGTGGCTCTGTGGGCAGTGTGTTATTCTTACAGTGTTTCAACCATCTGGGCCTCCTGCTTTAATTATTCATTAGTAAGTGGATCAGTGATGGAGTGATCTGATTATCACTTCTAATCCATTGAGAAACATGATTCTGTAATCTTTCAAGGCTAGTGTAGATATTTATCTTTTAATCAGTTCCCAGCCATGATTCCAAGCAGTGCTCTGGAAAACCTGACTCAGGACAGTATTTGTTCATCAGCAAGTTATTTCTGATTTGGCAAAATGACCGAAATTACATATGGCAAAAGAAGAACATGTTGCTGGCCTACAGATGTCAAAAGGAAACACAGCACTGTTCAAACAAACTTCACAGATGCACTTAGACCAGCCAGCCCAGACTACATTTCAGTAAGACTATTAGATGGTTAGAGGAAATAAAAAAACAAAACCATCACCAAACAAACAAAAACCCACCCCAAAACCAAACATCAAAAAACCCTCCAAGCACTTCTTTCCTATTTTGAGGCAAGTTTCCAGCCAGCTACATCCCTTTGTGCATTTCAATAGCAGCTCCACAGCACCAAGGTTAATCCATCAGATGCCACAGGTGCCAACAGCTTCAGAAGCATCACCACCAAAAATATTGGCCCACATTTTTCATGCTATTGCATTTCTGATTCACTTGGCTGATTCTTTACTTGGAAATATTGTGGGTGGTTGTTGCCATGAGGTTTTTTAGTCAGTTATCTTAAAATGCCTTCAATTTTTTTTATATTTACAGATTGAACATCAAATATGTGCCATACTTATCTGCATGCACAAGAATGACCCAAATTCCAAAGGATCTCTGAGGAGGCTGCCACTACTCCTCAGCACTTTGAGAATCAGCTCAACTAGATCCTAATGCTCCCTGCATTTCCTTCTCCTGAAACAGTGGAAGGGCTCACAGAGGCACCTGGCACCAGCACAGCATTCAGTGAGCTGGGTAACAGCCCCAGAGAGATAAAAAGATGAAAAAAGCAGGCTGCAAGCAAAGGAGAAAAAAAGAAACAGTGCATGGATGTAGGCAAATGTAACACATACAACATTAAAAGGCTTCATATCTTATGATGTAAGATAAGTTAGAAAAATTATGAATTCAAAGGAAGAATTCTCTACAATTTTTTTTAATCCCTGCATATGTTCAGTCTCCATTTAGTGACAAAAGACTAAAAATAACGCACCCATCAGAACATCACACACTGCAGCTCTCACTCTCAAATAAGGAATTTAAGGACAACTCTCACATGGGAGCAGAGCAGCCTGATGGCAGATAACAATGTTCTCAGTGGCTCCGGGCCCTACTAGGCTACAACAACAACCCTTCCCAATTGTTATGGAAAACTGAAAACAAACATTAGCAACGAGGATACAAAACTTGTGTCTCTAAAACACATCCACAAGGCTGGGGCTGAGGTGATGTAACCAGAGGTGTTGGGGCAGCTCCATCGCAGACCACAGCGTTTGGAGTTACAGCCCCACCAAGAAGGGCAAACCCCTCTTTGACACCCATCAGCGAACCATTGCTGGGCTTAGAGGAACCAAGTCAAGGACTGCCAATGAGGAGAGAAGGAGCTGTGAAAATGCTCCAAATCAGTGGCAAGCACAGCTCTTGTCCTCGTGTGTCCTGGGCCTGGCCCCCAAAAGCTCACCTGTAAAAATTTTTATTCTCTAGAGCAGTTACTATAGCTATTATATTAATCTTACCCAATAAAATCCAAAAAATAAAGTAATCCTTGGTAGCTCGGCCAAAATATGACTGGAATCAATCCAGGTACTTTGGATTAGGCAGCAGAATTATGAAACCAGGATAAAAGCTTACATTTGTTTCTTTACAGCTTGGTGTTTGATAATGACCTTATTCTATGACCTCACTAACATAAAATGCAGGCCTCCTGAACTGGAGGGTTTTGAAAAGTTGAACACAACTGGGGCAAATCTATAATCTTGATATTCCCCCTCAGGGAACAACCTCGTGTGCGTCATGGTTTTTTTCAGGTCTCTTGCTACATGAGTAACAAAAATCTAGATAAGAGTTGGTGGCAGTGAAAGAAACGGGAAAAAAATTAGCTCAACTGCTGATAAAAGTGCTCAGATATACAGAAAGATGTGTATTTTCCCTCTGCTCACTCAGGTTTAGAATAAGTTTCTGTACAAAAACACAAAGAATTGGCCTGTCCAAACACAAAGCCTGGGAAACATCAGCTGCTCCTTCTCTAAATAAGCAGGTTCACGTCATTTGTTATGACTCTGTTATTATTCTGAGCAGATCACATTAACTGCTTTTGTCTGGAGGCACAGCCCTACTCTGACATCTCCTTCCCAACTGGAAAAGATTCTCATCTCCTCCATTCCCAACTTGGGCTCACAAATGCAAGATCCACTGGTAGAGAACAGGACTCTGAGATGCAACTTTTTAATTCCTAAAAGGAACTGCTCCCCCCTTCCCACAGCCATCATCCCCCTCACTCCACAACACCTCATAAATTCTGGCATCTAAAAACTGACCAGTGTTTTTGCAGGCTCTGTTTGCAATTTCACATGACAAAGTTACCTACCTGCTGCTTAAAACGGCCCAAAATACAGAAACAGAGTAACTAAACACATCTTTCTTTAAAAGTTGTGCATATTAAAGTCACAAGTTTCCAATTATAAACAAGGTGTGAAACACTCTCCAAGACTGGTAACAAATCTTCTCTACAATTCTTACTCTGCTATTTTTTGCAACTAATTTCACACACCACCACCAGCCACTGCCAAAGGAGATGAAGATACAAAGTCAAACACTTTTGGAGAAAATAGTGTCTGTGAAGGCTCTGAATTTCTTTATACCTGGTTATTTAATTCACTGTTTTGCTGACCCTGAAGAGCTACCAAGAACTTACCAAACTCAGCTCCAAGGATGCCAGAGCTACCCCTGTGGTTATTCAGTGCCACCCAATCATTGAGGGTTTACAACAACCTGCAGCAATGGCACCTACAGAAAGCACATTCTGATTGTCAGCCCAAGGGAGGGAGGCAAACTGAACACAGTGATAAGCAAATATTGATTATTGACAGTTCCAAGGGTGCTCAACATGAACTGTGGAATTGTTTAGCTGATATTAAGCAATTCCTGCAGTGGCACACTGCAGCTGCATGCACTATTTCCCAAGTAAAAAAATTATTCTGACTTTTTAAATTCCACAACCCCTTCAATTCCAATTCTAGCTTCAGGGGTTTGAACAGAAAACAATGGTTTTCTATTCAGAAAATGCAACTTCTGGGAAGGAGAAAAATGGACAAAGAAGTGTTATCTTCACATCTCAGAAAAGCCAGTGACAGGGAGAGTTTGTCCTTCTGAGAAATGGTGGAACTCAGTGGAAACATGCCCACCACAGTGCCCAGGCACTTCAGCCAAAGCTTACCTTCATGGCACTCAACACAAGACATTTTTAAAGGTCTCTCCATCCAGGGTCAGTGTGCTGTGTAATGTGAAGGGTTATGAGAGATGGAAACAAACTAAGAACTAGAAAATTTTGCAGCTTTTGAATGAAATACACGGGTAGCATCATGCACAATTGTTTTCCAACTCAGTTTTGTTCTACACAAGGTGGATAAGATCACACAAAACAAAGTGAGGAAAGCTACATTTCCTGCCAGTATGGAGGAAGTTTAGCAATTGCTCACACATAGTGCAAAGAAGCATTCAGAAATAGGAACAATACTCTTTTATTTAGCACAGGAGTCCTTGAAGAACAATGGTTTTATTTCTTAACATGAATAAAGGATTTCTGGCATGGCATCTGGCTTTACACCATTCAATATGGCAAACCCTTATTTGAAAGCAAACCCCCCATGACACTTGTTTTCTTTAGCACACAGCTCACAGCTTGCATCAGAATTCAGGTGCTCATTACAATTTATTTTCCTGCTTGGTTATAATCTTGATTCCCATGAGAGTCAAGCACTACCTCAGGTTTCACTTTATAGCTAAGCCTCTGTAACCTTGCAACGCACAGATGGTACCAATTCTGAGAGAATTTAATGATTGCACTCTGCAAGAGTGAGAAGGAAATGTCTGCCCTTCAGCCACAGCAGCTAATCAGATCACCTGAAGTGATATCAAGTGATACACCACTGCTATGAGGTGCAAACACATACCAGAGAGAGAGCAGGATGAATAAACCCATTGATGCCTGACCCTCATGTGCACTGGCACTGCCTGGGGAGCACAGCACATGGAAACAAGGAAAAATGCTCCTTAACATTTAAAAGCACATGAAATGCCTCATCCATCTGTCAGACAGGTGAGTTGTAGCAATCAGAACATAAAAACACACCCTGAGCTCCCTCCCTTTCAGCTGCTCTGAATCCCCCTCTATCAGCAGCACACTCACCCCAGCTTTAAGCTGCCAAGTCATCTGACGGCATGCAGGGGAAAGCAGGCATTCCAGGAAATTATTAATGGGGGCAGGAAATACAGAGTCAAACAGTAAAAGGGATTAGAACGGAGTTAAATAATTAAATGGACAGTTAGAACAAGTGAATAATCCTCAGCATCCAGAACAAGCCAAGCAGAAGGCAGCTAAGCCACTTTGTGCTCATGCAGAACCCAGTGACTGCTCCTTCCCAAAAAAAGGCAGGTTGGGGAGGACACTTGAAGGGGGTCAGGACACCTCCCTGACACTTTATTCCATGTCACAGACACATCCACTGAAAGGCTGGGAGGGAGGAAGAACCAAAAGAGTGAATGAAGCAGGCTCAGACTGAGCACTCCTACACAGCTTTGGGTCAGCCAGGCTGCTTTACTCAACCCACAGCCACTGTCAGTGAGGGCAGATACAGAAAAGGCACAGAAACTCCAGCACTGCATTGCAAGCACCTGCTACAGACACAAAAGAAATATTTTTGAGACAACAACTTGATCTCAACTGCAAAAGGAACTCATTCATGTTTGAGCCAGCACTGAATCCAACCAGAAAAAAACAGGATCATTTTTAATCAAGGCTAATGACCTCCTGAGTTTGACTGCAAGACTGGGATTGGTTTTACATTTTAATGATATTGCCTTCCTTCAGCATTCTCAAAAGTCACACCAAAAAAAGGAAAAAAACTGACCCACAGTAGAGTTGAATTTCCAAAGAAGGTCACCAAAAGACAAGTCTGCTCCAACCCTCATTATTAGCAAAAGAGAGCACCTCTGAAATAAATAAGTATTCTGCAGGGAGGAGCGAGGTGCTGCTGCTGCTGCAGGTAAATGATTGCTGTCATTTGGGATTAGTGTTGGAGCAGAGCTTCTGTCTCCCATCTCCATCCACACTCAGGCTGTGCTTCCCCATCTGCATCTACAAAACTTAAGGCACTCTTACAAGAAAAGTTTTAATTGCTGCTTTTCTGCTCTCTCTCCTCTCCACATGCAGCCCTGCCACCCAGTGCCACCTTCCCTTGCACTCCATGGAAGGCACTGAACCACTCTGCATTCAGAGCATCCTTGCACTGCAGAAACCTGGGAAACACAAGAAAAATTTACAGTTAACCACTGGTACAATATTGAATTGAAATCCTGACACAGAATTAAAATTCCTTGATGTTGACTCAATCTAATAACTTTGGAGAAGTGTGTGTCAATAAAAAGCTTCACAGCTAATTCACAGAACTGGAAGTACTTTCAACTTTTAATTCTTTGTTTACAGTAAAACCTTTGCAGATTGTACTCAAGTAGAGTTAGGTCAATTAGTTATGGCATCCACAGTCACATTGTACCTGTTTAGCCAAAGAATTAAACACAAACAAATACAAAACTTTTTTTTCTCATCCACTGACCATAGATGTGCATGTAAATATCAATTAGCCAAGGTCAGTGCAAGGAATCCAACAGTTTAATGCAGGTGTCACAAAAGTTCCCAAATTCCACCTCAAACTGGTGATTGCCCTCTGTTCATAAAATCCTCATTGTTGTTCCCAGCAGGACAGGCATCTCTTCCTCTCTTTTCACTGATTACACACCCTGATTACACACTTGGCTTTTTCAACTGGTTTTCAGAGCTGCTTCAGTCAATTTGGGCAGAAGCTCCTCCACTTGTTTGCAATAAGTAAATAAAATGCTAAAAAATCATCTAAGAAAGAAGGACTATTCCCTTCAGTCATCAAACTGTCCTCCTGTCCTTTGTCTAAGCAGGCAAAAGGGGTGCAGGTGTGGGGGTTTTGTTAAACACTGTTTTGTTAGACACTGCTGAGATACACACACACCCAAAAAAACAACAATGCTGGAGAGTCCAGGTCAAAGAAATGCCCTATGAAATTAAAAAATAACAAACAAAACCCAAACATCGAGCAGAAGAGACAGAAAATTCTACAGAATCAGATGCAGAACTCCTCCCTACATTACATGATTGCCAAATGCATCAGAAGCAGGCATCAGCACAGGTTTGGAATGTAAACACCAGAATCTCATCAAGGAGACAAAGATGTTTAAGTTCAAGTCTTACCATAACTGTGCCTTTCCCAATTAGTCAAATTAAAATTCAATAAATACAAGTTGCATTTTACTCTTTCTGGTAATATCTTTCTGTAAAAGAACTAAGAGACCAGAATGTAGCCATGTTTAATCAGAGCAAAATTCAGAGAGGCCATTATTAATTAACTATTGTATTTATATCCACGGGAACAGCAAAATTTCCCTAACTGAAGATTCTTTAATACAGAAATAATCATCCTGTTCTATATTTTCATGAAATCAAGACATTTATAGATATTAATGAAAAGAAAAAAACAATCAGAACACAACTGAACAGAAAACAGAACACAGCTGAAAAAAAAATTGCTTTCTAGTCAGGGATCTGGAATTTTTCAGGAACAATTCAGAAGTTTGGGGGGGCATCAGTACTTACACAAACTTCAATAGCACAAACAGATTCAGGCAGCTCCACACAGAAAAACAAGAGAAGAAACAGGCCACACGAGTTCTGGGCCTTGTACAAAATGACATCATCAGAAAAAGCACCTTAAGAAGATTCCCTCAACGACAGCAAGTAATGATCAGCATCATCCCTTTCTGCCAAACAAGAGCAGAGGAAAGCTGCACATAACGAAGTCATTCCAACCAGAAGCTTTCAACTCTTTCAGCAACACCCTTCTGTCTAAACACACAATCCCGTCCTCTCCTCAAGTCAGTTCATTGCAACAGAACTGAACTTGTCATTACTCTTATAAACAAAACAACCAACAGCCACAGAAAAACTCTTTCATAATGCAAAGGCATTATGAGGAACAATTATCTACCCTGATTTGACACAAATCCCTTTCTCAGAGTTATTGCAAAGTCCCAAACCCAATGCCTCTCTGCAGACAGTGACCTCCTGCCCTGCTGTGCAGCCATCACAATGCAGGTGCCAGCAGAAGCAGCTGCACACACAGTGAGAGCAGAGACTGCTGCTAAAACACCAGATCCCTTCTCTCCCTGCTCCTCTGCAGGCCCCTGTGCAGCCAGCACAAGGATTGGGAAGGATTCTAAAGCAGCACTGGACATCCTGCATCTTCACTACAGGTCCTGAAGGGAAAATAAATATCACAAAGAGACATATTATTTGTCTAATACAGGCACAAATTTGAGAATCTTCTGTGAGCTTCACTACCTGCCTTGACTCCCTCATCCAGACTCCTCAGCTGCTTCCCTCACCTTCTCCATCTCCTCTCCTTTCCCTACCTGTAAGCTCACAGATGCTGTGGAGATGGTTCACGTTTTTCTAATTAAGTCCTGTACCAAAACCCAAAGAAATCTGCTGGAGCTGCAAACATTCCAAGACACAAAGCAGATGAACACTAACAATCCAGGCATCTGAAGCCATAAACCACAACCTTTTGCAACAGCATGACAAGGCTGTTCTAGACCATCTCACTGAATAAAAACCAAGCTGGGGGGAAAAGCCTCCTACTTTCCACTTCCCCATACTCACCCTGAAACACAAGTTTAATGTTCAAATGTATTTCAAAATGAGGGTTTTGGTTAGCACAATATCCCAACACACAAGAAGTAAAAGAGAGGCCAGGAGGAATGTACATACTCCACGTCATACAGCAGCTACTGCAGACCACCAGCACATGTTTCAACAGCAGAAGGAAATCCAAGTTATTACTCCTTGAGCTGCTTACACTATTTTCTACAAACATCTCCTGAAGCCTTTTGAAATGAAGTGTTAAGTGTTCCATAAGAGCAAGCAACTGACCCAAGTGCAGAACTCCAGAGGAGGATTTCCAGCTCTGATCTGTGCTGCAGAAAGACACAACAGCTAACCAGGAGATAACAGCCCTGCAGCAGCTCCTCTGAACCCTCTCTGCTGCTCATGAGGAGGGAGGAGGAGGGAAAGCACTGCTTTGCTCTCTTTCTAATAAAATCTGAAGCCAAATCTGAAGCAGAAGGAGTGACTCTCCACTAAAAAACTCTGTGAAAAAGAAACCTCCTTTCTAAAGCACCTGGATGGCTGTGATGGTGCTTGGTTGAGGGTTTGTGGAGCTGTATCTGTATCTGTCCTGCAGCACAGATGTCTCACCAACACCTCACAGTCACCAGCTTTATTTCACACTAGAATCATGAGGCAGGAAAGTTGTCTGATCATTCTAGCACTTCAGCAGACTGCAAGACTACACAAAGGCCTTTTGACCACAACTCAGTTTCAATTTGAATTCATTCATTCACAGCTTCAATAAAAACCAAAAGGAAAAGCCTGACTACCAGAGACATTTATACCATAGTTCTGTACATCCTCTGGAACTTTAGAGTCTCCAGAACTGAAACTTTAAAAACTCATTAAAGCAGAAGTTTGAGTGCTCATCAAGCAAACGAGCACAGAGCTCCAGTGATAACAATGGGAACTGGAAATGCTGGGCAGGCATTCCATCTTCACTCCCCGGATCACTGCCTAAATGCTGCCAAACTAATTAAAGTAACTCTGTAAAGCTACCACTGTAAGAAGAGATGTGTTGCACAGCCCCTGGTGTGCCTCAGGATCCTTATCCTGCACTGCAGGGACAGGGAGCAGAGATGCACTTGCAGTGATTTCAGCACACAGTGACACTCCTGTCACTGTTACACCCTGCAGGATTAATAACCAGCAAGAGGAAAAAGCACAGAGAGCACTGACAGCACTTTCATGGAAAGAGCAGAGCCCGTTCCATAGGATGCCAGCACATCCCAGTGCCAGACAAAGCTGGAAAGTGGCTGCGTGTCGCCGGTGTCCAGGGCTTGCCAGCTCCTGCCAGCAGAGCTGTGTGCTGGCCATGTGACTTTTCCATGACCAACTTTTTCATTTGGTACTCTCTGGATTAACAATGCCTTACATTCAAGTCTTAAAGGGCACCTACAGGGAATGGAGCAACCCCAGGAACTGAGCAGAGCCCTAAGCCCAGGAGAGCTCCCTGTGACAGCACGGGTCCCACAGCCCTGCCTGTCCATGCCCAGGCCAGCACAGCCCCACAGGCTGCAGCAGGAGGGTCCAGCCAGGCTGCCCACCCAGCCCACACAGCCTGCACTGCTGTTCTCAGCTCCAAGGCACGGGGCAGAGAGCAGCAGCTCAAACACAACAGCCCAGACCTCGTCTCAGGACAGGCCAAGCAGCTCATGCCCTCTTCTCCAAAAGGACAGGGATTCACTTTTTTGTTGTAGTTTAAAAAGTAAAACTTCTCAAATTTTCCAAAAGCAAGGAAGAGAGGCTTAGACACAGAGAGGCAGGGAGCAGCTTTCTCTCCACATTTCAAAACACCACATCAGAACATGGGAACCACAAGCACATGCACGGCTCCAATCTGGCCTCTCACTTGTATCTGAGCATCCATTCACGTCTCTCCCACCACCACCAAATCCCTGTCCCTTCCTCCTGCACTGATACACAAAAAACATGAACTGGGAAGCTACAGGATGAAGTGAGAACAGTCAAAATGTCTTAGCTGTGCTGCTGATCCCTCCACACTGGTGATCACAAGCACGATGATTAATGGTGCAAGCATATCCTGTTCCTAAGAGACACAAAGTTACAATTAACATCTAAATAGTATTTATAGGCTTCAGGTTTACCAGACCTTGTCATCAATAGACACAAAGATCCAAAATGTAAGCTCTCCTGTTTCAAAGTTGTGTATAAAGGAAAAAATGTATCTATTTCACTTTCACTCTAACTTTAAAAAGTTTTAGCATCTTCTTAAAGAGAGAACTGGCACGCTCAGCAGCTATTCTGAATCACTGGCTGACTTCCTCACTTTCCACGTCTTTAAAGATAATCACAATTACATCACTAATAATCCATTATTTATCCTGGTTCCCGTCATCCAGTGACTGAGAAGTTTCTACACTGCCTTTTTCAAGGTTCAATGTGACAGGAAACAAAATCACACATGTTCTTCTTCCACAAAAATAGCTTATAAATAGTGTTTGATATAAAGAAAAAGAGGGGGAAAAAGCCGGAGCCACAGAAGTGCCCTCCTAAAGTTTGGAGAGCACCACAAGATTTCTAGCATTTTCTCAGGCTTGGTATTTGTTAATATTTTACATCTAATTCATACTTATAACACAGAAAACAGACATTAAAATAATCCATCCTTTACAGTCATTCATTTAGACATAATTTTAAAAAATTATTTTCAAGATTCAACTCTTATTATAGATCTTTTTCTACAAAAATCCTACATTTCAACATTCTGGTTTTGCTGAGTTTTGATCTATGAGTCATCAAGAACATTCTGTGGCAAATCCATACCAGCTTTTAAACTAAAATACAAATACATCTTTAAAGCACAAACACAGCCACAGGCACTTTTTAGAAAAGGAATAAACTCCTTTAAGGGTCATGTATTCCACTGTATTAAGTAAATAATGCACATGTAAGGGGGGCACGAATACACTGTCAGCATAAACTGACACAGAGTCTGCTCGATTGGATTCAGCTTTGTTTAATCATTTCTGCTTCAAGTGTTGAATCTATTTTACTGGTATTTTTAAATAAAATACACGTCCATTCCCCTCCCACCTCCCAAAAAAAACCCCAGACAAAAAGGGGAAAAAATCAACAAAACAAAAAACCAGCCCAACAGGTACACGGGAGAATGGGGATGAAGTGCCCGGCGGGGTCACGGCACGGCAGCTCCGTGGCAAAGCCAAAAACCTCAATGAGAGTCGGAGCCCGGCCCAGCACTGCAGCGAGGGCTCAAACTCCTCACCGAGCCACAGTCGGTGACAAAGGGAAAAACACGCCTTCAGCAGCTCGCTTTCTCCTGTCACATCACCCACACCCGGGAATGATGGTGGAAGAGGCGAATTTTTAGCACTTTTCCCCACAGCTCCCATCTCCAGGCGGCAGCTGCCCGGCCACCGGCTGCTCTCGCTCCCATCCTTGCTGGCCGTGACGGAGGGCCCGGGGAAACGCCGGCTCATCCTCCCCACGGGACGGGCCCGATCTCCCCGGGACAGAAAACTGCTCCGGCAAAGAAAGCAGCGAGGGCGGGCGCCGGGGCCGAGCGGCCGCTCCCGCCGGGCCGCCCCCCTCACGCGGGCCCGGCTCGGGGCTGCCCCGTACCTGGCAGTGTGAGACGACGAGGCTCTGGTTGCCTTCCCCGTGGTACTTCCATTCATTCTCATCCATCTTCTCCACTTCCATGCCCGGCCCGGGCCGCGCGGAGGGCAGGAGCAGCCGCCGGCCCCGCCGCCTCACGCCGCCACCATCGCGGCTGCGCCGCCCGCCCTCGGCCGCGGGAAGTCCCGCCCGCCGCGGGCGCCATCTTGGAGCCGGGCAGCGCCGCCGGGGCCGCCATGGCGGGGCCGGGCAGCGCTGCCGGAGCAGCGGGAGCCCTCAGGCACCGCCCGGGCAGGACCGGCGGCGGAAAATCATCTTCTGCCTCCGGGAACGGCCGGTCAAAGGAGAGCGTGGTCCCGCTCTGCTCTGCAGGGCTCTCACCTCCACCTGTGTGTAGTTTTGGGCGCCACACTGTAAAAAAACGGACTAAGTTGTTGGTGAGCATCCTAAGGATGCAGAAAGACCGGGAGGGAAAGGCTTATGAGGAACAGCTGAGGGCACTTGGTTTGTTCAGCCTGGAGAGAAGGAGGCTGGAGAGAGACCTCATCTTTGTCAGGAGCCCACCCAGAGCAGGGTCGGGCACTGAGCAGCATCCCTCGGTCACAGCCCCGAGCTGACAGAGCTCCGGCAGAGTTCGGACACTGCTCTCAGGGGCAGGGTGGGATTTTGGGCTGTCCAGGAGCTGGACTCTGGTCCCGATGGGTCCCTCCAGCTCCGAGTGTTCTGCGGTGTGGGGTGCACACACAACGTGCTCACTGTGGGGAAGATGAGCTGTGGCAGAGGCTCTGTGCATGGTCCAACATCCAACATAGGGCAGGATTTGAGCCCTTTGGGATTGCATTTCACAGAATCAATAGGCTGGAAAAGACCTCCAAGACCATCAAGTCCAATTTACAACCAGTCACCGCCTTTAAACCCGACACTAAGTGCCACATCCAGTCTTTCCTTATACACCTCCAGTGACTCCAGCATCCCCCTGGGCAGTCCCTTCCATGTCTGTTCAGCCACAGTTTCCAGTCACGCTGGTTTGAGTTTTACAGATGTTTTCTCTTGCAGTCAAGTGTCTGTTTAATTAGCCTTGTGCTCCAATATACCAAGTGATTAAAATACCCAATGTTAGAAGCAGAAAGATGAACATCTGTGTAACATTCTTTAAAAATTAAACACTAAGCTGTTTTCCCAAGTATGAATATACACATACATGATTTACAATAAATAGAAAACAATTAAAAATCCAAACTCCCTATCACAAGCACAGGATTAAATTTTAGAACCCTTAATCCAGTAATTTTTATGACTATGAGTTTTGACCACAAGCAGCGAAACTTTACCCTTCAATGACCATTTTAAAACAATCCCTAAGGGTTCTCTGAAATTCCCTCTTTTCTTTCCTGTGTCCTCACAAGGCTCTTCATGACAGGGGCCAGGCTGGCACAAAAAGAGGTAATTAACACTCCAAAGCTTTCCTCTGTATAATGAACATTTGTATAATTTGGATAGTACCCAAACTTGTCTCTCTATTGTAGCTTTTCAAAAGAAAGTCAAAGTGAAGTAAACAGTGCCTTTTTTATGGAGAGAGAAAATGCACCTAGAAGGCTGAAAATAAAACTTGCATAAATCTGCAATGAGTCACTGATCATTTTTTTAAATGTGTGTGGTATAATTAAATACATCATCCAGTTTCACTAAAATTTAAAAATTTCACTAAAACTTAAAAAACAGGAGTTAAACAAAATATGTGCTAAAATACTAACTGATGACTTTTCCTTTTTTTAGCATACTATACATGCCTACATGAAAAATTAATCTTGCTCCTTTGACTATTTGATAAAGATTAAAACAATGACAGTGATTTCTTTAAAGTAGGCTTCTGTCATCTGTGTTTGCAAAGTTTCTCTCTGCTGTGTTACTAGAAATGCACATCTAAAATACAAGAATTAACCATACTATTCTGATTTCTAAGAGTATTATAAAGAAGTTTCACTCAGGACTGAAAGACTATGGTATTTATGATGCTATCATTAAAAAATTACTGTACTTCAGGGAAACAGTATTTGAACACTTATTAGGCTTACACTGAGAAATATGTAGGGAAATAATACCAATGTATTGTCTTGCAATGGCAAAACTAATTTGTCTCAATTTTAAAAGGAACTCTACACAGCACATTTTTTCATAGTTCTGAAAAGTGCACACCAAAGTGGAGGTTTGAGTGCCCAGGTAAGCAACACTGAGGACACCAAGTTTTAACATACTTCTCTCCAGCAGGGCATTTCCCTCCCCTCCTTTTCCTCCAGCATTCCAAGGTGCAGAACTACCACCTGGGCAATTTGAGGCAGTGCTCTGAAAATACACAGGTGAAACTAAAACCTGCAGGGACAAAAGCCCATTTAACACATGTTATTTCTCCCTGCTTTATCAGGTCTTATTACTCATTCCAGGTATTATCTACAACGTGCTTGGACTGAACTATCAGAAGTTTTGGTGCCATTAATGCCATTCAGGTATTGCTTAACTGGAATTCCCCTGTCAGGTGGTGAAACTGCAGCTGGTGTGGACACACCTGGATGGGTTTTAATTAGGTGCCCTGAGGTCTGCACAGAGCTCAGTGACCTGCAATACCCACACAGGGATCTCAGCAGATGGCCAGGTATCCTGTGGTATTTCAGTATGTAAATAAATGAGTTTAAACTGCAGCAGGAATGCAAAGTGTAAGAGTACCTTCAGTTCTGCAGCCCCCACTTCATCCTCTCAGCAGTTCTTTTTTGATGTTTGAAGGAGTCAGAAGAGCACCACTGGCCTGAAATCTCTGTTCCTCAGAGAGCTGTAACTGCATTGTGCTTTATGGCACAATCCCTGTTTCTTGGGATACTTTGGTATTGGGAAGCCATTAACACTGGACTCTCATTTGCCATCTTTTGCAATTTGTAAGTTCACCAGGGAATGAGAATGAAATTGTAAGAACAATCCACAGTTCACATATTCTGTTTGAGGAGGAAAAAAGTATCAGGCAAGTATTTAATGTTAACATTCTTTGCTATAAAAAGTTCATTAAATCCACATCTGAGGGGGGAAAAAATAGCATTACCTCAGACTCATGATAAAATTGAGTGCCAATAATACAAAGGTCTTGTAAGTTCATGAGAAGGATTTTTGCTATAATAGGTACATCTTAATTCTCCTGGTTCCTGAAATGAAAGAGGCTTCTGTATAAAAGAAGGGATATTTTGTTCTTTATGAAAAGAGTAATCATGACACAAAAGATCCTATCCTGTGACCTAGAAACATCTGCCTGGAGAAATCAGGTTTAAAAATCACAAATTCAAGGCAATGAGTCCAAAAATATTAAATGGACTTGATAATACAACAGTGAAATTGCACTACAAAATACCATTATTGTTTGTTTTAAACTACTGCACCGTTTTCAGTTTCAAAAGATAGAATTCTGTTTAAATAGGATCAAGTTTCATACTTTTATTTTACTCAGAGCAGCAGAAATGGAATATACTTATGTAACTCATCATTCAAATGTTCAAGCTTTGTCTTTTTTCTCATATCAGGCTGCACCATGCCATTGTTATTTCTCAAATCCCTGGGTTTTCTACATAATTTCACACACATACTAGAAGTGCAGGAAATTTCATGCTCCAACTGTCATTTCACCATCTCACCCTGACTAAGAATCACTGACCCTACAAAGAAAAACAGATTACAATAGGACTTCAGTGTGTAATTTGGTGGCTTTTTTAGAAACCATGTGGTGCTTTGAACCACAGTAAAATATTATAGAAATAAAGGAAGTCACAGCTTCAGGAGTAAGGCTGTAAGTAACAGGAAAGGTAACTTTATATGAATAAAGCCACATCTATGCTGTTAGCAGATAAGAGCTTGCACAAACTTACCACAGATATGGAAAAACAGACATTATAACTATCAAGAACTTTATTGCTGCATACAGTCTGAGAGAGTTATAAAGTTATAGACACAGCATAAAGAAGAACTCTGTACTGTATGTCTAACTGCAAAGAATTTCCAGCACAGACAACATATTTTACACGTAGACAAGACAATTCAAAACATTTCCTGTACACAGGAAGCTGTACATTTATTGAAAAGAAAAACAACTATTTACCAGTGAGACATGACCCAAAACACAAACAAATGAAAAAAGGTGCTGTGATTTTTTTTGACTGGTAAGAGAAAACATGATAAACTGCCGGAGGTCATTAAAGCAAAAATCTATGGTGAAATCCTGGTAGCTTTGACAGGGTATTAAGGCAGAAAGGAACAAGTCCAACCCCATCTAAGCACCTCCCTAAAGTCTGTTTTTACAGCCTCTAATCTGCAGGCAAGGAAGGAAAGATGAAGGGATAAAGAGCTTTTAGGTCTTGCCTAAAAGGATATATTTAAGGATATCTAAGGACACATTAAAGGACATACCAGCAACTAAAACTCAAAATGCTCTTTCCATAAGGAGGTGAATGCAGAGCAGTTCTGCAGCCTGGACAGAACTCGGGTTGCCACAGGACTTGTGGTGCTTTCAGGCCAGGCCAACACTCCTCAGTGCAGGTACTTGCTGTTAATGTTGCACTGTTTGCTCACCATCAAACACCTCTCACAACTGCTCCTGTGAAAACATTTATTGTGTCCTATCACAAATATTCCCCAGCCTTGTGCCCAGCCCTTGGACCTGTTAATGGTTAAAGGACAGCATTCAACTTCTTTTTTACCCGTTTTAAAAGACCTTCTCTTTAAACAGGGAAGAGAGTGCATAGATTAACCTGGATTTCAGCTAAATCTCCAACATTTGGCAACACTTCCGTAGGAAACCTTGAAACCTTCCCCATCAGAACTTTCAGTTCTCTGAGTACAAGGTCTCCTGAAGATAAATTACTCATTTATGTGTAAACTGGTCACATGTTAACATTTCAGTTTATACACAGAAACACCAATCTATAATAGATGGAAAACACCAAACAGCAATATATAGAATAGTACAGACAGACTGGGCAGCATTTTCTTTGTACTCACTGAGAAATTCAGATTTATATTCATTGGCATAGCTATTGAATACTTTCAAAGATAGAGATCCTTCAATCCATTTGCACTGTATTTTTTTAAATTATTTTTATTAGCACTGTAGTATTAATGATTTTGGAGCGATCTCTTTATGCAAATGGCCTCATAAAATTCAGTGTTCCCCCTGACCAGCTCCCTTGAAGAACCCAATTTACTGGAATTATCATGATTGATACCAACAAACAGAGCTGATAAATAGCCAAGAGACACTTTCTCAAATTCTAAGCCTCGCATTATCTGTAATTTCCATTACATGAACACAGATGTAATGCAGTTCCCAAGCAGAGACACCAATATAAACGTTATGGACTCTCAAAAGGGTGATGTTGTTCTCCATCCCCAGTCTGGCCATGTGTTCCCATGCCTCTCTCACATCACCCTTGTCACACGGTCACCTCAGAGTCACACCCATGAGTCACCTCATTGGATTATTCATAAATGAATGGCTGAGTTTTCTCTGGTGGGATTTTTTCCCAGCAAGTTGTTTATTTGGCTCAGCAAAGCAGCGTGACAGGACACACAGCCGTCCCTGGAGGAGGAGGAAGAGGAGGGCAGGATTTGCCGTTCTGCCAGCAGCTCCCTCTCAGCACAGAGCTCATTGTGAAACTGCACTTCGAGCAGCTGCTGAACCTCCTGGCAGGGCAAGCACGGGGGCCCTTCCAAGGAAAGGAGAGAAGGAACAGATAGCGCTGGGTGTGCTCTGAGAAAGCAGCAGAGAGCACAACAGCGAGGAAATGTTATGGGAGAGAGAATTATGGCTCACTCAGCAGCACAGGAGCTGATACTGACAGGGGGGTTGCATTGTTTTTTTCTTTCTCCCCCAGAAAAACACAAGAATCTGAGTTCTCCCATGGCCTCACTGCTCCATCTACCCAGGTTATAAAAGAGAATTGAAGGGAACTGTGCACCATCAGAGGATCACTGATAACACATTCCACTAAACTTTATTGATTTAAGACAGCTATTTCAAAGGTGACAATACACAACTCTCTTGATTAAGGTGGAATGAAGTGGATATTTAACAGATCTCTCTGACTGATGTCTGCCAATAACAAGTGCAATATCCTTTGCAATTAAAAACTTTATGATGGCATCTCACTTGTGTAGTCATTACTCATATTTATGCTTTTGTTTCATATCAGTGGGAATATTTCTACATGCACACACACAGATCTCTCGGGTCAAGCTTTTTAGCAAGGAATTAAATTTAAGATGATTGAGTGAGCAAAATTCTGGATCAAATTCTACATCTCACCCAAAGCTTGGCACCTTGGAAGGTACCAACCCATCTGGCAGGAATTTATAGATTAAAAAGATATACCTCCATGATCCACTGGATAGCTGGTTCCGAACCTGCCTAAGAATCTGTGACACTGTGTTACAGTGAAAAAAAAAAGGCAGAGGGAGGCATTTCCATTTACCAAATCACCCCTGGACACAGGCATTTAATTGCAGTAACAGGTTTCCAGGGGATTACAGTGTTGCAAAATAGATAAAATAGGAAACAGCCTCATCTGCTGGTTTCAGGAGACACTGCCAGGTGCATTACTTTATTTTTCCTCACCATGTACATCTCCCAGATCTCACAGAATAAAATCTATAGGATTGAAATTTGGGGTTGTTTGTTTGTTTGTTTTTCAGTAGCAAAGCCATTTGCACACACTCCTCATATGATTGGAGATCCCAGGTAATTCAGTGAAAGGAGCAGCTCTGAATCTCCTTTCTGGTTCCAGGTTGTTAATAGAGACAGACACATCTAAAGAGATTGCTCAGAAGCTTCCCATTCTTTAAGTTTCTTGTGATGAAGCTCCACAGTATTCCTAAATCAGCTATTTCATGGCACTATTTGTTTCAAACAGAAGTGTTTGATGGACATTTTTGCTGTTGAGTTTTTTCTTGTTTGTTTAAAAATTTTAAACAACCTTTTTAAATGAAATTATTGAAAAATATGCCAATTTATCTTATTGAATTTTTATTAAAAAGCTTTAGCATTGAAACAATAATGAAGAAATTAGTATGGAATAACAGGTCACCCTGAGCTTAAGGATGGTTTTTTTTTTTGCTGTATTTTTAGTCTCAATGCACCAGAAGAGGTTCAAAGTCAATGGAAAATAATAAAAGGAAAAACTTAAAATAGGAGGTGAGGATTACAGATGTAAAGCTGCAGTCAAAAAGTAGAAGAAAGGAAGACAAAAGCAAATAATACAAGAAAAGTGCAGAATATCAAAGGTCCTAAGCATGAACTGTTATTTTTTTAAGCAAATTGCATTTCAGAGTTTAGTCCTAGAACATAACTTATCATGATGTGAAAATCATACCATAACTATTCTTTATCCAGAACACAGCACTAAACCAAAATTGCATAAAGAGGCTTTAGAGGAGATTAGATTCACACAGACTCAAAGGGACAAAATGCCATTTCAGAATAACCATGGTATCTGCCAAAATCTGGCTCACCAGAAATTGCTCACAGGCTCAAAAAAGGAGCCTAACCAGACCTTACCTGTTCTCTGTACAGTTGTACAAATATTAACCTTCCTGGACAACTCAGCCTTCCTGAGAGGTGGAAAAAATATTTATAAGAAAATCTTTGTACAAGAATCACTCTGTGATCATTTAGAGTAAAGGACAAAGATACAGATTTTCTCCTCTACGCTTTTAGCCTTCCTCCAAATGCATTTTCTTCCACTCTGTAAACATTTCCCAAGGGCCCTCCTGAATCCTGAGAAAACCCTGAATTTCCCTTTTATTTCCCATTGCCCTCACTCCCCTCATGTGCCCACAGGCATCATTCTACCACTCTGGGCTCTTCCCACAGGGGGATTTTGCAGCATGTTTTGGTGGAATGCCAAATAATCCTGCTCATGCATTATCTCTTTACTGAGACAAGAGATCATTGGAACACTGGGACAGAGCAAAGACCTCACTGGAATAAAAAACCCCACACATGAAGAGCTTGATCTATCAGGAATTTCCCTTTACCAGCAGTAGATTTGGGAAGTGAGGCTTTATTTCATAACCAGAGATACTGCACTTTATTTCTATAAAGAAGAGCTGTAATTTCCTTCCTGCAGGAGCATTCCTGCTGTACTATGTTCTACCAGGACAGGTGTAGCTTAGAGGTTTTTGGTTACCCCTGTACACAGATAAGCTTTACAAGATCTTGATGATATTCACCAGATCTTCAAAGCAGGCACACCCATGCACATGTTAGGAATAAAGTGAAATGGTAGCCAAGTTTCACAAGCATCATACTGTCCTTTTGAACCATGGTGCATGATATAAAGGGAATTGTTATTTCTTGCTATCAAGGTTTCAGGCCCACTCCTTCACATTACTGCCAACTTGAAATACCCATTTGGTTTCACATATATTTTAGTTTTTAACTCTGGCAGAAACAAACTAGAATATTTGGTTGTAACAAATATTTACCTTTAGCAAAAGTAACCACTCCTCTGCCACTGATTTCCTAAATCAATTATTCCAATAAGATGTCTAAAGTAAAGGAAGTGTTACTGATTAGTCATTCCAATTACAACAAATGCATAGAAACCCTTTTATATGAATGGGGTGTTTATATAATACATGAGAGAAAGAACACTGACCTACTGCTTTATTTGGTTTTATATGGAGATATCCACAAAGGCAACAAGTGGGCATAAAAATATAAAAAATAGTCTCTTTCCAAAAAGTATAAAGAAAGATGCAAATAGCAGGTCCATGAATAAACCTCAAGGGTAGGAAAAAAAAATTCAAGACTCTTAATCATTAAAAAGGTCAGCCTTGTCCTTTTATAAAAAGGCAACTACCTTTAGGTTTGGCATACAAGTATTTTTTGTTCCTCTGTTTTTCTGCAGCACAGTGAAAGGTCTGTCAGAGCACAGGAGCACAGCTGTAAATGGTAACCTGCCTTTCAGTGTCTCTTGGGGGACAGGGGTCCCATTCCTCTGAAGCAGGGAAAACACTCAGCAGCTACTGGGAAATGGTGGTGGAATGAGGTGAGAGCCATCACTGATGTGGCACATGTAGGAAAGAAGAATATTGGAAAAAAACTAGAGAACAGTTTGGCTGCATCCACATGGATCCCACTGTGAAAACAGTGCTTACAAATTTAGGGGGAACAGAAGGAAGGAAAAACACTCAATGATTTTCAAACCAAAATAAACAAATGCCAATTAAAGCCATCAACATGCACTCAGGGGGGAAAAGGTTAGCAATTGCAAATTGGGCATGAAACAGGAGCCAACAGTATAAATGAAGAATACTTACTGCTGTCAGAGTTTAACAATATATTTCATTGGCAGTTTTAAACAAGAATAAAACCAGCTGTGAATAGGCATAAAGCTGAGATGCTGAAAATGGAACTCCAGCTTTAACTTGTCTTATTATGTGCCTGAAGCAGTGGAAATAATTCACCACAGCCACACGTGAAATATTTAGTTTACAAGCAGTTACCCACACTGGGAGATAGGTTACAAAAAGGACAATAAGCCAGCACTGTCACCCCCAAAAATCCAATCTTTAAAAATACTGAAGTAACCACCAAAGGAAAAAAATGCTGTAAAATTGCAAGGGTTCTAAAAGTGATTAGCAGAAAGTATATGAAAAAAAAGGATGTAAGTAGTAGTTAAGATGCTGTCTGATGTGCTGAATATGTTACAGGTAAGTTTTTCCAAAAGTATCATTGCTTGCCCCCACAATAGTTAACACAGCTGATACCAGATTTCAGTATTCCCAAGCACAGTTCCCTGTGAAGTGATAGTGGGACAGAAAATTCTCTTTGCAAAAGGAGCTCCCAGGCCATTTAAAATCCTGGTGCCAGTTAGAACAGAGCACAAAAGGCTCACTGCAATATAGTGTTACACTGACCAGTCTGCTACAAAAACAGGAGCTGGAATAGGGCTGGAAAGAAATGCCTCTGCATTCACCTTCCCTTTTTATCCATGCTGGTTACTGCCCAGTTCATCATCAAGCTGTGCTGTCCACCAATAAACAAACATTCATTTCTCTTCATTTCATGTTGATGCAAATGTTTAACAATTTAATGAGAAAAGATGATGTGAAAGACAGATTCTGAAAGGGAAGCAGGGAAGGGGAAAGGACAAGCCCTGGTAGGTGCTTTTCTGCTGATTTCTAGTCACAAACTGAGACAGCCTCCTCTGGATCACAGCTAAAATAAAGCCCTTTGTGGATGTTCAATGTCCAGTGGTTTAGAAATTAGAAATTTAGAATAAGAATCATTTAGAAAAAGAATCAGTATTAAAGGTTTGTGTAAAGAAAAGGAAATATTTTAGAAGTCACACACACACAGCTTTCCTGAATACACCATCAAGCCATATGGTGCACACTTACAGTTGTGACACAACACTGATAAATTATTCTCCTTTCTGCTGAGGTGACTCACAGAACAGCTCAGGTTTCAGCTACAATTAAATCTTCATTGGATCCTTCAGCAATTGGAAGCAGCTCCATGAATCTAACCCAGGGCTCAATTAAACAGTGCAAGTGCCTCAAGTGTTCATCCAGCCCTGAGCCAAAAGGCTTTTAATGCTAAACACAGGAGGAATTCCACTGACTCCTACAGAGCAACAACCTAAAAAGCATAGCACTGAGTCATTGAACAAGGCCTGTCAGAGACATGAGCTAAACATCAGTGAAAAGACTAATGACAAAATCAAGTCTTGCATAAATATCACAGTTCATGACTCTGAATTAATTTTGTTCAGCAAAACCTCCATCCATGAAAACACCTAATTCCACATCAAATGTTCAGCACTTCTACTAAATTCAAGTACATATTTAATTACTCTTAACTGGTGACTTAGCATGCGCACATCAATTCAAAAATTAGCTCACAAGCCACATCAAAATATCCAATGGTTTCAGTGTCAGCCTATCACACTGTGAGGCACAAAGAACAAAACAACCCTCTCCCACAACATTTGTGCATCTTTTTCCAATCCACAGGAAAAATTCCTTTCCAAAACTCTGGCATCATCCCTTAACTTGCAGGAGAGATGTGACCTCTGGTACATACAGAAAAAACCCAGAAGAGAGGAGTTGTATGAGTAATACATTATTTTGAGCCCTAAATAAAACATTATCTCATCATACACATTAAGAGAATTCTGATCCCATTTATTCTTGATAATCCAAATGCACAGAGTGAGATAAGACAAAGTCTAAGGGGTCAGCTTTTGTAGTAATCCATTCCAAGAATGTATAAAAGCCAAATCACAGTAGTAGTTTATGTTCTTTTCCATCACTCCTACATGTGTCTTTATGCAAATTTAACCCTCAGGCTGCACATTTGCAACAGAAACATTCACAGAAGGTTGTTTTGATGCTAATGATGCTGTATAATGTGTAGGGGACTAGTGCAAAGTGGTGGCTGCATATTTGTATCATAAATATGAACAATTATTAAAGTAGAATTGCATCTAAAAATGCACAACACTAGGAATTCTCATTAGTGTTTTAATCACCAGCATGCAAAATAAAGTTTAGGTCTTGTAGGTGATGTAATTTTTAAGTATTTGTAAATATTTGAAATATTATAAATAAAATTGTACATATTTGTAAATATGCTAAATAAATTTGTAAATGTTTGTAAATATTCCAAATATTTATAAATAACAGGAAAGTTCCTTTCCCTCCTCAGAGTCCCAGTGGAGAAAAGTTCCCTGGTGGCAGTCTGTAAAATGAAGTTTGGTAGTTTGAGGATACAATAATCTTGCTTCTGTGCAGCATTCTCTTCTGACTGCCCAAAAGTTCTGCAGCCAGGGCCCAGACAGATCATGGAGTATTTTCTTTTTCCCCAGTTTCTTGTGTGTTTGTCCATTTTTCCAGTCATGTAGCAGAAAAGCCTGGAGTTACACAAGTGCCATCAGTCATCTGAGGCCAAAGTTAGTAACTGATCATTGAAATGATCAATTTAGGCCCAGTTTGCATGACTGGGCTCTTGCCTCACCCCAAACATCATCCTGCAGCCACAACAGCTCCACAGCAAAACTGCTTTATCAAGTTCACTGTACTCACTACTACTCAACTACAAATAAAGTTGATAAGAATTTCCCCTCTAAGAAATTCATATTGAAATGTGCTGCATCACAGCATCTACAAAGACTGAATTTGCTTTTATAGATCCATTTTTCTTTTAAAAATATGTTTTGTTTCAGACTTGAATTTTCATATTTGGCATATCTCCAGAATTACAAATTTATTTCTCTAAGATGGGTATTCATTTAGCACTAGAGGTTTGAGTGAAACATTATCAAACATTTTGATGATTTAATATTTCTTCTTCCTTCTGTTTTGAAATTGTTTTATCAAGACAGAAATTTGCAGCTTTGTCTTTCAGTGACTTAAGGCTGATTTGCAATTTAGTTTAGCTGAACAGACATTTATTGTCTTTGCCAGCTTTTATTTCTTTGGATTTTTAAGAACCACTGTGAAAAATAACATCTTACATAACAGCTAACGAGGTTATACAAATATTACCATCAATAATCCAGAGCCCAGGAGTTTAAAGCAATGATAATACCAAGGTGGGCACAAATCACAATTAATTTGCCCTCTCATTGCCTCCTGACACTTGGTAGACATTGATTGTCCTGCTGATTGCAAACAAGGGGCAACTGAATCTCCCAAGCAGATGAAAAATCCTTCCATGCAATTCCATCTCAAAATACATTGCCCACCAAAGTTACCCAAATTAGAAGCTAAAATCAGCAGTTTAATTCTCAATGAAAATTTTACATACCCTTCTAACAGAAAGCAAAATATCACCTGTTATTACTGGAATAAATTCACTCCCCAGCAAGAAAACCATGAAAATAAACAAGTCTATTACTCCTATAGGTTATATATTACTAAGAGTGACTCTGGAACCATGAGAAAAATAATTTATAAGAAGTATCAACTTTATTAGTCAGAAATCAGCACATCTCTATTACACAAGGATACAAAATTCCCACTCTGCCATGGCAATGTGGATCAGCCTGGAGAATCACACACAGCCAAAGGATGACTGAGGGCTGCTACACTGAGACAACACAAGGCACAAGATAAATTTAAATCCAAATTCTCAGATTTGGATTTAATTTAAATCCAAATTCTCCAGTTAAAATTAAATCCAAATTCTCATAATTAAAGAAAATCAAGGTGAAACAGAAAAAAGCTGACTTATGCAAATTATTGTGAAGTTAGAAACCAGTCTGAAGGAAGCTAAAAATACAAGAGGAAAATCCATGGTTCAAATGGCTAAGAAAACCAGTTACACAAAGGTAAAGACCTTTTAAGGCACATCAGCACTTAAATGAATTCTATTTCTAAAAAGAGTAAGATGGTCAAATTACTAAAGTGATCAGCAAAAAGCTGGGAGTGATCAGTAAACATTGCCTACCTGTATTTGGTAATGTGGATAACTTTGTACTGCACGAAATATACTTATGACTAGACCAGATAATATAAAAATAACGGATTTTAGGGTTTCATAAGGAAAAACATAACCACAAAGTCTAGAAAATGCCCAAGAGAGCTGCCTTAGGATATCAGTGGGACCCCAATGTCTATCTCCAGTGTATGTAGGAACAGATAGAAAGTTTCTCTAGAGTAAGTGTCCCAATGTAAAAAAAGTTAACAACTAATAAATGCAGGAGATTTATAAGACTTTTAATCATGGATTAAAAGTAAAAAGAAGGTAAATTTATCAGGTATTAATTCACTTCATAATAAGTGTATCATTCAAAGGAGAAAATTTCATTAATGCAAATCAACCCAGCTGTACAATAAGCTACTAAAGAAACCTGGGATTTGTCCTTTGATTGAGAAATCACAAACTCCTTATTTAAGTTTTTTACTTCACCTAAAACGTGTGGCATTATAGAGAAAATAACAGTGAAGAACACATTACAGGAATTAAAATGAGTTAATTTCAGCATGATTTTAGTAATTCTGTCAGGACTTGTGCATTGTTCTCAGTGGAGTGAAGCTCAGCACTGTCAGTGCTGGTGAGCAGCAAACCGTGGTGGGAATGGAGTGATCTGGATCAGTTGGTTCACTGCACTCAGTCCCTGGGAACACATTCTCAGGCACACATTAAAAATGGAACAAGTGTTGGCAAAAAGCATGTATGTAAATCCCAGTTAAAAGAAAATCATTTATGCTCAAACTTTAAGAGCTTGATCTTTTAAATCCTTTAAATATGAAAACCAGGCTTAATTTGATGGCAGTATAAAGTGCTACACACTGCAAAAGCCTTTCATCATGAGGATAAGGAAATGAGGACAGTGGTTAGAAACTAAAGCTAAACACCCAAAATCTCATATTTTAATTCACCTAGCTGTAAAGGCAATAGAACCTGAAACAAGTACAAACAATCCCCTTATCTCCTGAAGTTCTCACAGCAAAGCCATCCATCCCTGTGCTGTCAGGCCCAGCTATTGAGTCAGGGGGTGATACCCCATAACTGCAGCACACAAGTGGTCAGGCTGTATAAACTAGCAGGACCTTCTGTCTCAGCTGGATTTTACCACTCAGACAAATGCTATGTAAATAATTTGGCAGCAAGGCAATATTTTGAAGAAACAGGCAAAAGCATGATTTTTCCTCCCCTATTTCAGCTTTAGTTATCCAACAGTTAACCCTCCTCATCCAAATAAGCACATACTGCTTCTTCTCCATTATTTTTACTGCTTCAAGGAGGCCAGCATGCACTAATCCCTCCTGCAGAATCCAAACCAGTCTGTTCTAAGCCATGACCAATGATTTGTGGTCAGCCTTGTGTGATAAATACATTACTTTAAAGATGTTAAGATTTTGCCTTTTTTGTTGCAACAGCAGAACACAAAGCTTATCACCTTTCAGGGAAAACACAAAGTTGATTTTCTTTCCCTCCTCCAAATAACTGCCTCCCTGGCTTCCTACCAAGCAGTCTATTCCCTCAGAACAGCTTTTGTGCTGTCAGTACATCTCTGACGTTTGTTAAAGCACTGGAATGCAGCTCTAGATGGCACAGATATCACAGGGTGTTTCTTGCAGCTCAAGTGTTTGCTTTGCTTCAGTGGGTTTTGTTCAACTCCTCCTGTCCCCCACCTGTTTGTCTGCAGAGAGACTTCAACTCTTGGCCAGTAGCTTAAATATATCACATCTAACTTGCATTAAAGTGCCCATCCAATGATAGACATCAAACCTACAGAGAGCATTGGACACTGGAGATGTGGGATTATATAACATCTGAAACATCCCATTGCTGAGGGAAGGATTAACAAAAGCAGCAGAATCCATCATGGCTGGGTTAGCCCAGGCTCCTCTCTGCTCATACATGGACAGACACTGAAGAGCCTGCTGTACCTTCCTGCACCTCAAAGCACACCCAGCAGCTGGAAATCACATCCTGACTCCCAAGTCATCTTCAATTCCACTTCAAGTGTCTCCTGCTATGGAAAACCTCCTGTTAAGCTAAAGATTTCACATCTATCTTTTCCAGTGGACTGTTAACATAATGTGCAGCAAGGCCAATTACCCTTCAAATGAAATTTAATCAAAGGAGGCACCTCACCCTTAGCAGATTTAAAGTTATTCTGTTCAATTACTGACAAATGTGTCAAATACATCCCTTAGAGGTCCCAAGGAAATAGGATTACCCACACTGAATATTCAGAGACGAAAAGGAAAGTGTTACTGCCTCGAGAGAACACAACAACGTCATGAAAACCGATTTCCAATCTTATCTAATAAAAAGGCAATTTGCCAGCAGACCTTTAACATCCATTTGTTAAAGTAACCCAGAAACTTATTTATTGGAGTGATAGACTAGAAACACAATCAATTTTTAGAGTTTTAATTACTAAGAAAATGGCACCATACATTTCCCCCAGATTAAACAAATACCACCAGACAAGCCTGCCTCCAAGATAATAAGCAAACAGCAAGAAGCAAGCCACAGCTTTTTCTAAGGCAAACAAAGAAAAAACCTCTTTGTGAGCTGGAGTTCTGCCCTTTCCAGTTTGCCCAGACTTGCCCCTTCCCTCGCTCTGTGTTCTGCCATGGTATTGACATAGCCCAAGGAGGGTTTTTTTGCTGACATGCTCACACCAGACAAAGCTCCCTTTCATCAAGTGTTCCACTGTGCTCCAACACCAGGCTCCAGAAATCAGCAATGCCAGGCAGCCTTCTGTGGCTGAATTAGAAACCACTGCTGCTTAGAATAGGAACCACAATATCTGTAAATTGGATCCTTTACTGGGATATCAACACTAAGAGTATCCACATAAACCAGCAACAAAAACTTTTGTTATTACATCAAATCTACTGTGTTTGATACCTTCACTAAAACTTGTATCCATCTGGTATTAGAGACCCTGACAAAAATAAGGAGCTCAAAGCCAGAAACAGCAGGATTTACCTTCCAGAAAAGCCAAGGCAGTTACAGCATTGATGAAAATTTTCACTCCAGCTTCCTACATGGTGCAAGTTGCAGTTTTAAACCCAAACTCCATTTCCTTATAAACTCAAGCTTTTTTTTTCTGCAACAGAGCAAATATTAGAAGAATACTTTTGCTTCCATTCAGTACCAAAAAAACCCACCCAGCTCTCCCCAGATTATTCAGCTGAAGACAGGCAGCCAGCAAGCTTTCCCAAAACTCAGTGTTTTGTTGTGATCTGAAATAAAGATGGATGTTCACTGCTACACCTCTTTAACTACAAAGATTTCTGCAATTATTAGAAATAGACAGAATAAGCTTTAAGAGCAATGTTAAAAGCCTGGGGGGAAAAGAAAACCAAACCAAACAAAAACCCCAAACAAACAAACAAACGCACACTACCAAAACAAGTCAGAAGCATTTTAAGCAAGTTTTTATTTTTCTACTCCCACAACTAGAAATAACCAGACAACTAATTCCCCATTTCTTTTTGCTAAAATATTGGGGTGTGATGGAACCCAGCCCACAAATAAATGCATGCTTTGAAGAAGGAAAAATAAAGAGTTAGTTCTGTGATTTGTGCCTCACAGTCAAACTTGAATGACCCTGAGAGAAGTCTGTGCAGACAAATCACTGGAAAGATTTATGTGCAGTTTGCTAGATCTGTTTCCCACCCCCCCTTTGTGTTATTGCTCTGCAAATTAGAGATTGTTTTTTAGCAAGTATCAATTTTGACTAAAACCCATCATAAAGAGCGCTACAATATTGGTTTTTATTACAAATACGCAGAATTTTTTTGAAAATATAAATGTGTAAAACAATCCACCAACTGTACAGTGCATTTACAGGACACAGCCCAGAAAGGAACATGCAGTGTAAAGAACTGCTTTATACATTTAGCCCTTGGCCACAAAGAACTTGGTAGTACTACCACGACTTTAATGACTATAGGGTGAAAAAAAAAAAAATAAAAACATAAAAAGCTCAGTTATACATCTAACTTTACCATGAGGTTGGGATACATACAACATCGTACAGGGAAGAGTTGTTTTTAACTAGAAACCGTCATCATGTTGTAACTCTTGGAAGGGCTGGATGTGCCAATCCTCCACTCCTCCTTGCAGCTGGTCCTGCTCTCCAGCTGTTTGGCCGCCTTCCCCCCAGGCTGGGGGCTTTCGTACAGCACACAGATAGACCCATCCTCACCTATGCGATAGGACACTTCGAAAGGGTCGACCCACAGCGTTAATTCGCTGGGTAAGAGCTGGAAGAGCCTCTCGTGGCTCAGTCCGATCATCCCCGCCGCCTTTCCTATCAAGGGGTCCATCTTATGGTTGATCCTGATGCAGCGGTAGCCGGAGCCCTTGGAGGGCACCAGGGGGAACCAGTGGTGCCTGTAGTGCTCTGCGGGAGGGAACAAAGAGGAGGCTCTGCGCGGGGCTGCGCTCCGCCGGAGCCCGCGGGGTGCGGGAGGGATGCGGGGGATGGAAAGAGGGGATGGAAAGAGCGGATGGAAAGAGGGGATGCCCCCTCGGCACTCACCGCGCATCGCCTCCTGCAGGCACTCGCGGAAGCACCGCAGCTGCTCCTCGCCGACCCCGCCGGCGGCCCGCAGGAGGCGGGTGACGAACGCGGCCGCCGTGGAGATCTCGGTCCTCATGTCCGCCCCGGCCCCGCTGCCAGCGCCGCCCGGCCCGGCCCCCGCGCCCGGGGGCGGCTCCGCGCAACAGCCGCACGGCGCGGGCGGGACGGGGCGGGTTTGTTGTGCCGGCCGCGGGGGGGCGGCACCGGCGCGGACGCACGGACGGCCCGACACACGGACGGCCCGACCCGCCGGGACGCGCTCGGGGGCACCGGCCGGACGCGGCCCCGCCGCTCATTCAGCCCAACGGAATTAACGGGTGCGACGCGCGGCCGCGCTCCCGGCCCGGCGCTCCCCTCATGGCCAGCCCCGCTCATCCCTCCCTCGGCTCCATCGCCCGCTGCCTCGTTCACTTTCTCTCTCTTTTACAGGACGCAATACAAGCACAGACTAAAATCCCCCTCCGTTTCAAACACACAGCCCCGAGGTGCGCCCTGACGTGCCGGATTTCCTTTCCCTCTACCAGCAAATGAGGAAACTCCTGACATTTGCCCAAAACCCAGACTACTCCTCTCCTAACCAGCTCTCAGGTCTGGATCAAGATGCGGTTTTGTTAGAACAAGTTTTCACCGAAGTGCCATTTGCATGTCAGTACCTCATACTTTAGCAGCTGCTGGTACCTCGTCTGATTCAGTCACCCATTTCAGTTTTGTTTTACTCGTTGTTCTGAGAATCAGAATACAAAATACATTCACATCCACCTTCGTTGTAACAAGGAACACAGAAACACCACTTGCATTGGAGTTACAGAACTCTTGCTAGCATTTAGAATAAACATACCATTAGCAGCACTGAGAACTGTCCAAATCCACACATAAATTGTTAACCTCAATGCTAGATTATGCTAAAGAGCTCCCCGCTTCCACAATGTGTGCACCCAAATGAATAAATGCACAAAGTCCCTGTTATCCCAGTGATTTTACTCTTAAGTCAGTAAAACAAGATACTGCTAAAGCCAGGACAGACATTAAGGGCCCAGATTTTAACTTGCTAGTGAGAAATTAAAGTAATGGTAAGAGTAGAAAGCAAATGAATCAAGCAAATGAAAGGGAGCCAAAAGTATTGCAAGAGTCAAATGGTAATGCTAAAACTGCCCTCATGGATTGAGGGCTGACACCTGGACCCATTAGTCCTAAGTGGAATATTCAAATAAAACAAGAAATTCTGGCTATAAAATGTCAAAAGATGCCACAGTTGTCAGGTAGTGCTAAGGTCGCACTTTGGTTTCTTGTGTTCTCCTCAGGGAGTTTCAGGTTTAAGACTCAATGTAAGCAAGACAAAAAAGTGAGAAATCAGCAGATATGTAACTGTGTTACTTTCATCCCCCTGCCAAAAATGCTTCCATGAGTATTTAAAGCAAATTCTACATCTCAGACTTACCTTGTTGTTATTCTAATCCCCTGCAAGTCATTTTCTTTAGCAGGAACTCCTGGAATAGAGGAAAACCAAGATACTGACTTTTTTTATCTTGTTAAAAATAAAGTCTGTGCAAGTGTTCTACCATTCAATTTTTCCTCAACTTCAGCTAGAGGAAGAGGAGAAAGTAAAACTGAAGATATACCACTCAAACAATATATTGTTATTTAAAAGCAGCAATAATAAAAAACAGTAATACTAGCACAATCTATTAGTTTATTAAACAACAGCAAAAGAACCCCAAACAAACAAAAAGCAAAAACCCAAACAAAACCCACCCAGAATTAAGAACACTTTACTTCAAGTGTTTCCTTGAAAAAGTAAAGTCTAAGTCCAGTTCCTTTTAGATTACTTGAATTAAGCTCTCAAATGTCACTGGAAACATAAGCAGTAGAAACAGAGCACTAGAAATTGCCAGGAGAGGTTTTAAACTAAACAAGAAATTTTGGTTTTATGCCATCTCCTCAAAGCATCTCTCTCTCTAAACACAAAGAGATAAAACCATTCTTAAAAGCAAGAAGAAACTTTTCTTTATGGCAAGACAACAAAGACAAACATTAAGTTACCATTCCCACTAGAGAAAGAAAAATAATTCCAACCATAAATAATGGTACCTTCAGTGCTTAGAGCATCAAACTCTTCCACAATTTCCCCAGTCTGGCACATAATTGAGAAAACAACTTTTTGGAGAAACAAAAACGAAATCTTCAAGCAGCACCTCAAAACTAAAGTGCTGCATGTGCAGTTTCCATCTGAAACCACCCCTTTTGTGTGCACCTGAGCTGAGCAATAATCCCAGCTGCTGGCTCCATTGGGATCACCTGCAGCCAGTTCAGCACGGCTGGGAGCAATGACCCTCAGGGCTTTCCTTGGGCCTCACTGCTCCTCACAGGCTGATCCTGCAGTGCAGGGATAAAGAAAATTATTCCCTGATAATCGAATTTCCCTGCATGTAATGGGCAATGGGGAAATGAACAAGAGAAATCAGAATTCCCTAACAGAATTGGTTTTTGCTTAAAAGACCATCAAGGGATTTGTAAACTGATTTGTAGAAATGAAAATAATTTGAAATCCTGTTTTAAAAATGTGCTGCAAGACTATGGTCGCATCTCCTCTTAACAGGTTTATCAACATAGCTGTGGCCTCACACCCGCCTGAGTTATACAGAGCTGGAAACTCCATTTTTCAGTCCATTTTAAAACAGGCCAAATACGATGACAAGAGATGTTAACGGCAGGAATGTAACAGTGGAGGTTCAGCTCGGGACTTTTGCAAATACCGCATTTCCCTGACTCTCAGGGGCCCCAGTCTATCGAGGGCACTCGTGCCTGCGGCCGCACAGGACAGGTCGCAGCCGCCCTCCAGCTGCCAGGTGTGACGCCACCGTGCCGGGATGAAGCCAGGTGTGACATCAGCGGGACAACCCTCACAGTGACGTCACCGTTCAGTATGACATCATCGCTCGAAAGGCTGACGTCAGCGCCTCCCCTCACACCGCTGAGGGCACGATCCTTCCCGCCTCCCTCCCTTCCAATCAGCGAGGCGCTTGCCTGTCGGCTGTCCGCGACCAATCACAAGGGCTCTTACAACCGGCTCCGAAGCCGCCGCCATCCCATTGGCTGTGCGGGGAGAGCTGCCCGGCGGTGATTGGCGGGCGGCGCGGCGCGCGGGGTGGGCGTGGCCGTGGCGGCTCCGCGGCGTGTGGGCCCCGCGGGTCCCGGTCCCGCCATGGCGGCGCTGCCCGGGCCGCGCAAGCGGAGCGGCCCCGCGCTCTGCGGGGACAGCGGGGCCGCGGCCGCCCCGCCCGCGCTCCGCAACGTCCTTCCCCCGCACAAGCGCCCCAAGAGCGCCGTGACCGGCATCGTGGACCCCTTCGGGGACAGCGATGACTTCACGGCGGACGACCTGGAGCAGATCGACATCCTGGCCTCGCAGGCGCTGTCGCAGGATCCGCCCGCGGGACACGCGTGGCGAGCCCCGGAGCTGCCCCGGGCCGGGCGGCAAGGTCGGTGTGTCCCGGCGGTTGCCCCTCACTGCCCGCGGCTGCGGCGGGGTTTGCTGTCCTTTTAGGATGGCCTGGGTTGGCAGGGACCTCAAAGCGCATCCAGTGCCACCCTGCCATGGCAGGGACACCTTCCCCTGTCCCAGGCTGCTCCCAGCCCTGTCCAGCCTGGCCTTGGGCACTGCCAGGGATCCAGGGGCAGCCACAGCTCTCTGGGCACCTGTGCCAGGGCCTCAACACCCTCACAGGGGAGAACTTCTTCCTAATACCCAACCTAAATCTCCATCAGCGTGAAGCCCCTCCCTCTAATCCTGTCACTACAGGCTCTTGTAAATAGACTTGCTCCATCTTTCTTGTAAGTCCCCTTAATGGAATGGTTCCTGCCTGTTCCCCTGGGCAGCAGCACCTCACGGTGTCAGAGGGATGGTTGGGATTCAAGGAATAACGAGAATAACAATCCCAGCAGGAACATTGCATTGATCTCATGGCTCCAGGAGCCCGTGCCTGGGGTGTGTGTGAGACGAGGGTGCTGCATGTTAAACCTGCCAGATAAAAAACCCGAGTTTCCTAAACTTTTAGCATGCTTTAGGTATCATATTCTGGTAGCATGTTGGCTTTCAGAAGTTTTTCCCCTGTTAATTTCCACTAATAAATGCATAGCATGCTTTGTATTAACAGCTGACTTTCAGTTTTACTTTGAAAGAAACGAAAGCAGGGGTTTCCTCACAATGAACCTTAGAGATCTTGAATAATCCAAGTATGTTGTAGCAACCCTGACATCTGTCACCTCTCCAGGTGAATAAGTTTTCAGTGAACACTTGTTTTTTCATTAACTGAAGTTATCTCAGAACAAATGCTTGCTTTTGCTGTGGGTCATCTTGCTGGTTTAAGATAAGAGATGATCTTTAAGGTCCCTTTCAACCCAAACCATTCTGTAATTAGAAATTTGAAGGGGCAGGGGTTCTTCTGTTGTAAGAATTGATGCACAAGCACTAGCAATGTTCCTGTGGTGGCTGGGTGGGGCAGTTTACCTGTTTGTAATTGTAATAAAATACTAAGATATTCAGATGTATGCAATGACAAATATCAAAACCTAGGTGTTGAGTCACCAGTGATGCACATTCATCATCTGTGCTTCAGATTTTGGCTTTTCCCTGCAGCAGGAAGCAGAGCAGAAGATGGTCTGATGAGAGATGCATTCCAGTTTGAAGTGCTGCAGACACAGCATGAAGAAGTCAAACAGAAGGTTGGCAATATCCTCCCTTCTCCTCTAAATATCATATTTTTGATAAAAAGGTGGGATAAATCCAGTCCCAAGCATTTAATTCTAATCAAGGTGATGTAATCTTTGTAATCCAGGGGTGTGTTAAAATAATTGTGCTAGAAACAGCTCTACTAATAGTAAATTTTATTTCTTGGTCATTTCAGATTAGCAAATGCTAATTTTTCAGTTTTATTTGTTCCCTATCAAATAATTTCTCTGCCCTGTCAGCCAGAGTTGTTTTGTTCAACTGAAAAGGTTTGAGACGTGACTTTCAAGTGATTTGTTACTTTACCTTCTGGTGGTCATTTATGCAAAGATACTCTGTTTCCCTTCCTCCCTTCTCTGTATCTTTCCCAGCTCTATTTTATCCACCTGTATCAGGGAGTTTCCTACCTGTACACCACATTAAATCATAATTTTACAGTTGCAGAGAAGTGTCTTTCTGATGTTTTCTTCTTGCTTTTCTGAGTAACTTCTTTATTACCCCCAAAGTCTTGTCTCTGAGTGGTAGTGGCTGCTCAGGGAGTATTAGAGACACAATGTCATGAAGATTCTGTCTGTCTTAGAGTGCTTGCTGGCTGTCCTGATGGATGTAGTAGTATAATTAAATTATCACTGTTATCATCCAAATAATTAATAAATTATTGATGTGTGTGACTACAACACTTTTTTTTTTAAAAAAACCCAAAAATAATTGCAGAGAAGGGGAAAGAGAAGAATGATTTTGTCATTTTTTAATTATTTTAAAGAAAACAGTAGCTGAGAATGATTTAATTAATAAAAGATTAGAGGCAACATGTGTGGAATTTCTAAGCTGGATTACCAGGAGTATTTTTCTCCCTAGAAATTACAAATACACATAATTTTCAACCATATACTGATGCAAATGCATACTTTTGGCTATATTCATCCTTAAATGTAATTCCTCTGTTTGCAGCTGAAAGAAATGCAGGATGAAATTCTCACTAAAAATGGAGAAATTAAAATTCTGCGTGACTCAATGCAGCAGATGGAGCATGCTATGGAGGAACAGAAAAAATCCTACCTGCTACTGGAACAGCAGAAATCTCAGATTTTGAGTGAAAAAGAAAAAGAGTTCTCCAAAAAGGTTGGTAAATATATCAGTTAACTGCAGATGCTGATTTATGACTTAATGATGTCCCAAAGCATTTAGTCAAACGAAGAACATTTGTGTGAAATTTGTGTGAAACTTACACAATGTTTGCTTTTATTTTCTTCCCTAGAAGAAAATATTTGTAAGAACTTGTTGAGGGTTTTCCCCTGCCAAAATAAAGGAGTAAATTCAGGTGGTGGAAGTTTTCATTTCCTTATGCTTTCTTGAAGCCATCCTGAGAACCTTGCAATTGGGATGTATGTTGGAGTGGGAAAAGTGACAGAACATGCTTTGTGGCTGTGATGAGATTGCTGCTCTGGTTGCAATCATCTCTGAGCAGCCCTGGAGAGGACAGGGGCTGCTCTGCAGCCTCACTGGAGCCATGCTCTGCATGGCACTTGCTCTGTCTTAGCCACTCACAAAGGCTTCCTGCCTCAACTCCTGGCTTTTAGACAGTGTTTACTGGGCTAACATTCCTAAAAATGGAGATGTGGGAGTTCCCATAAAGCAGATGGTGACCTGGAGCTCCCTGGTAACTCAGTTGCACCACTCCTGAACTGGTGACAGTGAAATGCCCTGAACTCCCTTTCAGGTACAGTCCCTGCATTCAGAGCTGCAGTTCAAGGATGCAGAAATGAATGAATTAAGAACACGACTTCAGAACTGTGAGAGAAACAAACACCTTCAGGCAGTTCCAGCAACAAGGTAGGGGGGTTGGAAAAGGAATTTGTGTTCATTTTTGCAATATATGTGTTTAAACTATTGAAGAGGTTTTATTCATGTGATCTAAGATCTAAGATCTATTCTCTTTAAAAAATACAACAAAAAAGTCTGATGACATCTGTGGAATTTGCTCAAAAATGAGCCTTCCTTGTATCTGTGACAGAAATTCAAAGAGTTTATAGTGAAGTATCTCTAAAACATCAAACAGTGCAAAGAAAACAGATTGTTATTTAATAAAATAATTACAAAAGAAATACTGATTTGTCTTTTTATCTTAGCCCTAAAAAGAATCTTGCAGTACAAGTGAAATCAGGAGGATGTTCTCCACAGCCAGAAAGAAGATCTTTTCCTACAAAGGAATCCTTCAATGCTGAAACATCCACTAGGCCATCAAGTTCTTCAGGAAATTTGATGGCCCCGACTACTTCAAACAAAGAAGGTAAACCCATGTACAGCTTGCAGCATTTTTAGTTACATGTAAACATTCTACATTGGAGAAGTATTTTGTGACTGAACAGTTGCAGTCAGTTCACAGTTATTTATTTTGGTTTTGGTTAGGTTTTTTTTTCCACTTTATACCAACTGGAGTTAAATAGCCACGACTGAAATTTGCATGAAGTTCATTTAATTCATACCTCAGTACCAGATGCTAAGGTGACAGTGATGAAGTGGCCAGTGGCTGCAATAAAAAACTTTATTGTGTGATGAACAAAAACATCCAAATTGCTGATCTGTCTTTCCTCATTGCACAAAGAACAGGAAATAATTTGCTTATTTCTTGGTCTGTTAGTCAGCTAATGCATGTTTTGTATTCTTGCTCTAGCTTTTTGGGGATTGGATTTTAAAGGGTACATATTTAGCCCTATTGAAAGAAGCAACTGAAACAATGTACTCATTTCCTCTTTTCTGTGTAGGGCAATAATTCTCACAAAATTCCGTCTTAAAATTCATTGAGTAAACCTTAGGAAATTAATACCTGCATATGGTTGAAGATAGCTATAATATGAAGCAAAAATAGTAGTTTTTTAATAGCAATGGGAAATAATAAATGTTAGAAATGTGGATGTCATCAACTAATGCTTACTGGAAGAGACATGAAAAATCTGAGATGCTGCTGTCAGTTACAATGTTCATGCTAAAAATATGGGCAGTGGGAACTCCAGCAAAAAGAAAAAAATGCAGTAGCCTGAAAGCATTAGTATTGCTATTGTTTGTTGCTATTAGCATTATTATTGCTATTGTAACAACACTCAATATGCTATTTGTTTGAAAAAATACATTTGTTTACTTTTTTCCTGAACTCTGCAAGGCTTGGCCTTGGTTTGCTTGGTAATTGTGAGAAATAGAGATGATTAAAAGATTATCTAACACTGTGGCTGTGTGTACAGATCTGTGTTCTCCCAATCCCTGTTTGTTTCAGACAGGAAGATAACCCAGCCTGAAGTTTCATCCCTGAAGCAGCACAAAGCAACAGGAAAAAATGGTTCCTACAACTCTGTCCTCAAACAAAAAACACAAGGTAATATCATTCTGGTAATGCAGAGATAAAACCAGGGAACATGTACCTTAAAAAAACCACTATAAAGCATTTTCAGCAGTCAGCTCCAAGTATTCTTTAGGGTACTGTCTTAGTGGAATTGCATCACATAATTTCAATGTCTGGAGTAGAAAATGGAGGGCAAGTCACCAGAACACCTGGGATATGTGATCACTCTGCTCAAGCTATTTTGCTAATATGGGATCATAATTAAAAGACCTCTAAATATAACTTGGTTTGTATTTAAATATCTAAAATTAATTTTTCTGAAAATCATCCTCCTGTTAAGAAACAACATTCATAATGAAAAAACCAAACCAAAGTTGAGGTTGTGAGCACTCTCACAATAAGGCTGATCTTCTGAAATACTGTTTTTTTTGTTGTTGTTGGTGATGGCAAATCTTCTCCAAAGAAAATTTTGTGTCCTTCCAGGTTCTATCTTGCTGAATGCACTGATGAAGCAGCCCATAGTCCCTGGGTCACTTCTGGGTTTCTGCCACCTTCTCAGCAACTCTGAGCCTCTGTCTGGAGCTGTGTCGCCCCCCAACTCTTTGGATCCGTAAGTTTTATTTTCTTTTTTAAACTGTATCTGCCACATTCAGCACAGTGGCATTCTCTGTACTAAGAAACACTTGGTCATGCAGGACAGCTCATTCCCTGTGGTAAATTATGCTCTGCTTAGGCCATTTAGTGCAAAATTTGGAACATCATTCTGTATCTTTGATTATCACACATACCAAACACTGGAGCATCCTTAAAAAATAAATTAAATTAGGTTAATTATCAGTTAGGGGAAGGCACAGAACTAAAGTAAAGCTGTGAGCAGCCTTGCATTGCAATGAGGGAAGCACAGAAACATCATGGGTTAAGGGGGAAGAAAATGCTGAAGATGTGATTAAAAAGTTGGTTTTATATCTTCAAAATATAAACTGTGTTCAAATTGTAATGTACAATTGGTGTGCAACCTTTCAAGATATATTTGTATTTCCTGGTAAAGCATTTTAAATATGAAGATTGGATATGAATTATAATAGTTCTTCACTTTACAGAATTAGTACCTGAAATACCTTTGCTTTTCAGATAGGTTATTTTATTGGTGATGAAACCTGGAATGCTTTGAAATTACTCTTCCATGCAGGCATCAAGGAGTAGGATGATGTTTTTCCCCCTTTATTTCCTATGTTGGAAACAGACATCTCTTAGTTCTCTGGCTTTTCTATTATTCAATTCATATTATGGATAACTTGGATTTCAAGTCTGTTCTTGTGAAGCATTTCCCTTTTACTTTTATTTGGACAGGAAGCCCACACAACTCCCCAGCAGCAGGACAACTCAAGAAGGAATCGCTCCTCTTGTATTCCTGCAAGAAGCTCAAAAACTGGCAATGACAGGACTGAACTTGATTGCTCTGGATGAAGGATTATGTGAGGGAAGGCCAGCAGAAGGCCAGGGAGGGCTCCTGCCCCTCACACAGAGCAGGATCCCAGGTGCTGTGCACCTCCTGCCCTTGCTGGAGCACCACATCGGTGCCTTCTGCCGAGCGGAGCAGCTCGGGGACACGCCAGGGAATGGAGCCTGTGGCACCCACCCAACTGCTGCTTCCAGAGCCAGCACAAACACGGGCCCAGGCAAGGAGGACTGCAGGCTAAACCTTGAAGAAACTACTCTTGTGTCACTGGGGATCCTCTATTATCTGGTGTTCTACAGCTGGGATGTTGTCCACACGTTGCTGTCTGCTGAAATGGAGAACAGTTCTGCTGCTGGAGATGAACAGGTTTCCAAGATTGACAAAAATGTGTTGTGTGACAATCAGTGTGACAATAAAGAAGAGAGCAGGACACAAGGAGGGCTGGCTGCTCCACAGGATCCTCCCAATACTGATGGAGCTCAACATTCTTTGTTTAAAAAGCTGCTTCAGATTTTAGCTTTTTCTGCTGCAAGGGGTTCCCAGACTGACAATATCCTGTGCCAAAGCCTAAAGGTTTTGGTAAAATTAGCTGAAAATTCAACTATGGACTTATTAATAAAGTAAGTCAGTAATAGCTTTAAAATTATTTCAGAGTCTGTTGTTAAGTAGTTTTCATTCTCTGTTAAAACTCATCTGGGCAACTTCTACTAAAAGATGTGCTATGTATGAGAGAAATCACATCTCAGATCATATTTGAGAAGCAGCTGAGGATCTTGCTACTGCCTTTGCTGTTAATGAGTGTAATAATCATCCCTGATCAGTAACGAGGTTTGCTGATGATATTCATATGAAGCAGATGCTGTTGCCTCATTGAAAGTGAAGAAGCTTTGTAACACTGATTTTGGGGTTTTTGTGATTGCTGGGAGGTGCATAAGGAAGAAAAGCACAGGATCTCATTCTGGCAGGTATAACTGCCAGAGTGAACTGCAGAGTGACTGCCAAAGTAACAATGTTTTCCAGCATACTTTGTATGTTCTGAATAGCTTAAAATGCACAAATTATGATACTGTCTACGGGAAAGTAGTGTATTTCCAACTTGTGACTGCACTTCCCTTTTCTAACCCAGTTTTGTTTTGAAGTTTCCAGCACTTAGTGAGCTCTCAGGTGCTGCAGCGCTGCCTGCGGCCCGAGACCCCTGTGCCTGCCGTGCTTCTGACTGTGAGGCTGCTGGGAGCCCTTGCTCAGCACCACCTGCTGGCTGCTCAGCTCTGCTCCCATTCAGGTAAACCCTGCAGCAGACACAGAACTGTTACCATGACCCACAGTAATGCTAACAGGCCTTGCTCCAAGGTGCTGAAACCTCAGAAGGCCACAAGCTTGCTCTGTTACCTGAAAACTTGTTTTCTGCTTATGATTTGGAGAGTGTTTGTGTTGTGGTGTCTGTCTAAAAGCAGTGCTTTTGATAGCCATTTTAAAATCACTTTCTAGAATGTGTATTTAAGGTTGATGAGGAGAAAGGGGCTTTGAGGAGTTTTGAAGTTAAATTTATCTGTGCTCATGGCACTGCTCAGAGATTCCAGTACTCTGCATGACAGATGATCTCTCTTCAATTCCTTATGAATGAACCAGGACAGGATTACCACAAAGGCAAAGATAAGGTTTAGGGGTACCAATTTCCTCAGCACTGCTGAAGATGTGGCAAGTAAAACAAGAAGCTGAGCCTGTACTATGAGCCCTAGGACAGAACTCAAAATGTTTTCTTGCCTGATAGCATTAATTTTTGTCATGAACAAGTGGCTGGCTGGAAAAAGAACAAAGTTCTCTCTGTTTCAGACACCTGCCTTCTCCTTGCACTCTACATGTACATAACATCAAGACCAGACAAATCAGCATCTGAAATGCTTTGGCTTCAGCTGGAGCAAGAGGTAACCATGGCTGAGTGTCCATGTGCTCTTTCCTTCTTCTTCCAGTTGGGGGAGTGGGAGGAGCAGGATTGTGCACAAATTGTCTGAAAACAAGTTCTTCTCTAGCTGAAATACAAAACTGCCAGTATGGGCTTGCAGTAAGGGATTACATTGATTTTTGAAAGGACCTGCCTGAAACTGAATCAGTAACTATCCTTGAAGAGACCATTGCTCATAAAAGCCTTTCAAGTCACTGAAAAAACCAAGGGAGACCCTAGGATGGCTGTAGATGTTCAGCACTAAGCTTTATTTTCCTTTTAGAGCAATAGAAGAGTAAAAAGAAGCAAGATTTGCATTTCAGTTTGATTGTATTTATAGCATTTAAAGGCATTCTGTTAGGAATCTAATTATTAGGATTTATATTCCTTGCAATGAATGGAAATGCTACCTTGCTGTTTTAACAGTCATGATTATATATAGAAAGAATACCTTTTAAACCTAATTTGTGTTGTTTGTACAGACAGAAGTGACAACAGACTTGTTTGAGGTTCTATTTGCTCTACTTCTCTCATTTTAAAGAATTTGGAACCCTTTCCATTACCCCCAGCTGCACTGTTATAGTAAGTGTAAACACATTATTTGTATGCAGTGAATTAGAGGCCCCTGACCTTGTCAGCTTTGCTCATAAGAAAGTTGAGGTTTCTGTGCAAGGCAAACTCTGTCTAGGAAGTGTTACAGGGAAAAAAACCTGTACAACTTTGAGGATAAAAGACATCAGCTGTTAAGAGAAAAAAATACCCCAAGCCTATTTGAAACTAGGAATGAATTATCCTAAGCTGGCTCTGACTCTAACCCAGCCTGTGTTTGTAACAGACTCTGAGGCTCCTGACACGCTGCATGTGGTGCTCCAGAGCAGTTTTATTTCCTGGCACAGACTGTCAGTGCTACCTCGAGGTATGTTCCCCCAATTTACCCTGCTGACAAATTCCCAGTACTCAATGCTGAAATTGCTTTTTGCCCTTTTTATTTTTTTGCTGTAGAGAAACAGAAGTGTTGTGTACTTTAGAGGAAGCTGGCTTTGTCTTGTTAGAAAATATCCTGACATTTGAAAGTTTGAAGAGATTAAGCAATAAAGTTCATATTGAAATTTCTGCTCCTATATTTTTGCTTTGTGTGTTGAGGCACTGTTTTTCCTTGCAGGTGGTGAAGACACTAATTGTGATGCTGCACAGACAGTGGATGAAGATCAGATCTGAGAGCAGCTTGTGTGCACACAGGGAACGAGTTATTCAGTTTTTAAGGGATGCTGTTTTACTGCTGCACAGCCTGTCTCAAAAAGATAAACTGTTCCATGAGCACTGTTTGGAAGTTCTCCATCAATATGACCAAGCCATGCCAGGCATAAGAGCCATTCTCAAAAAGACTCAAAAACTGAGTGCCTCTGAAGGTAAAAATGTGTCACATGTTGGCTTTTTTCCATGTTGCAGAAATAAAAATCACTTTTCTCTTTTAACAAGTACCACAGCTGGTTGTTGCTCAGACCTCTGGAGGCAGTTTAGACTGGATATTAGGAAGAAATTCTTCCCTGTGAGGGTGGGGATGCCCTGGCACAGTTGCCCAGAGCAGCTGCTCTGTTCCTGGAAGTGTCCAAGGCAAGCTTGGATGGGGCTTGGAGCAACCTGGGATAGTGGAATGTGTCCCTAAAAAAGGCATTAAAGGAAAGAAGGGGAGATGTTTGTGTGACAAACCCAAAGACCTGTTTGCATGGAACCTTCAAGAATGTTATTTGCTGTGGTCTTCTACCATCAGTATGTTCTAAAATGCAGATACCAGCTATAATTACACTGTATGAAGCAGGGAAAAAATCATCCTCTGAAACATTATTATTTTTTGTTGCAGAGCTGATTTTGGATGAATTGTATCCTCCTGAGCCAGAAGAGCAAGGAACAGACTCCAGCTAGCCAACAGCAAAGATCTCTGTCCTTCCTCATCTGAATCATCATTGCCAATGTAAATGTGAACTTTGAATCATCCTTTCAAGTGCTAATCTTGGGCTGCACTCAAACACAGCACAACTAAGACACTTTTCACTGTTGCAATTATTTCAGTGCTATCTAAATGTAGCTGAAAGCAAAGGAATTCTGATGAGAGTGATACTGCTGTGCAAACTCACTCAATGGTTTATGACTGGTTCTGGTAATGAATTCCATCCTGTATGAAACCACTGTGAATGGAATGGAAATTTCTCTCTATTCTCCATTTTCCTGTGACTACAGCTGAACTTGTGGTGCTGAGGTGTTTGGCATCACTGCATTCATATGAAAGCCTTTTGAAAACCCTTGTGCCTTTTGTAGCTGTACCACTTCTTCCTTGTGTGACTTCCAAAATTTTCATATTGTTGATATTAGTAAACAGTTTATAGTGATTTTAAAAATCCTTCTAGAAACAACTTAAGAATTGGCAGTTCACTACAGGGCTTTGAATTTCTTGCTGAGGATTGATGAAATTGAGGTCAGATGACCAATCTCCTGAAAGAGGAATTACTGAGATGCCAAACCAAACAATACTAGAACTTACATTTTACAATTCACCTTAAAAGAGATGGCACTGTTGAGGGTTGCATCCTAGGCAATAGAAGGATATTTAAATGTGTGCACAATGCCTGGGATTTTTGGTCATGATGAAGATGGAAGAGCCTCCCATCCATTGCTAGGATTCAGCAGCAAAGGTTGGAGGAAGAGCTGCTGCCCCACCTTTGAAGTGTGCATGACCCTCACTCACTGTCCCACTGGGCTGCAGGTCACCAGCTGGGCCTCAGACCCTAAAAAGGGAAGTGAGTTATTAAAATGAGCCCAGACCTGTGTTTAGATGGGAGAGCTCTTTTCCATTTTCAGCAGGGGCTTGGTTAAGAACAAGCCTGGATCCAGCAACCAGGAGAACAAGAGATTGCATGAGAGTGAGAAGGAAGCCTTTGGAAAATTGGGAGACATTCTATTCTCTGGTCATTGCCAAAGAGGCTGTGCCCTGCCCTGCAGCAGAGAGCCCGCTCCAGGGTGCTCAGCAAGCTCCTGGCTTGGCTCAAAAACTGGGATAATAATCCTGCACCTCCAGAGGCCCAAAGCTCCTTCCTCCCCTCAGCCTGGGCTCAGCCTCCTCCTCTCTGAGCAGCAGCTGCAGCAGGCAGGGCCAGGTCATTTCTGTGAAACACAAGCTGCCAGCTGCTCCTCTCAGTAACAGGTTTCAGGTCCCTGGTAGCATCTGGAAAACTGCCATGTTCCTGCTGAGATGCACCAAGGAAGGATGCACAGGCACAGAGCAGCAAAGCCTTCCAAGCCCCTGTGTGTGCTTGCATGGTCACAAACCTGGAAGTGTCACCAGGCACTGGACAAGACAAGCTGCATTTATTGGTGTGACAAAAAACATTTCACTTGTCTATGTAAAATAAATAAGCAAATAAACAAAGCAACTCAAAAAAAAAAAAAAAAAAGAGAAAAACAACCACCAAACAACATTTCCTAGTCTTCAGGATTAGAGGGAAGGCCTGGAAAGTGCATGTAAAAGCCCTTTCCTTCCTCAAAACCAAAAAAAACCATTAGGATAATACCTTAAGAACAGCCCAATGAGCAGGAGCTGTGGTAAAGCAGTATCTGGCCATGAGCCTGCTGTGAGGGGCAAGCTTAGAGCTGTCCTCACAAAGATATGACAGTCACAGTTCCTCAGATATCCTAAAATGCAGTGATCATCAGTTTTCAACAGTTGTCATCACTTAATTTTTCTAAACAATTTGAGTTTATAGAGATAAGAGATGTTTAACCCATCTGGGTGAACAGACCAAATGAACTGTTAAGAACTTGGACAAAAAACAGTTCCCTAAAGAATCCCAAACTGCTGGAGCAATCCAGTTCTAAAAAGTTGTTTTAAAAAAATCCTGGCTTCATCTAAAGGGTGTGTGTATGGCAACTTGGAAAAAAGGAGAAGTAGACTATTGCTAAACTTTATATAAACAGAAGAGTTATCTCTGGAAAAAACTGGTAGGAAAACTCTTAACTGTTCCCTCCTGGCTCTGCATCCCTTCCCATCCACCCCCTCTTACAGACAACACCCAAACATGCACATTTACATTCTCATTTTCTCCCAACTCTGGACTTTAAAGTAGTACAACCCAGGCTCCATACACCAAACAGACCCAATCTCCTACACTCTGACTGGCAGGAATCACAGTAACATCATGTTATTGTGAAATTAAACCACAGCTTTTGAAATTGAATGCATTGTCTGTTCACATTCCTAAGGAAAAATGAGGCTGTACTCCTAAAGAGCAAAGGCAAAAAGAAATATACTTACAGAACCACCAGAATTATTTCAGACATTTACAGTGATCAACCTTGTCAGGATTATTTTAAGATTGTGCTGACTTTCAGCAATTCTTCACTTTTTACTTTCTCCTGGAATTTTTCTCAGGATTCAAAAGGTCCAATCATGTATGCAACAGCTCATCATCCCTGATGATCAGTTCTTCACTGCCTGAAGAATTCCCACCATAGCAGCTTTTCATTTCCCCACCATGTTACAGATAAGCTGTGCCTCTGTATTAACTGAGAAAAGCAATTTCCTCTGGCATCGGGCACAGGCACAGGACTGAACAATGAAGTGCTGAGCACAGGAAAGCCACTAGGCATCTTCTACACATGATTATCACATTCCTCAGCAGCAGCACCCATCTGCTTCCCTGCCCCTGGGGATGGCAACCAGGGTTTCCCCTTGGCTGGAAGCTGAGCTCACCACAGCTGCTTTTCCCTGCTCAGTGAAACCTTGCTCAATTCTACACCTTGCACATCATTGACTTGGTGAGGTTGGAAGGGCCCTCTGCAGCTCATCCAGCCCCCAAACTGAAACAAACTCCCACAGAAAAGCCAAAGAGCTGCTTTGTGTCATGTCAGGCCTCAAACCTCCATCTTTTTAAACCAAGCTGGCATGGGTGAAGATTGCAAATACAAAATGCATTGTTCTGTAGCACACAACATCCCTGACCTGAGTTTATTCACATTAATCCCACAAATGAGCTACAGCTTAAAAGCCTGTGCTAGACAATTACAACAAAGTCATCCTAAGCACTGAATGTTTTTGTTACAGCCTGCAGTGTTAGTTATGGCTAGAATGGCCAAATGGTTACAGTTAGGGTCAAATGCAGCAGTTCTGCCTGCAGAGACTGTTATCTCTGTGAATGTAACAGCAAATGCCAGCTTCCAATGTAAATTGTTAAAAAATGTACATTGTTGATTGTAATTTAGCAGACTGATAAGAAAAGGTGATATGTGATATCTACAAAGATTTACAAACCCACTGTGGCTGAAGTTTATCAAAGTGCTTCCAAGACCTTCACACCTGAAGGTGACTGCCAGCACTGCTGAGCCTGAACTGATTTGAAAACTTAATCCTGAAGCTTGTCAGTGTAATAGTTGCTCAAAGGCTAACCTGCTTTTGAGAATATCCAGAGGAAACTGCCACTTTATGTTCATATATGGCCAAAATGTAATAACCAGTGCCTGTATTGTCCTAACAGAGGTAACACAAACAGTGATGTTTTAATCTATGCATTAATCATGTTGTAGGTTGGTGTGTTGAGAATGAACAATTTGTTTTGCTTAAGAACCTCAGCACAGCTGAGCTACAGCCCCTGTCCAGCAGTGTGAGAATGACATCCTACCTGATTCCAGGGGCAAGGGACCATCAGAGAGTGAGTCACAAATCCCATTGCAGGAACAAGAAGTGTTAGAGTGAAAAGGCTGCAGTAGCTGGTTTAAAAGTTATTTTGAGTGCAGTAAGGGAAATGGGATATCAAAGGTTATTTTATAATGGCTAACTGGCTCTGAGGGGGGCCTGCTTTTGCAGACGACTCAATTCCATCAGTGCAGAAGCCTGAGCTCTTGGACAAAATAACATTTCCTTCAGCTTTTTCTCACTTTTCAGGTTTAACTCATGCACTTTCCCCCCCCTCCTATATGGCTCACTGAAAAGCTGTAAATGTGACCAGGTTCCTGTGGTACAGGCTGCAAAAACAACTAGATAAAGTCAAATAATAAGCAGAGAGAAAAAAACAGGCCCCAAACCACTGGCTACAGCAAATCTGGTGAGTTACTACAAGTGCTGAGATATGATACTGAGTTTCCGTACTTGGAAAAAATAAAACAAGCAAGAATTGCTTGTTTGGCAATAATTGAAGTTTTTCCCTCCTGTGTGTCCAGCTCTTCCCACACAATCCTACCATGAGTTTTAAATGCATGCAAAGTTTAGTTCTGGAAAAATTCACACTACCATGGACAACTGCTGATTTAACATCATGAAAACACAACCAGCAATATTCCTCACCTAACCCTGGGCTCCCAGTTTTCAGTTCAGCCATTTGCTCTCCTATACAACCATTAACTGCAATAATAAAGGGTGAAGGTACCTTTGAAACCCTATGTGGTCCTTAAGGGAATCTGCAGGTTTTAATCAAACCCCAGGTTCTGCTCCTCAGCCCTGTGTGCAGAGAGGGGAAAGCACACAGCTTTCCTTTGAGCATTTCTCTGCCTGTCACTTCTCAAACTCAGCCATACTGGACAGGTGCACCTGCTAAGAGTCATGGGAAAAGAGAAACAGATGAACTATTATGAAACTATAAAAGCAGTGCCAACAGAATCATCACAAATAACTGCAATTTCCTGGTGTCACTTCTAGCCCAAACGTTGATTATATGTTTTCTAGATTTAGGTTTTTAGGAACATGCATTTTGTCTGCTGCCCCCAGTCAACTAAGAGAAAATATGAAATAAAACTAGAAGTGAAATTATTTGTATTGCACCTGCAACACACTATCAGCCTGTAGCTGAGACTCCAACAAATTCAAGGAGTAACACTACAAAACTACCCAATTATGGGGTTTTGATTTGGTGTGGGTTTTTTTTTTTATTTCTGTGTTTCGCCCTTTGTTTTTCTTTTAAATGCTACATTAGAATGTAGCTGGCAATTCAAGGTAATAATGCTGATACACTAAACAATTCACTGCTGTGTGGTGTCATATAAAGAATACTCTTGACCTGCTCAAAGAAAATATTTTCAAGTGAAAGACTAATGAGTTAGGAGTGTGAATACAACCTTTCCAGAACATTTTTATCAAAACTATTAAATACACAAAACACTTCAGCAAAACCATTTTCAGACAAAGTAGAAAGCACCACTTACCTCATGCTGAATTTGTCAATTTGATGAATGAGGCACAATACTCAACACCCAAGTCTAAACAGGTTGAGAAGATATTTTTAATGAAATTACAGACTTCCTTAGAATCAATCCTTTTGGACTTGCTTGGCAGCAGCCTGTCAGAGGATCATTCAGCAGCTTACACTGTCCTTGCTTTATTCTGTGATCTGTAATTTTGGTTAGGCTTCAGTCTCCACCACCAAAAGTGGTATTCATGATACAAGGAGACCCGAAGGACACTCAGTAACACCAGCTGTCAAACACATGAAAGAAAATGTAGCTTTGCAGACACACCCCTAAATAATACTCAAAATAAGGCTAAGAAAACCAAGTTGACAGAATGTACTTCAAACACTGAATTTATTACAAAGGTGCATAGAGTTTATGCCATTTGGTTTGAATACTTATGTTTAACCTACAAACAACATACAAAGCAAGGTTACAGTATGTAACAAAAGCAACAATGATTATCTAGTAAATTCAATATTCTACTGTCTTTAATTTCACATAACATTTCTGAAACAAAGGCACTTACAGAATTAAAAAAAAAAAGATATATCAACATTTAAAGTCTTAGCTCCCTCCCCCCTCCCTAGAGCACTGTGGAGAACAAGTGTGATGTGAAGGCAACAGCTACTGGGACTGACACATCAGCAGTGCTTAAACTGAAAACTTCTGGATCATCTCCACCTTTTCTGTAACCATCCCATTCTTGTCAGTATCTGAAAACAAGCTTCAACAAGTATGCAGGGCAAGAACCAAATAAAATTTGGTCCTACACCTCATTGTTAATGATGATTAATGCACTAACAATAAGAAATTAATCACAATCTGATTAATTTTGAACTGGACTATTTTCTCTTCTTTCAGTAAGTTTTGTAAGTGAATTAGTAATAGTACTGCTAAGGCAGCTCCTTGTACATTAATGACTGATCTCTTCCCTTGTACACAGCCATCATTTGCACATGTCCACTGATGGAAAGGTGTCCATTTTCAGGCTCCTTAACCCTCATCTCCCACAGAGAGCAGTGGCAATTCAGGACCATCTGTTTGGTCTGTACAACCTCCACCCCAAAGCCTCCTATTTGAGAATGTCCCTTACTGCTGCCTCCTTCCTTTGCTCCCATCTCCTCAGGGATGAGGACTGAGGCATCCTGCCATGAAACTGCAGACTTCCCTCTCCCAACCCAAACAGGACACTGTGATGCTCCCTTTGTCACACCAGGTGGGGGACAGGAAGAGCAGGGCACAATGACAACCTCAGGAACCCCACACTGAGTGCTGTACCTGCTCTCCCTGGCTCCACACAGGCTAACAAAGGTGCTGGAACAATCTCTGCCCTCCTTCTCCATGAATAAGCACCAGGGGTAGGATCTGCAGCATGGGATTTATTTCTGCAGTTCCTCAGTGCTCTCCCACAGAAACATTCCAGATTTCTAAGGCAATACTTCCTCCTCCATACAGAAGACACCATCCTTTTTTGGTTGGTCCCATGTAACATCTGACAGTGTCAGGAAGTTTTGCCCAATTTCTCAGCTGACATGGCAGGAAAGAGGAGGAACACAGACACAGGATACACAGATAAACGTTCTGTAAGTGCCTCTTGGCACCATTTAATGCTATTAACTTCAACACTCAGAAAGGTGTAACAGAGGGGCACAGGTTGTCATGAACCCCAGTGTAAAAACTTTCAACAAGTTTCTTCTGAAATGCCCTGAAAACTTTCTTAAAAAAAGAATTGTAATAATCCAGAAATAGACTCAAAAAATCAGGAAGGGGAACAAGGCTGCCTTTGACAACAGCAACTTCCACCCACTCTGTGAGGTAAAACAATGCCACCAAACAATAATATACCCCAAATGTAGAATGATAGGGCAAATGGCTCAATGGCCTCTCTAAAAAAGTAAAATCAGTTTAAAAAATATGTTAAAATTATTTCAGTGATTATGTCACAGTGATACATGCAAATAACTACATAGTTCTATGAGGCTTAACAACAAATTGCATTTCAATGTTGGAAAAGACAGAATTGTTGAGGACAGTGAAAAAACCCCCCACCTTATTTGTTTGAGCAATGAAAGATTCATAAGCCTAAAGCCCAAGCAGTGTCACCAGCCATGAGATGTCTCAAGATGTTTCATGACTGAAGGCATTACCTTCTTAAATAAAAATACATTACCTGCCTGTGACAAATCCTTCCTCTCCCTGACTTCTCATTCTGCTCAGCTTTCTGGGAATGCTAAAGACAAAGGGGAGGTGTAATGCTCACTGTGGCCCCTCACCCAGCACACTGTTACTCCACTGCAGACTGGATTTATAAAGCTCTGCAATTCTTAGGTTCCTGCCACCTACAGTTCCCACTAGAGACAGTGGAAAACCCCTGAGCATTTGAAAACCCCAATCTTCTGCTGATATCCCATCCCTCCTGTACAAGAATTCCTTCTCTGTGATGAGGCTGCCAAGGTACCTCTGTTAATGTGTCATTAAGGGGCTGATTTTAATTCCAAACTCATCAACAAGCTCAATTAAGTTTGTCCAATACTAGCTGAACAAGAAATACTCATCCAATAACTTTTATGGAGAATTTTCAGGGTTTCAGCTTTTGATCTATTTGGTCCTTTAAGTGGCAGAGTGTCTGTTGATTTCTAGCTATAACATCCAGTGGAGGCACAGTTTATAAACCTTAAAATTGGGACAGAAAACAAGGAAACAACCAACTCATGCTATTTAGAACTAGCTCAAAGGCAATTAAACATGGTGCACTACCCCTTACCAAAGGCAAATGTGATGCAAAAAAGGAAAATTCCCTTTTAAATGACAAATGAAATGTATTAAATTGTAGCTTACCTAACAATAGTAGCTTCAAAACAGGCAGAACTTACATAACATGTATCAGGTAGTTTCTTAGAGGTTAAGATTTTACATTTTAATACTGTGCAAAAGATTGCTACAGCTTTGGGTATTTGACAATGCTCATATTAGACCATTCCTCTCAAAATTATTGCACAGCAAATGGTATTGTGGTTGTGTATTTATGAAATACTCCTTCTTCTTGCTTCTCTCATTGGATCTAGAGCAAAATCTCTTTTTGTATTTGCCTGAGGTATAAATCAACTTCTGCAAGAAAAATACTCCTTCCTTGGAGCATTAAAAAAAAGAAAAGAAGATACTGAACTGATTTTCACTCTACTTTAACAAAAAATTGTTGTCTTCCAGAAAAATATAGTACATGAGCATGGTGTAAACAGAACAAATGATATTTTGAAAAGTTTTGTATGCAGAAGCACAGCAGAAGCTTTTCAATAGGTGGGCTTCTGAGGATCCATGTAAGCAGGGTTGTAAGGGGGCTGGGTGGGGTAAGGAGCTCCAGCACCAGCTGCAAAAGCAAAACACAAGAAAAAAAACAGATTTGTAAAAGGTATATTCTGAACTCTACATATAAAATGGCAATTTCTGCTTTGAGTGCACAGTTAAGAGGTTCAACCTAGCCAGCATCTTAATTGGAGACTTGAAAACAGCTTGTCACAAAACATCTGCATTTCAGAAGTAAGGGCACAAAAACTTTTGTTCTTGTTGGCTTTGGGGCTTTTTTGATGCTGAGTGTACATGAGCAGCCTTTAGGGGAGAACCTAGCCTAAAAAAAAGGAACAGATCTGGCTCAAAAAAAGAGCCAGTGGAAGTAAGGGGTGCACATACAAGAGGATATACCTGACAGTGTGCTGAGGAAAAAACAAACACTGGTAAAAGGACTAGACAAATCATATTAGGATTCCTGCAAGGAAAATGCTTTCCTGCTAAGTGTCAAAAAATTAATAAAGGAAGTAACATAAACGGGAAAAAATATCCCACCACTACAAGCACATGAAAGAGTTTGACTTATATACCAGATGTGCATCCCTTGGAAGAGATTCTTATTTTCTACTGTTCTGAGAAAAGCTGCTCTCAAGTGGCATCTCCATTTTCAGCTCTGTCAAACAGCACAAGTTTGTTCAAGCAGCACCTGATCAGATCCCTGGAAAGTGCAAGTGTGGTTATCTTGTGCTGATCTCTAAAGTGAGTGGGCTTGGCTCCTGTGTGGCAGAGCAGGTATTCTCCCCTGGCACATGACACAATTAACAGCCTGCCCTTGGTTAACAGGCAGGAGAAATGAAGGGAACAACTCTCACTGTGAGGCATTTTCAGCTGCCAACATTGAAAGTGTCTTGGTGTGTTCCCAGAAAGAAAAAAATCAAAAAAAACCCAAAACAAAACAACTGTTTTAAAACTAAAAACCAGCAACAGCCTGAGAAACCAGAGAGCAGGAGAAGTGAAATGACTAATTTACTGGCTCCCTCATATGAAAAAGATGAAGCCAAAGCACTCTGGCATAATCCTGTAAAAGCCACAGCTTCTTTGGCATTTATAACAGAAAAACAGAGTCAACAGTCCTGCCAAGTCAGTGTTTTCACATGTGGGACTGGTTTGCACATTATTAATATACAATTTCTAACTGTTTGCAAATCTTTCACACCATTAAAAGCCATTTTATATCCAAGTTGTCCTGGAAGTTACTTCCTAAGGGCATTATCTACTAGTCAGGGCTATACTTTGTTATGTAAAAGGATGACCAGTGAGGTTTGTAAGAGAACTTGAATATCCTGCAGGTAAAAGCCCAGTTTTGGCCTCTCTGAGCAATCTGGAGCCAATTGCTCAGAGAACAGCTATTACCAGCAGAAATGAGAATTAGTCATTGCAACAATAAGGCTGCATGAAAACAATGCTGTGAAAGAAGGAAAGCTGAAGAAAAAAGATTCTGATAATTTTAACTGCAAGTTGTCAACAGACTTCTCCTTTCAATCCCTTTGTCATGGGAGACTTCTCCTTTCAATCCCTTTGTCATGGGCAGGGACACCTTCCATGAGACCAGGTTGTTCAGGATTCCATCCAAACTGGCCTTGGACACTTCTGATGTGTCCACAGCTTCTCTGGCCAACTTGTGCCAGGGCCTCACAAACCTCACAGTAAACATTTTTTTCCTAATAACTATTCTAATAACTAGTGTTATATATATATATATATATATATATATATAAAAATTAATAACTATTCTAAACTTGCTGTCCTTTAGTTTGAACCCATTCCTCCTTGTCCTGTCACTACATACTCTTATAGAATAGAGCTCACAGATACAAGATTAGAAAGGGAATGTGGAAACATCCAACTCATGTATGCATATATATGTATGTATGTATGTATGTAAATTGACTTTGATTTTAATATTAAATGTCAGCTGAATTAGTAAAATGTTCTACTGGATCTGCTGACAGTCCCACACACTGCCAAACTTTGCCATACAGCTCCAGCTCACACCTCCTCTGGCAATGCTTAACACAGAAACAGTGAGAGGGAAATTTCCACCAGGGTGAGTAACATCATCCACCACAACCTGAGCTTTACAAAATTTGTTTACATTTGTATTAACACAGCCATAGACAATAATAAATGTAAATAACATAAGATCTTCTCCAGAGCAGCTGTCTCTGAGCTGTTCAGGGGATGAGAAGCACTTGGTGCTGCCTTACCTGCCACAGTTTCATGGTAAGCTGGGGGTCCTGCAGGCTGGGTGGGGTAAGGGGGAGGGTACTGGGCAGGGTAGGGAGCCACGGGCATGCCTGGCTGGGGCTGCACAGCCACGGGCTGGTAGCCTTGGTACGGAGCTGCTGCGTAGCTGGGTGGCACTGCTGGCTGCTGGGGATAGGCAGAGTGAACCACGGTCGTGGTGGTGGCAGTGGTCACCACAGCTACAGCAAGGAAAAGGAACATGGTTAGTGCTGGTGGTCCCTAAAGAAAAACCCCCAACAACTCCCAGACCCCCCACATGGTGGGATGGAAGAGAACTTCTAAATGCTCAGGAAATATTCCAAAACATCCCTCTGCAACCTCACATTCTGAAGCTGCTTAAATGCTGATTTTTAATATTTAGGTATTGCAACTTCTGAGCAGAGTATTTTCACCTCTTACAGGAACACAATTTTCCAGGAGGGATAAAAAAAAAAAATCATTTTCAAAGATGTGAAGAAGAAAATAAATCCAGAGCTACTCACGGCGTGGTCGTCGACATGCTTTGTACAGACAGCAACAGGAGCAGGTGAGGCACAGAATAATAGTGACAACAATCACTGCAAAAACAGTAACTCCAATGGCAATGAGGGTTCCAAAACTGCAAGACAGAGACCACAGAACTGGTAAGTGTCACTCCTTAACCAAACCTGCAGCAAACACATTGCTCCCCCTCCAATCTCTCAGTCCTTATTGGACTAAGAAACAACTGTGCAAGGCAGCGCTGCAGGAGGTCACGTCTGCTGAGGCAGAGAAGCTGAACCACCCCTGATAAGGGGTCTTTGGTCCCTCTCATTTTAGTCTGTGACTGTTGCTGTTTTAGTGTGAACACACAGGCTCAGAGCAAGCCCACAAGTTCTTCCCACATTCCCTAAGACCTCCCAGTCCCAAACTGACAACTGAAGACAATCTCAGCCCTGAAGAGATTCCTGGCAGGTTCCTTGGCCTCTGTAAGCAGTTATTTTAGAATCCATGTTTCATACAGTTAGAAAGAACTGAAATCCTGACTTTAGTGCAATAGCAAGTATGCCAGGTTACCTTATAGGATACAGAAACACTGCCTAAAACTCCCACATTTATTTTGGGAAGACCAGAGATTACAACAGCTTTGACTCCTGTGATGAGCACCAAATGATGGAGGCAGACAAAACCAGTCACCTCTCAAAGCTTTACAAGTTCTATTTACCACACAGGGGAGAAAAGATATCACAGCAAAGCCAGTGCCAATCCCCTTAAAGTGCTAAATGAAATGATCTGTTTCCTACTGTCTGAAATCAATAAAGCCCATCTTCCATGGAAGCCAAAATCTCCAGCACCCTTATTTCTTAGAAAACACACCATGCATTGGTTTTGGGACAATTGCAGGAAGTCAGTTTTAAAGAACAATCAGCTATAAAATAAAGACTAGAGAGCCATTTTCACATCCATCCTGTTTTTGTTTGTTGGTAGAGATTTTGGCTAAAGAGTTGTCTTTGGTTTTTTCCCCCACCTCAGTTTCCTGTCAACAGCTTTAAAGAAAAAAACATCTCCATTGCATCCAGCAATTTTCACTTGGCTACCAAACACCCGCCAAATGTGAAAATTGCATTTGAGTATCAGTGACACTGGAAGGTTAAAAAACTGACAAAAAGAATTGCAAAATGCTTTGCCCTAGCCCAAATTTAAAAGATCTCACCCCAGTGTCTTCTAGAGCAACTTAACCCTTAGTAAGCTGAGCACTGACAAATAGAAAGGCTCAATTTAAAATGCATTCTTTCACCTTAAGAGAGGGTGCATCAATTTTATTCTGTTTCTGCAAAAGCTAGAAGAATAAGCTTGAGTCAAATCTCTTCCAAAACACTGACTTTATGAAACTGTAACTGTATCTGGCTGAGCACTGATTCTGTGAAGCACTAAATGCAGCACTATGGATACAACCATGGAGTACTGAATGGGATACAGGAAGCAGGAAATGCTGCAGCCTCCTGAAGTAACAGTGTCAGAAACACTGCCAGGAAAATAAATGGATTACTGCAACACAACCACAGAATGTAAAGGTGAAAATAATGTGTTGAGGAAAACATGTGTGTTTTGCCCCATTTATTTGCACAGAACATTTTTGAGATGCTGACCCAAACACACACTCCTAAACACTCAGCTTTAAGTGGCCTCTCATCCTCATGAGCATTATCTTCACTTCAGCACAGTAAGTTCACAGCCAGCTCATCACCATCCAAAAAATCCCATTTCTTTCCAGCCTGGTCTAAAAAGCTAAATACAAATGTGATTTCAAGAGAAGAAAAGAGAGAAAACTGCACTCAATGGATTCATACACTGAATCACAATCCTGATTCCAATGTTCTCAAGAAACAGCAAGAACACCTGTGACAAACTACAGACACCTTCAGAAACTGCAGGACAAGAAATGTCAACTGCAATTTCTGATACTTGCAGAGCAGCCAAGAGCTTTTTCTTTTTCTCTTGTTTCCACTTTGGACCAGCCCTGAAAGGGCTCTCTCACTAGGGAAGCTGACATTACTTCCATTATACACAGCTATTCTCCAGCAACAGCAGCACAGACAAAGCAAAGAAGTTTTCCAGATTCTTCCTTGGGTTTTTTCCCCAGAAAGGGAAAAACACCTTCTTTGTAGTGAACTATGCTAAGGAAAGAAATTCTTGTGTCAAGGAGAGAGATTAGGGCTAACAAAGACAACTAAAATTCTTCACTTGTACAGACAATGAGCTTCTTAGAACTTTAGCAAAGGCTGGGGAGAATCAAAGGTATCAGAAAAACTGAGAAAGTGGAGAAATATTTACTCATCATAAATTACCAAGAACAGCAGGAAACTGGAATTGCCCCATCATCTTTCACAACCAAATCAATTTCTGATACAAGGAGAGAAAACAGCACAAGCCCATCTGCAGCCAAGCTGAGGGCCATCAACAGATAAAAACACTGACCATGGGCTCCATTTGTTAGTTTTTAATAAAGTTTTCTGCTCAATGAAGCAGATATCTCCTATTTGCCACCTCTAATAAGGAACACAACAAAAGCAAAGTTAAAAAACCAACACACCATGCCCTCGCCTTCACCAAGTCGTGAGAGACACCCTGGGCATTTGGATCACTTGTGTCCTTGGCAAAATGACACAGCCAGGACACAAGGACAGGACATTCTGCACCCATCTTCAGAAGGGTTAAATGCAGACACATGTTTGAGGTGCAGGTGTGTCAGGTGTACAGGCTGGAGTTCTGTGTTTGTGTGTGCAAACACTGTGATCCACTCCTGCCCACTGAAACACTGCCTGATAGCTGCAGACCAAATTATGAACTTTCAGAGACAGCCCAGCAAGTCAAATAACAGAGAGGAGTTAGCTCTTCTCAGTTCTTTAAGGAGTGCAACAACTGGTTACTGGCAGGCATTTTTATCATCTACTGCACAGCAGATAATTTTCCTGCCAGTGCCTGGGCTCATGCAGGCTAATGTGTTAGAACAATGTAAAGTAGGGAGATATTTACAGAAAAATCAGTAAGTGCTGTGAACTTGTAATTCATGTCATCAACACTCTCTTTTAACACTGGAGTTCTTCAACAATTTTTTTTCCTAAGTATTTATACTGACAACCAAAACCAGCAATACTCTTTTGGAATTTCTGCATGGTCAGTCACTACTGTAATAATGTCTTTTTTACTGCCCAAGGAGTACTGGTCTCAGCACTTCTTTAGCATTTAAGTGATATCCCACTACTGAAAAAGGTGCAGGAGGGCTGCCACTAACAGATGATGGTCAAGTGAAGTCAGAATGGTGCTCAACATACTCAGTGAACCTTGTAACCTTTAGGAGACAATATAATCCAGGTGCTGTATAAATACTCCCTTGCAGTGTGCTAACTGCCTTCTCAGACAAAAATTGCTTCATTTGATTGCTTTCACCTGATGAATCTGCCTTAAGGAGACACATCAGGTGCCTAAAGGGCGCTAAAATATTTGGAACACACCATGTTCACACTAAATGATAATTTAATTACCGTTAGCATTGTACATAAATGAAAAAGAAACGTGAGGGATTGTTGCTTACAGATTCTTCCCCTGAATGGTTAACCATGAGAAAACAAAGGCCAACGAAACCAAAAGCACACCTGAGCCTGCACTCTGCAAACAAACGTCAGAGTGCAGCAATCAGGGTGGCCACAGCAGCAGTTCAGTGCTCTGCTGGCGTCAGTCACATCCAGCTTTCCAGACTCCCACATTCTATAGACCATAGGCTAAATAAAGCACGGTTATAAACAGCTTGAGCTCATTCACTGACATTTCCTGCTTCTTTCTCTTCACAGGAAAGTGAACTTTTGCCAATGATTTCATAAAAAACAAAATCAAACCTAACAGCAGTTTTACTGCAGCAATAACAAACTACAAATTCTCATAAAATGTACAGAAAAGCAAATATGGAGAGATTTATTCTATTTATAAAAATGGAGAGATAACATCCTGCCCTTTCCTATCACCACCTCTCTCCTGCCTTGCCCTACCTCCACTTCTACCCCATCCTCTCACCACTGAAGTGTATCTGTAACGAGAATGTCTCTCAGACTCACTTTAAAACTGTCTAATTATTCAATATATCTATCAGCTCACATCAAGGGAGTTACTTGCCTATTTTACCCCTTTCAGAACTGAATGAAATGCAACAGACATATTAAAATGTGAGAACCAAGACCAGGATCTAAATAATACTATTTGTAGAAGTTAATTCTCAAGGCAGTTGCTCATGTTGGAGATCTTGAACAGTCAAATGGAAAAAAAAATGTAGAGTTTATTTAAAGCATTTTCAAATATCAAAGTTCTGATTCCAGCAATGTATTTTTAACTCTTCTTAATAGTTTGAATCACTTAAGTCAGTGACATTTTGTAAGCTGATACAAAGGAAGTTTTCACATATCTATGCCTTCATGTGAGTAGGACACACCAAAAATTTTGTCTTAAAACAGAAAAAAATATCCAAATTAACAATCAGACCACCTAGTAATGAAAAATTAGCTTAAGCAGCCTTTTTATTGTGCAAGTTTTAATCTATTCCAAGATTTGTTCCATGCGTCGAGAAACACATTGGCAAAGCTCTTTTCAAAAGCACTGCTGCTTTTCAAAACAAACATTTACAAATAGTGAGTTATGGCTGTAACACGGGGTGGTCTGGAAAAACTTCAAAAGATAATTTAGGCCATTCCTAAAAGTAAAATAAAAAATTGAGTATATGCATGTCATTCCTTAGTGCTCCAGAAAAGGATCCAATTCCCAGAAATGGAAAATATCCACATGAATACCCTGACTCAGGTGTAGGGCAGGCCCAAACAAGTCCCCAGACAGAGATGCCTAACTAACATTTCAGTCACTGCCACACAGTGCCACATACTGCCTGTGAAGTTCAGCAGGAAAATAAGGCTTTTTTTTGAGCCTTTCAGAGGGATTAGTTTTTAAAATTTTACTAGCAACACACTTGCTCAGTTTAATGTCTTAGCATAAAAATTCAAAACATAAGAACCACTTTCCTAAAGATGAAACGAAAATAATTTACTATTACTCAGAAAGCAAACTTACAGGGAAACATCAGCTTGATTTTAACACTTGCAAGAGGGAGCAGCCTAATTTAGCAGAGCCAGGAGCTTCAGCACAAGCAGACAATCAGAACCCACACCAGAGTGAAGCCTCCTGGTGCAGGAGCAATCACAGTAATTGCTGGTGCAGCCTTGGCCACCTCCCCAGAACAGGATCTCTACATGATCAGGAAGTTTCCAAGTGATTCTTGCGGCAGGCAACAGGCAGCCAAAGACTCAGCCTGGGCAGCATGGTTTCAATTCTGCAAAATCTTGGTTGTTTCATCAGACTGGCAGCTTTGAGAAACTGCACAGTCATTTTAGGAGCCCTGCAATGCAGTGAAGTGAGGATTGGAATTGTGATGTCTGGTGTTTCAGACAAATGTTAACTCAATCAGCACTTCAGAGTGTCTCTCCTGGGGTTCAGTCCCTTAATGTTGTTAAAAGGGTTTTTGCACTTTATTTTGACTAACCCCTCAGAGCAGCAGCAGCTCAAGCCATCACTGACTGCAAACTGCTCTAGCAGGGACACAGATTAAATGAAAACCCCTAAAACTCAGCACCACTTTCCATAATTCTTTCTGGGTAGTCCCAAAAGGAGTTTGCAAGGGGGGCCCCAGCAAAACAACCCCTTTGTTTACCTGCAGTATAAACAGCCCTGAGCTGCATCCCCAGAGCCCAAACTGAGCACAGCCCAGGGACCCAGCTCTGCCCTGAGAAACGAGCTAAAACAACAATAATGCCATGGGAAGCAAGAAACTCTAAAACTGCCAGAGTGCTACAGAAAAGAGAAGGCAAGAACCTTACAGGAAGAAGTTTGCTAAGTATGTGCTGAATGGAGCCTTTAGCTGTTTGTGCAAATAAGAGTCTGATGTGGATTACCTTGAGCCCAAAATAATAAACTTCAATTTTATACACAACGACCTACTGGAATTAAGCTAACTACTATTTTTTAATATTATATTTACATTATTGTTTTTTAATTCTCAATTTTTTAAAAATAACATGTTTAGCACAACATGTTCTTAAGCAGCCTTTATGAGAAAGTGGCAGGGAGGGAACTTCCTGCAGTTTGTGGTCTCACTCAGACATCTGACACCCTGATCCAACAGGTTATTATGGAATATGTATACAAGCATCTTTTCTTGGTCCTTAAAGAGTGCACTTGTACTAAATATGTCTATGTATATAAATCCCTTTGTAATACATCCTAAAAATACGATTTTCTGGTGAAGTTTGCCAGGAAATCTATTATTGTACACTTTGTAGAAAACAGAGTAATTTCTGTAAGTAACTGATGCATTAAAATATGCACATAACAAGGGGAAAAGTCAAGGCTGCATTCAGAGGGACTGAAGTTTTTCATCAGCAGTGCAAGAACTAACAATGCAGCTTCAGGCAGGCCCCAAGATAATTTTCACTCCACTGTACTCAGCATAACAAACTGCCATTAAACAGAATTAAAGGCATTTTCTTCTGCAGGTGGGAAATAAATTTCAAATGTTCCCTTAGTGGCAAAAAGAGAATGTAGCATGATTACAGATATTTAAGGCAAACAACATGAGTCAGTTCCCTTCCTACCACCCACTTCAAGGACACAGGATGTTACCCCCACACCCAAATTCAAATCTGGCAATGGGAAGGATTTTTCTTAGATGGTTAACTGAATTAGCAGAACAAGTTTAACTGAAAAAACTCCAAACCAAACGAAAAAACTATTAAGTGCTACAAAAAAAACTTCCCCACAAAAACTGCAATATTATGAATTTGCTACTGCCAGTATCATACTAATTCTAGCAGCAGATTTAAACAACTAATTAGAAACTAACTTGGCCAAAGAGTTAAAGTTTTTTTTTTTTTCCTGGCAAATTGAAGTCTGGTGCATGACTTGCCAAACAGACTGGAACTGCAGTAAAAGGAAGTTTGGACTGGGTTACACCCACCTGCTTTGCCTGCCTCATAAACCAGCTTTTATAGGAAACACACCTTTTTCTTTACCCACATTACTCCTGTATCATCACACATACAAAATTTCCAAATACTGTGTTCAAGCAGGAGCAAAGTTTGAATTACATCAATTAATTATCCTGCACTGCTATGAAGAGACATTCTGCCCCACATTCCCCTTCTCTTCTGGAATATTAGTTAGCACAACAAGGATCATCAAGGAAAATCCAACACTGTACAAACAAGAACAGACCACTGCAGCAGAGGTCACATCTGGCCAACCACTACTTCTTTTAAATGGCATTGATTATTAATGAGACCTTCACCAAAGAGTCACAAAAGTGACCCTGATGACTAGTGCCTTTCACACCCTAAAAAAACCAAAAGGAGGTTTTTAAATTTACTTCTCAATGGAATTGAGAGCCAGAGATCATGCTAATAAAAACAGAGGTGTATCACATCAAAAATGAATGGTATAAAATGTTTTGAATACAAAGCTTCTGTCAAAAGGCCAATTTCTACACAACTGCTAATTTCCTGAAATTAAACCAATTTGTTTATTTCACAGAAGACCCTTCAGCTGCAGTTTTAAAAAGCTGGGCAATTTGAGGGTATTCTCCTCCTCCCATAGTACATCCACAAACACAATCTGTGGCAAATATATCCAGCTACACCTCAGGCCATGGCTTTTTTTATGGCAGTATATGAAAAAGCAGAGTTGGTGCTCAAAATGCTCAAATTTTTACAGATTCTAATAAATAGCCATCATGGTCTTTTAAACATGTTTTTAAAGGATTCTCTGTTTATTGGGTTATAAGATCCTTCTCTGAGGGCTACCCCACCTGCAACCTCTTCCACAAGCTCTCTCCAGAGCCAGCATGTATGTTAAAAATTTACTGTTTTCAGAGCTACACAGAGGCACAGGAGCACCCACAGGCACAGGGAACACTCCACCCTGCTAGGTAGCTACAGTCAATGAAGCACAAAGCCACAGGAAAATGAACTCCTGCACAGAATCCAAGTAATCAATCTTGCTGTGTCCCTGTGTGCTCAGGCTGTTCTGTCACCCAGCCCTCTGTGGTTAGCAGGGCACACTAACCCAGCCATGCACATCTGCCTCTTGCAGCATTTTTCAACCTCTCCTTCCTGCCTGGCTTCTGAGGAAACGAAACCTGAAGTGCCTACAGCAGCAGAGACCTCAGCTCAGAACCCTCTGCCACCTTCAAGCTGTTTCTTCACCAAGAACACGCTGAACACAAAACCAAAGGCAATGCAAGTTCCCACTGCTAATTGTGCAAGCTGATGTTTACTTTTCAGGCTAGTAAAAAGCATGAAACATTTCTTTAAGTAGTTTAAAATCCAAGTCTCAGTTGTTTCCAGGCAAGAAGCTTACATTCCTTGGTGAGATTAGCCTGTGCTTGAGCACAAGCCTCACAGAACAGGCTGGATGCAGTTTAACTCATTTAGTACAGAAAATATCAAGGACCAGCACTGGAAAAGAAATCCTCTGCTCATTAAACAGAGACTGCTTACATTTCTGCAAGCTTTTTCCCAATTTTTATGCAGTCTTCCCTCTGGAAACATTCCACATCCACCTGGACACATCCCTGTGTATCCTGCTCCAGGTGACCCTGCCTTGGAGTGGGGATTGGACTAGATGATCTCCAGAGGTTCCTTCCAACCCTAACAATTCTGTGACTCTGTAATTATCTTCATTATTTACTTTCTTACCTATTACAGATCCTGGAGTATCCAAATATACCAGAAAGTTTAAACTGGAGTCCCTGTTAGTGTGATAGCAGGGGAGAAGAATCAGGGCATAGTTCAATATCATTTTTGACCTTGTCTGTGGAGAAAATATGGGCTTGAAAATATCTAAACCAGACAAAGAAAACCAGGATAAACACTTTCACTGTTACAAAGACGCTGGTTTTACCATGTTAGCCTGTAGCAGCCTCTTGTAGATGCCACATTGCAACCAGGCATGGATTTTCTCTGTATCACAAAAGGACAAGGAAGCCACAAGACAACATAGCTCAAACCCCAAATGAGCACATCCCCATCCAACAAGGCTGGTCTGCCTCTGCTGGCCAAAGCTTCCCAGGAAAATGGAAATTCTGCCTTCCCCTTCTCATAAGGAGGAACAGCCTTGCCTCAGGCATTACTGTACCTGTTACAAAATCTGCTGTAACTTACAGGCAGAAATTCATTCAGAAACAGAGCCAAATTAACTGTGTACACAGACAGTGTGAAGTTTTGTTTCCAGTATCAGCTGCCCCAACTACATTATTTTCTTCTGTAACTGATACAGATGTTCTGAACTGCTCCACCTCCTTAAACACTCAAATACTTCACAATTAGCTGAATTGTGGATATGAGTCATCTAATTTCCTTTTCCAGTAAGGGTCACTATTGGAAAATTGGCATACCAAGGCTAAGTAATCACACTACCAATGAAAATAATAACAAGTTCTGACCTGGTGAATCAGTGCTCTGCTTTTTCCACAGTTTCCCAAAATGAGAATACTCCGTACAGCAGAATGAAAAGGGGAAACCAACTAAATTAACCTTACTACTCACAATCCATCTTTGAAAGCAGAGTAAAGCAGGGGAAAACTCAGTAATCCAATTAAAACTGGGAGGGAGGGGGAATCCTGAAACACCTTCCAGTAAACCTTTGCCACAACACATTCACTAACAGGAGAAATTGGAGAAACCACTTATGGTCAAGGAAAAATGGTGACAAATGTATCAAGTTCAGCACTATGAAACCTACGCCTACACCCTGACCTAAAAGCCCCACATGATCTTTAAGGACTGATCAACAAAATAAAAGGCCTGAATCTGAGTTAATCCTGACTTTTGTACTTTTCCTAGAATGCTTACATTTGCTTCCAAATGCAGCATTCTGGGAAGCAAAATGCTTTCAAGTACTTAGAAGTGCATTATTAACACACTCTAATGGAGTGTAATTCACTGTCTTTGAAATGTCCAAAGATTACAGCATATGGACCACTTGCAATGTGAAATGCCCAAAATGCACACCTGCCTCAACAGCACCTGATACTCAATATAAATACTGAAATACATAAATATCAAAGGATGGCACTAAAAAGAAACCTATTGAAAGCTGGCGCTTTGCTTGCATTTCTGCAGATCTCAGAATAAACACAGCAAACAAGCAAAAGTACAGACAAACTAGAAATTGCTCAGCCGGGCATGAAACCAAAGAACAAACAAACATTCCACCAGTAGCCCTTCCCTAACCCTGTCCTTAGAATTAGGGTGTAATTGTGGCAGGATTACCAAGCAGAGAGAAGAAACACCCAGACCACAGAGTCCAGTGGCAAGTCCACAGGTAGTCTGTAACTCACGCTCAGCAAGGGGAAGTTCTCTTAACAAGACAGGATTTGTGAGCAGTGTGCCAGGGTGGCAACTTGATCTAGAAATCAGCCTGATGCAAGAATGGGGAACTAAACACTTTCTGACCCAAAAGGCCAGGAAATCATCACCTCCTCCTCAAGGGCAGTGTCAAAGGTAGTATTTGTAACTCCTAAGAGAGAACAGGGCACTAAAGGAAGTTGCCCTTTTTGCTTCCTGTCATGTTACAAACTGTTCAAAGAGAACGATGGTCTTACTGGAGATACAAAGAAATATTCTGACATCAGCCCTTCTCTCACCACAGCGAAGAATTAAACTAACATAGTCATCAAGAAACAAGGCAAAACCTGCCTTTTAAAAGAAATTGGCACAGAGAGAGAGGGTGGAAAATACCTTGCAGGCAAGGAAGCAGTACAGCTCTCCAGAAGGAATTCAGCTTACTACTCGGTTAAAAAAGCACAGAAACCTCAACATACACAACACCAAATCTCAGGCACTGTCTGTAACCAAACAAAAACTACTTGGTGTCCCACTGGCTGCAATCACAGACAGTGCCACTCACTGCAATTCCCAATATTGAAACACCCTAAATGGGACAGCTCAGTCATAAGTCATTTTAGAAAGTTCTAACATGTGGGTTTTTTCCAGAGTCATATCCAGGTGGCTTTTAAAGGACAGTATTCCTATGAGTAATTACCACCTTTCTAATAAAATTGCCTAACAAGAAGTTTGATGTCAGATCGAGGCCTTTGCACAATACTAATTTTTCAAAGCTGCAATGTAATTGAAAAGGAAAAGAGAAGGAAGAAGAAATGTCTCTTCTTATGCTGAGACATCCACGGTTCTCTTTTAAAACATTCCACAGCCGAAAACAAAGATAATTCAAACTATTTAACTGCCCCTTCCTAAATGCTTTTTTCTGTCATTTACAAAGAGCAAGCCGACTTCAAGATAAGGCTGTACTGGAACCACACATCTGAACACACAAGATCAGCCTAGCTGAGAAGGGGCGTCCCTCCTCCAAAATATTTGTTACATTAAATCCTCCTCCTTGTCGCAGAGACCAAGGCTCCAAGACATTCACAGCCCCATGCCCGTGCCTATCGCCTTTAGCGCGGCTCCTTCTTCCCCCGCAGGTGAAGATGTGCCCGGACCAACACAGCGCGGCCCCGCCGCCCGCCCGCCGCCCGCCCGGCCCCGCTGGCAGCCGGTACTGAGCCCGCTCCGCCGGAGGTGCCGGGAAGGCCGGGCGGGCTCCCCGTGCAGCTGTCGGTCCCGTCCCGAGCCCCCCGAGCCCCGCGCTTACCCCATGCTCGCCGCCGCCGCCGCTGGCCCCGCGCCCGCCGCCCGGCCCCGCGCACGTCACGGCGGCCGCACCGCCCCTTAAAGGGGAGCCCCGGCACCGCCGCGATCCCCAGCGCACAAAGCTGCGCGGAGACATCCGAGAGCCAGAGCTCCGTCACTGCCCGGCACTGCAAGGACAGGGAGTGTTGGAGCGAGTCCGGGAGTGCTGATAAGATATGCAAGATGTTGATAAGGAGACAGGCTGGGAGAGCTGGGGCTGCTCACCCCGGAGAAGAGAAGCTCGCGTGGACACCTCCCAGCACTTTCTGAAGGAGCTACAGGGAACCGGAGAGGGGCTCTTTGTCAGGAACTGGAGTGACAAGACAGGGAGGAATGGGTACAGATTGAAAGAGGGGAGATTTAGGTTGGCTGTTAGGAAGGAAGTTTTTACTGTCAGGGTGGTGATGCACTAGAACAGGTTGCCAATGGAAGCTGTGGATGCCCCAGTCCTGGTAGTGCTCAAGGCCAGGCTGGATGGGCCCTCAGTAAGTGGGACATGTGTCCCTGGCCATGGCAGGGAATAATGCATCATCCTTAATGTCCATTCCAACCCTGTAACATTCTGTGATCAATCCCTGCCCTCTCTTCATCATCTTCTGCACTGTGAAAAACTGACACATTTTTCCTGTCATCACCAATATAGGCTTAAAGGAATTTACTTCTTCCCAAGATTGAAAGAGACAGAGAAATATTGATAGAAACTAAAAAAGATGCTAGAACACCAAGGAGATACTTCAAACAACAGCAGATTTTCTTCAGAGCCACTATGGATTTTCTAAGAGTACAGAGAAGTAAACTAAAACAGAGGATGTTCCACCTCATTGTGAGGAAGAACTTTTTAATGTTAAGAATGGCAGAGTCCTGGAAGAGGCTGCCCAGGGAGTGAGTGGGGTGTCCCCTCTGAAGACAATCAAGTCACACCTGGACACATTCCTGTGTCACCTGCTCCAGGTGACCCTGCCTCGGCAGGAGGGTTGGACTGGATCTCCAGAGGTCCCTTCCAAGCCCAACTATTCTGTGACTCTGTGCTAATGCTTCAACCTCCTGTTCAGCAGGGAGGATGCAGGTTATTATATACAGAGACTGTTATGGTCTAAATAGCAACATCCAGCTTCTTCCTCATGTCTCTTCTTCTTCCAACACCCACACAGATTTTGAGGGCTCCACACATTTAAGACACAAACTAGTATTTCTATTTTTGTATTCTAGCAGCACAGAATCATGGAATTGTTTAGGCTGGAAGAGATCTTTAAGATCACTGAATCCAACTGTTAACCCAGCACCACCAGGTCCACATGTCCTGATTACACAATGAAGAATCTCTACACAAATCCCATTTTAAAAGCTTGCATGGCTTACCCGGGGCCAAAGTCCAAATCAGGATCCTGAAATATGTCCGAGTCAGAGATCCTGTAACAAGAGAATTCATCTCAAAAAATGGAATTTATTACTTATTAAAGTTACCTAGCCAAGTTTCAAGTGCTTATGAAAGGTAATGCACACTAAAAGGAGAGGTCCTTTTTGTTGCCTCTGGTGCTAAAAGTATGGATTTGACAATAGCCTGAGAGCACTGTTCCAAGGCTGTTTTGCAACATCCAAAACCAAATAAACCATACATAGATTTGCAGCAGCTGTAGATAAATGCATTTACTGCATTAGCCCTAAGTAGCTAAAGTTAGTCAGTGATTAACAACAAAAACCAACAAATACAGCTTTTTACTAAGCTCACCTTCTCCACTAACTAAGCTTAGTTTCACTCAGGTATGCTCTGACAGGCATCCCTGCTCTGGGGAGGAGAGGAGCAAGCACAGCAATTTGTCCACCAAGTGGGGCCATATGCTCATCCTCTACATGGAGAAAACCAAACACCAATTTTAAGAGGGTTTCTGTTACCTTCAGTCAAACTGAACCAAAGTGTGACATTTCAATGTCACAGCGTCCTCCAGCTGGCTAAAGGATCTCTGACAGTCTTTGCTCCCACACTCCAACTCACATCATCATGGCCTGCAAGGAGCAGCTCTGTACTTTGAACAAGCCCTCTTTGCCTGGGTAAGGGGAGTGATGCTCACCTTCCCTGCAGGGATGTGGCTTCTGTGCTCCAGAGACAACATGGAGCTCAGGCCAGTGTTTCACCCCAAAAACCCTGCAGTGGTTAAGCCCTGCCTGAGCCAGGGGCAAGATAAGCAAGTGGCTCAGCTCAGGTGTGAGCTCAACCAGCCTTGTTCATTCTCCACAGCAAGCCTGGCAATTTTCCACATTACCCACTCTGTGACTACAGTAATAACTCCACAAAAGGGGGTTTTAGAGCGTGTCCTCTCTGCTCCTTGGGATGCCTTTCACTTGGTAACATTCTCCATCTGGAGCAGGTAGCAGTGGTACCTTTCTGGTGTCCTTGAGCATCCTAAAGTGGGAAGTTAAGCTTTCAATAACAAGGACTTTCCACATGATATGGTAATACTGACACAACAATCATTTTAACAAGCATCAATGCATATTGTATCAGGCCTAGAAGCCCTCCCACAAAGGTAAAAACAAAATCATATTAAAGCTTCATCCCAACCAGTTGGTGGATGCAGTTTACCTAATTTTCTCGGCGAGATTCTTTAAAGTTTCCAGAGGGTCTTCTGCATCAGGAGACCTTCAGAAAAATTAAACAAAGTATTTGAAAATTATCAAGAAGACATACGTCAGTTTATGCATTAACTTATCCAGCTCATTGTTCCCTTTTTACAGTTAAGTAACAAGCATTAATGTAGATCCCTGATAGAGATCTAGAAGAGAAAGGTCTTTTAGGAAGATTTAACCATTAAACACTATGTTTTTATCATTTGATGACAGAATTGCAATGTGTTGTATACATTCAATTTGCCTCAATAACTTTCATTAAGCTGATTGCACTGGAATTTTTGTTCATCAAATTTTAGGAATACATTAGAGCAGCAGTGTCGATCCAGACAAGATCCACAGCAGAAATCAGGACAGGATTGTGCAAGTTGTACTTCACCAAAATAACCACTATATGCCTGACAATCCTCACCCAGACTGAGAAGAGTTACAAACCAATAGCTAGTAAGTAAAGGAATAATCATACAAAGTCTTTTCCTCATCCCGATCAGATCACCTAAATTAACATTTAAATATGCTGAAAGTACTCGGGTAAGGTCTTACAAACCAAGAATTTCCTTTTGTGTATAGCAGAGGCAAATACTCACTTCAGACACGCAGAGCAGCTCATCTTCATTAAGCACTTCTATCCAAATGTTCACACAGGCATAAGCACTAAACTGCACAAAAATATGAGATGCTGGTGTTACTTTCTTCACTGTATCTGATAGAAGCTACCAAATTATTGTAAAGACTCAAAGAGCAACATGAGTTGCCAAAAATGTTAAAAATACCAAAAGGCCCAAAAATCAGTTAGAATAAAATGTTAAAATTTTCCTAGAGATTTGACTTGATGGAAAAGATGCAACACCACTGTGTTCACTGTGGGTTTAGATTTCCCTGTGACTTGGTTGCTTGCACCTGTTGCTTTGTTTACTTTGCAGAAAATCCTAATCCTGATAATCCACTGCAGAAAACAGAGATATCATACAACAGATTCTTAGAACTAAAATCAGTCCAGCAGCATTCCCACTGCAAGCATCACCTGAATACCCAGTGGTAATCAGTGGGGATGTTCATGTACCAGAATGGCTCCCTTAGGGAACATCTCACACTTTTCAGAACTTCATTGGGCTGACACATTCCTTAAGAGACTGGCTGTTTTCTCTGCCCTTGCCCTCCCAAGCCTGAGTAAGTGCACCATAAGAATGGCAAATTAAAAGCTTTTAACTGCCACCAAAAAATACTTCCCAAAGGTTAAGCGAAGCCATTTCCCAAGAAGGGTATTATTTCATTTTTCAAGAAGGGTATTATTTCATTTTTCAGTGACAAATTCTGCAGTCAGCTGGTTTCTAGTCATCATTTTCCTTCCTATCAAGACATAGCCTGATATCTTGCTCCTAAACCACACTCCATCCAAAAAACTCAAAATCCTTCAGGTGTAGTTGTTCAGAAAAAGCAAACAAAAAAAGGCAAAGACAATATGTAAACTGACTTCAACATCTGAAAATTCAGTCTTCACTCTCTGGCATCAAGAAATACCTGAATGCTGTTGCCTGGAATAAAACACAAAACTTTTCCAAACAGTGTTAAAATGATAATAAAAACGCAAGTCTTTAATTGACAGCCTTAATGGTGCACAATATGGTGATATGCACACACAGTACACTATTTCTCCAATTTTGCTAAGATTGATTAGTATACCTACGAATGCTATCCAGTAAGAAGAGCAGTTGGTTAGGTAATTTCCCCCTGGATTCTGCCCCATTGGAGCCTCCCCCCAATCTTTTTCAGCCCTACACTTTACTGTGTCTACAATACAGGCTGCAAAACAAAAGTGTCCTTGCTACACTAAAGTCAAGACTAAACAGAATTTCAAGAATGTATTAATAAGGGTTTGGTATACTATGAAGGAAGACAGGAAAAGTACTACAGGAGGTTCATTAAATAGAAACAAAGAGGAACTTCTGCACCCATAGCACAGTACATTTTACAGCTTTACATATGCTTACACGTGGTCGATCAATTTTTTCTTCTGCAGACACCTAATGCCACCTGACCCCTCCCTCCTTCCTCTGTCCCTAACAAGGAAATGGCAGGTAGCTAAACCAACTCCAAAACACTTTGTGAAATTACACAGCAGGGCAGCCAACAAAATTCCTCCCTGCACCTCACAATTGTACTATTTCAGCACAATAAAGTAGCGAGCAAAACCAAAGGCCGAGGCCAGCTCTCAGGTGGCTGAGCTGAGCCAACCAGGGCCCAGCACGCAAAAGAATAATCTGGTGCCTCTGCTTTGTTCCTCTCTTCTTCCATCAGCTGTGGCATCCATGAGACTTCCTCAACTGACTGAATTCTCCAGCTCATCTAACTGATGGCACTTTTTCCCCCGTCGGTCTTCTGATGGTTTGATTATTTGAATTACCTGAGAACGGGTACAGCCCTCATCCAACCCAACACAATCCGGTTACTGAGGGGTTCCCCCTATCCCGCAGGGCATCACCGTGATGGTTTCATACCATCAGTACCACACAAAACCTTTAAACACTGACCAAGTTCCATCTCAAGAGCAGAGCTGCCAGACTCTTCCCTCCCAGTCCCCAATCACTGCAATAAGCACTAACTTACACCCCTATTTATTCAAGAGCCGCTTGCATACAGTTACAGCTATAGCACCTTGGTGGTGAGTCAGCTTAAAGAATCCTTCTTCTGGTGCTCATACCTTGAAGTACTTACAGATAAAACTCTGACAATGTCAGGCACACTGATTTCAGCTCAGCCCCCGAACAAACTGTGATCCTGGATTACTCTGACCAAGTCAAATGTCTTCTTGTATATCACAGGCAACTTTTCTGCACAGGTTTGTGCAGAATTTGATCTCTTTGATCAAGTGATACCACTGATATATAAAATACAAAGAGAGTTTCTCCTTCTCTGAGACCCCACCAGCTAAGTTCTGTGATCACATCCGCTCTTTCTGACGACAAAGTTGGGGAAGACCACACGGCCCATCCTCTAAGCACAATAACAAATTAGCAACCGATAGGGCTGCTGCAAAAAAACCCGATAATCAATAACAGCATTTGATGTATGAACACAATCATCAAACAAGTTTACATAAGTATGCTTTTAATATGATATCATCACTGAGCACTTCAGTGTTTATACTATGTTCCAGTAAATGGGAAGAATTTACTGTGTCGAGGGTGAAAAGGTGAAGGTTTTTGATTGGATGCTTCAAGAATAACCCGCAGCCACTTCACTACATCATTACCTCACCTTAGTTACCAGCAGCTCGTATCATCAGGCCACTGCTGGCCGACACCACGGCTCAAAACAAATCCACCGAACTTCAGCAGAACTTTTCCCTCAGCAGAACTTTTCCTTCGACGAACCCAAATGCGCGCCAAAACAGCTGAGCGCGTGTGGGCGCCTCCCGCCGCCGGGACCACGTGCCCCCAACACCGCGGCTCCTCAGCCCCCAAAACACGACTCCACGGCCTCCCAAAACACCGTTCCACAGCCCCCAAAACCACGGTTCCACGGCCTCCCAAAACACGGTTCCACAGTTCCCAAAATCACGGTTCCTCGGCCCCCAAAACATAGTTCCACAGTTCCCAAAATCACGGTTCCACAGCTCCCAAAACCACGCGTTCCTCAGCCCCCAACACCAAGGTTCCTCAGCCCCCAAAATCACGCGTTCCTCAGTCCCCGCCCCGGCACGGGCGGCAGAGCTGAGGGGGCCGAGCTCGCAGCCTGGGGCTTCCCACGCCGTGGGCTTCGGCCGGGCCTCCCCGGGGGATGTGATCACCGCTTCCGAAAGCGCCGCCGGAGCCCCCAAAGTCCCCTGAGCACCGAAGCACCCCCGCTCGCCGCTCCCGCACCTTCCCGCGCTCACCGGCGGCCGGCAACAGCAGGACGAGCAGGAGGAGGAGGAAGAGGCAGAGGCCGAGCACGCCCCGACACCGCGGCGGCAGGGCGGCCGCGCCCCGGGGGCTGCAGGGAGGGGGCGGCCCGCGGGAAGCGGCGGCGGCGGCGGCAGCGGGCGGGACGGGGCGGGGCGGCCCCGGCACGGGAGAGCGCTGAGGCGATCCCGGAGCCCCGATCTCAGTTCCCCACACCTCGATCTCAGTTCTCCGTTCCCTGTTCCCCCGGCTGCGGCTCCCGTTCCCCAGCGCGGTTGCTGCAGTACCAGCTGAAGGCTTCTTTCTCCCTGAGGGGACACCTCACCGCAGGATCGCAGAATCATTCAGGGTGGAAAGGACCTCTGAAGATCATCGAGTCCTGCCTGTGACTGATCACCACCATGTCAACCAGACTGTCAAAAATAGGTTAGAAACGGTTGTAAAATAGTTCATAATTGCTAAGCATGTACTGTTAAAAAGTTTGGTTATTACATTGTAAAAGCGATTAAAGAGTAGATGTAAGAAATACGGTACTCAGTGTACCGTATTACACCTAAGTAAAGTGCACTGCCCTCCAAGCCAGCCTGGACAGAGCTGTAATGGCCCAATCGAGCGCCTTAAACCTTCATGCAAATGAAGGATCCAAAAATAAACCAATCCAAAGGAACAAAAAAAACAGTATAAAAAGGGGGCATCCGAGCCAGTGGGATCGTGTGCCCCTCCACCTGGAACATCAGGAACATCTCTGCTCAAGAAAAGAAGATCCAGCACCGGCTCTGCAGCATCCTCACTCATCAGGAACACTCCTGCTCGACCCTCCAAGCTTTAGACCTTATAATAAAAGCTGAAATCATTTTAGCTGCGGGAGTGTGTTCCCGTTCATAACAAGACCATGGCACCAAGTGCCACATCCAAGCTTGCCAAGGTGCTTGTTCCCTGAATTAATCACTTCTGTCAGCATCTACCTAATGGAGTTATGTCATGCCCCAGCCTTGGAAGGCCAAGCAAAATACAGAAAGGCTGGTGAGAAAATCCCAAGCACCAGAGTTTGGCTTGCAAGGTGGTTGGTAAAAGAGGATCTCTGGGAACACTCTAAAGGCAGGAGCTGAAGGAAGCAGTCACTCCCAGCAAGGTCCCACACCTACTATTGTAGGACTTCTGGGAAGTCCAAGTTTCTATCCTGATCCTGAATTGCGTTTCAGACCGGAATTCTTCAAGGCTGAATTTCATATTCCTTTTCCCTATTCTGGTTGTACCTGAGCCATTGTCTGGTTGTTGTCCAGGCAGGTTCCCTAGTGGACTCTGATGCTGGCTGAGGAAACATTCCAGCTGCCTGGGCACTCCATAGCCAGGTCTGCCTTCCCCTAGGGACTGCTCCTGCCTCTGGATCAAAACCTGTGCTACAGCACTGTTGCTAAAGAACACCAGAACTGATGAAGCAGTACCCTTCTCAGTAAGCTTCTGAGGGTAAATGGTCTCTGCTCTATACTTCCCTCTGGTTGCCCTTTTTCCTTCACAAGACATCCTCACAGGCTTCCAGAAGGTGTCTCAAGGAGAGGTTTCAGTCTCCCCTACCCTACCTGCTTCCTAGCATACTACAGAATCTCTCACTCACTGGAGAGGAAGCTCAGGTGTGTTAGGAGATGTCCTGGGAGCACTGGCAGAGGTAAATGGTCAGCAGTCCAGAGGCTGGCACAGGCCTCTTCCACACAGAATCCCTTGTTCATTTCAGGTAAATTCTTCAGTCTGTTTGGGTCTAGTTGAAGAGCCAGGACAGTTTCTTGACCATGTCTTAGATAACAGTGCAGTGTATGCCAGAGTCTTGGGTAGGTCCAGACTTGTGACTAGAAGGAAGACTTGCCAAGTTCAAGAGCTTTCCCAAGGTGGTTTCTAGGAAAAGGCTATTTCTTGAGCTCCACCAATGCTATAACCAAATGCATGTGTGAATTGTGGATTGTTTCCCGTACCTGACCTGAAGGTTGTATGTGAGTTCAAGTACTGTATCAAGTAGATTGTTGTCATATTTGCACACAAGTAAACATTGACAAAAGTGGAGAAATTCTGTTGCATTCCAGAAGTTCAGCAAGTCTACATCTCCACTGTGCCCCAGGGTCTGGTGTAAAGATGGAAAAAGTGACTGAATTGTGTGGTGTTGTGATTTCCCCATACCTCAGGAGAGTGAAAGACTGCCAAGTTATTGTTTCTCAGGCAGAAACCTTTACATTTCAATGAGTCTCCTGTGAGACGCCTGGGTTTAATAGCAAGGAGAAGCCGCACAAGGTCAAACTTCAGGACAAAGAGCATTTTGTTCCCAGTGGTCCTATAGCCAGATACTTTTGTCAGGCCTGAGAGAGCCTCCAGTGCATTTTATTGTGCTGGTGAAGTGGGGTCAGGGCCAGAACTGGGGCACGGTGCATGGCAGGTCCTGCAGTGGCATCTGGGCTGCCTGTGGGGATTCTGGCCCAACGCTGCAGGCCGGAGCAGCCTTGGATCCACACGGGCCCAGGGGTGCTGGAGCAAAGTCTGGCATTTTCTGGATCTGGGGAGACACAAGAGGACCCTGATGGTTGCTGGCTGGTGGTGCTGGGGCTGCTGGAGCTGGGTACCAGCGAGCTGTGGGGGCCCTGGCACAATTTGCCCAGAGAAGCTGTGACTGCTCCATCCCTGGAAGTGTTCAAGGCCAGACTGAATGGGGTTTGGAGCAGCCTGGTCTCGTGGGAGGTGTCCCTGCCCATGGCAGGGAGGTGGAATTAGATTATTTTTCAGATTCTTTACAACTCAAATCATTCTGTGACCCTATGTTTCTATCTTGAAAGTGTCAGACGCTCCAGTCCAGATGCTCCCTGGGCCCTTGTGGATCCAAGACTGCTCCCATTTGCAATGCTGGACCCAGAATCCCCACAGCCAGTCGGGACACCGTCACAGGACCTGCTGTGGACCGTCCCCCAGTACACTGATCCCGCTCCACAGGCACAATAAAGCACCCACGTTCATGTGTGGGCTCCCTCCTCCTGCTCTCTCTCCGAGGGCAGGTGCGGCTCTGGCCCACAGGGTCGTTATGTCCCTGGGCGTGGGCAGCGCCGGCCCGGGCCTCCCTCGTGCGGACTGGCCTTAGCCGCTTGCCACCTCCGTGCCGAGAGCTTCGCGTCTCGGCGGCCCCAACCCTGCTCGGTTTCCTCCGGAGAAGTTCACACAAGCACCGGGAGGGCTCTGCCGCCGGTCCTTCCCCGGGGCAGGGCACCGCGGCCCGGCCCTGCCCGAGCGCGGAGAGAGTCCCGCCCGTCTCCCGGCAACGCGTCCCGCCCGCCCGCCATGGCCCTCGCGGGTCGCCGTAGCGGCGGCGGCGGCGGCGCGGCCGGGCCGGCGGTGAGTGCGGCGGCCGCGGGGCCCGGTGCCGGCAGCGCGGGGGCTCCCCCGGGGCCGCGGGGGACTCGGGCCGCGGCCGGCTCGGGGAGTGGCGTCCGGCTGTGCGGGAGGCGCCCGATCGGGGGGTGGCCGCCGCGCCTCACGGCTCGTAGGCAGGTGTAGGGGGTTCTCGGCTTTGGGGTGTTCGTGGGCACGGAGAGCCCTTCCGGGTTTGGGGGTGTCTGTGGCTGCCGGCAGTGCCGCCCGCTCTAGGGCTGGCTCTGGGTTACGGGGCGCCGCTGGCTGCGGGGGGAGTCCGGCTTTGGGGCAGGCTGCTGGGTGTGAGCACGGCAGTGCTGCCCGGTGCTTGTGGGCTGGGGTGCCCGCAGGTTGGGGTGCCACGGGGACCCACGGCTGGGATGAGGGCAGGGCAGTTCTGTGATCCGCGCCGGGCTCTGCTGTTTCCCTTTGCCTGCTGCGAGTCCCAGGGCTCGGCCGGCGGCTGCCACACAAAGTTGTGTTGGCCGGCCTGGCTTCTCGGCCTCCTCGTCTGCCGCCAGTCGCCTCCACTTCAGCTCTGGCTGCTCCTGTGCTGTGTGTTCTGCCCTGCTGCTGGCAGCTGCTTGCTCTTGCCCAGAGAAGGGAGTTCAGCCCGGGGCCAGGCTCAGAGCAGGGCGTCTTTGCTTCTGTGAATCGCACATGGGGCAGATGTGTGTCCCCCTGCTTTCCCAGACCTGTTGAAAGCAACATCTGCTCCAGCTGTGCAAACACCCTGGCACTGCAGCAGTGCCAGCACTGCATCCCATGTGGTGCCAGTGTGGAGGGGCTTCGTGCTCTGCCTTGGGCATTCAGGCTTACCAGAGTGGCTGACTTTAGGAGAGCCGTGGGCACTCCTGACTGCCCTCGGGTGTTTTTAACTTGTTCTGACAGAGGTGAAGTCATGTCATGTGTCGAATACTTTTAGGATAGTACACATTGTGCTGTCTGCTCTGCTTTGGTAGTAAACTATGAGTTTCTCATTATTGTTTTATCTCGTGTTTTGAGTTCCTGACGCATCATTCAGGGCCTTTGATCCAGGCTGGTCTTTGCTTTGTTCCCGCTATTTTGCTCAGCAGTGCTGCAGGAGGGAGGCCAGGCAGTGTTGCTCCACTGCTGAGTGCTGGGGTGGTCCTGAGGAAAGGGGTTTTAGGCAACCCTTTCCCAAGTCTAGCTGAAGCCAATGTGATTTTGTGTTGGTGTGGCACTTGTGGCACTTGGCACTCCTTTTCTTGGGTTCACCTTAGTTTCTGCTCTGCATGAGATTGCCAACAAGCATTTCATTCCTGCAGTCTTTGCTCCTGTTGCATCTTCCTATTGCTCTGTGTGTCATAAAGTGCTTTGACAGATGGATGTCCAGGGAGAGTCTTCCAGTGAGGGTTGGCTATTGGGGCAGTTGGAAGCAGGAAAGGGGTATAGCTGGATGGAACTAGCCACTTGAATGTATTCTTTTTGTCCTGGCACATGTCAGCTCTGATAGCATTCTAGTGATTCTAGAAGGTTCCTGAATCTGTAGTCTCATGGTAGATTTTCACTTGTAAAAACTATTGTATATTACCTGTGTCTGCTTTTGTCGCCGTGTCTCTGGGCCTTTCACTTTGTAGTCAGTGATATTCTATTGTAGCCCAGTCCATCTGCATTTGTCTCATTCCTTTTTCCTTTCTCTTTGTTTTGAGTAGTGGAATAATCTAAACACCTGCTAAACAGAAGATTAACCAGGCTTATGTTGCTGTCCTAAAGAGTACAGAGCAGGAGGGAAAGGCAGAAGTGTTTGTCAGGACACAAGCAGCAGTGCAGTTCCCACTCTCAGCAGTGTTTGGCAGTGGGGTGGTTTGGCCCTGTGCTGGCCCAGTGCTTCTGGCCCAGGCTTGGTGTGAAGGTTGCCTGTGTTTCCGGCTTGGTTGTGCCTGTGTCTTTCTTTGGAGTGGGGTTTGTGTGGCTGCCTGGAGTGTGGCTTCATGGTTCATCTGCATTGGGAAGATTTTGAGCTGTTGGACAGCAGTGGGACTGAGAGCAGGGTCGACAGGTAGTTGTTTTGGGGCTCTTGTGTAATGTCATTGGGACATGCAAGGACTGTGGCTATTTTTTGGCTTATCCCTGTTGTTTAATTCAGGTAAACCAGCCTCCAAGAAAGGGAGAAGTATAAAGGCAGCATCCTCCCCAGAAGGGTTTGTTCTAGGCGTCTGCCCATCTTATGTCTGCTCTGGAAGCGGTGCCTGTGAAGAATGACATCGAGAGGTGCTGGGACTGCTTTCTCAAGGAAGAATTACAGGCTGAGCACTGAGCCAGAGAAGTCCAAGGTCACAGGTAGGGTCCTGTACATGCCCTGTGGGAACAGGAGCACTGTGGATCCAGGAGCATCCCTTGCCTTGCTGCAGTTACCTTGGTAGTGTGAGGTGTAGGGGTCTGAAACTGAGTAAATCCTCAAAGTGAGATGAGATTTTGGATGGGACATTCCTGTAGTACTAATGACTCCAGAAACTCAGGTCACAGAGCCTTTTCTTCAGCACACAGCCCTGCCTCATAAAGCTGGGGAATGTTTTGTTGCCTGCCTGCCGTCTGATTTAGGGAGCTCCCCTTCCAGGATGTCAAATTCTCAAAGGAATCCTTTTCTGGGAAATTCTGCTACCTGCCAGGCAGTCTGTTTTTTTTCTTGGCGTCACCAATCCAGCACAAGTGTGCTTATGAGACCACAAACCTGGCATTTGAGGGCACTGTTGCACTCAGAAACAAGGAATGCTGCATCAGTGTGACACTAAGGATTGTTTAGTGAAGGTGAGGCACACATCATTAAAGAGGGTTCTGGGTTACATGAGGTGAGCTGCTCCTGCAGCCTTTCCATCTCAGCATCTTTTATGTGGTTAAGAGACATCCTGGGTATGAATAGGACACCAGGAATTGCAGTGGTGTTAGGTTTTAGGGTTTTTTTTAATGAAATTGGATCCCTGCTTTCAGCTTTTGGAGTTACTTTAGCACAGCAGGATTCCTGAAGATGCACTTCCACCTGTGTGGAGCAATTATAGGCTCCCAGTTGCTATGGCAGAGCAGCTCAAATTGGAAAGAGTCTTTTTTGGGGAGATGCACTCAATAATGCTGGACTCTGGCTCTGCTAGTGAGGACAGTAAGGTGATAAATGACTGCTTGAAGCTGCATTTTCCGTTGTGTTGATCAGCAAACATGAACATAATTTATCCATAGTTACCAGTTTCTTGCTTGTACATGAAATTCATGTTTGAGTTTCCCCCAGACTCTGTAAGCTTATTTCCTTTCTGTTTCTCCCAAGGGATTGTGAACAGCAGGCTGCTGAATGATTACCTGCACCGAGTCTTTACCAGTGCTGATGGGAACCAGCCTGCAGCTGCTTACAGGTATCAGACTTCTCACTGCCCAGGTGGCCAGTGATGCCACCTCCAGATAAACAGCACTGTGTGAAAGGAGAGATCTTCTAGTGCCACACAGTGATCTTTGTTAAAAACACAGCAGCTCCATGTTACAGAAACAACTCTGAGGTCTGCTCTTTTAATAGCTTTTTCAAACTGCAGGGCTTGTGAGGAAGGATTCTTTTTTGCATGAAAAATCCCATATACCAGCACACTAGGCAATAGTTTTGAAATAAGTGGGCATTCACGTGGTTGTTCCTGTTCCCCCTTTGCTTGTAAGGAAGTGCAAAATTCACATGTGTCAGATGCAGGAATTAAAAATAGTGCCCTGTAACCTAAAGGCAAGACTGTTACTGACCCATGCAATTCCATACATTTTCCAGGCTGTGGAACTGCTGGTACTTTAATTAGGAGTCACCAAAGGAAGAGAAACACAAAATTCCTGTTTAGTGACTGCTTTTTTCTTATTTATTTTCAGTTCTCCTCCACCTTTTAATCCCAGAAACCTGTAGTGTTGGATGAAAAGAATTCCTCTTGCATCTCTTTTGCCAGAGGCAAGTCAGGCAGGTTCAGGGCAGGTAGGAGTGTGGCAGAGTGAGGCAGGCCTGTGCTCCTGCTGGCTGGCAGTGCTGCAGCATGGCTGGGGTCACATTCCAAGGCTATACTTAGGACTGCCAGCTCCAACGTGAGCTCAGAGCTGCTATAAATAGTTCTTGGCCCTCTGGCTCTTGGTGAGCCAGGGTGATGGTGCGGGGGAGGCAAAGTGGGTCATGTTACTTTACCACGAGCTCTCCTGCCAGAAAGCCTTGGAACACTCCATCTGCCTGAGCATTTTGGTTTTCAATATTTCTGATTTCTTTGTCTGGTGATTAATGACTTGAATGCACAGAACTGATAGTTTGTTGGACTGGCTTCTCTTTTTTCCTGCCTTCCACCCTTCTTCCCTGGACGTGGCTACTTGGTAGAAAGCCCAGTAGCAGTCAAAGAGGTCTTGGAAATAACATTTGCCATAAGAGAGCAACTTTTATGGTATGACATCTTGCCTTCAGAGAGCAACTTTTATGGTATGACATCTTGCCTTCAGAGGCCTGAATTCTTTATAGAGGAGCTCACTGCAGACATCTCTCTGCCTGCCTCATGCTCTTCCACTCTCCTTCCACAACTCCTCCTTCATGCCAGTGCTGATTAAGCAGCTTTGCTGAAGCCACCCTTCTCGTGCCAACCAAAGCTGATTCTTTGATTTCACTTCTGTGCATCTTTCACACCCATCAGGCTTTCATAAGGCTCTCACCATTAGGGTGAGAGGGAAATCCCTAATCCTGGAGAAGTGAAAAGTTTCCCAGATGGCTTTGGAAGTGGGAAGCAGGGATAGGAGCAACTAGTGGTTCTCACAGTAAAAGGAGAATCTTGTGCAAGGATTAGCTAAGTGAACTATCCTTGAAAGGAGAGAACCAAGGAAAGGCAGTAAGTTCTCTAGAACAGTGGCCCAAAGGGGATGCATGAGAGAATTTTCAGTATGAAAACAAAATGCTTTTAGCTGTTTTCACAGAGAGAGGATGCTGGACTAGCCTGACCTTTGTCTGAACTGCTACAGCTGCTGCTGTGATCCTCTCTCTTCTTTTGTATTGCAAAATACTTTGGGGAAAAAACAAATCCTGACTTAGGCCACGTTTGTATGATGGTGATTGCAGCAAAGTCGTGTCCATAGTTATTGGTAGCACAGCTGGTTTCTTGCTGCCTTGTACCACAGTTTCTTATTGCCATAATACACTCCTGAGCAGACTGAAGACTGTAAGATTCTTTGTTAACTACTTGGCTTGTTTGTGCTGTGTTTGGTCCTTCCTTCATTCTTGTCTCAACACAATGGGCAACAAATTCCTTAGATTCATGACTTGAAACAGATCAATGACAGAACTTCCTGGCTCATGTCTCAGCATAGGACACTGGTCTGGGCTGCAACTCTTGAAATATTGAAGTTTTTTGTAAGAGCTGCTGTGTGTTTATTCCCTAGGAAGCACCTGACTTTCCAGAACCTGCAGGAGCACCTTGAGAGATTGCTGGCAGAGGAGAATGGCTCTGAAGACAGCAGAGGTAGGAGATACTGCCTGTCCAATTTGTGCTTCTTGCCTTTGCTGCTTCATTGGGAAGGACAAGTTGTATCATGATAGGCATTTCTGAGTGAGTGCTGTTGTGCCTCCCTGTGCTCTTAATTTGTTGTGCTTTTAAATCCTGCCTGTGAGAGGCTCATCAGCCAGCCTTGCAAAAGGTTTGTTTGCAGATGGAGGCAGATTTCCAGGCTAAAATGTCTGGAAAAGCAGTTTTGGGGATATTTTACTGATAATGATATGCAGAGCCATTGCTTTGCCCAGGAGTGTGCAGTGCTATCATCAGTGAAAGGTGCAGAGGCTTGTTGACAATTCCTGCATGCTGGTCTCCACTGCAGGTATTCACTTTGGGCCTCAGGCTGTACCCTGTGTTCTTACTACCATCGTTTCTCTGAGTGAATCAGGATGTGGCAAGATACAGCCTTGCTCCCCTCCTAGAAAGCCAAATTTTTCTTGCTGGCTTCAATCAAAGTGTGACATGTTGGCCAAATATTTGGCACTGAGTTTAGCCTTCGAATTTTGTCAAAGTAAAATTTTCAGGTGATGTGGAAAACTTAATGTGTCCTGAATGCTGCATAGCTGAGTTGCTGTGAAGACTTCCTTTTAAATCTTCCTCCCCTGCAGCAGAATCCAGGTGCTGTTGCAGTCTGGCTAGAGGTACCCAGTGGGTGAGCTGTTCAACCCTGCACAGTTCTCCCCAACAGGTTTTCTGCAACTCTTGTTTCAGATCAGGTGGCAGAGGGCCGGCTCGGTCCCTCCACTGTGGTTTTGGACCACACCAGCGGCTTTGAGGGGCTCCTGCTGGTCGATGATGACTTACTTGGGGTGAGTGTGTTGCTGGACACAGCAGAAAATAATTTTGTGGGACTAAAAGCACTCGGGGTTTGTTGGTTTGTTCTTTGTAGTAGATCCCTGTCAGTGGCTTTGTAGGGTGTGTAAATGGAGTTTGCCTGGAAGGTGCAGGATCCTGCAGGAAATGAGCTCTCCTGGGAGAAAGTCTGGCAGTGCCACTCAGTGTCAGCAAGGTTTGAGTGGGGCTGTGAGGATGTGAAAGGACTGCCCTGGCCAGGGGCTCCCTTGGATAAGCAGCCAGCTTTCCTGTCCCTCCCTCCAGCAGGCTGCCTCTTCCTTCCTTCTGGTCTTCTTGAAAGGGGAGAAAGAGGCTGAAGCTGAGGTTTTCCTTTCTCCTTTGTTTCCACTAATTACCTGCTTGCTCCTTGGCTGATGTTCCCCTTGCAAAAAGTCAGCTGAAAGCATCCACTGGAATTTAACTCTTTCCTACTTCAGTAATTTCTGCACTCCTTTCACCCCTTCATGAGCAAGCACATCCCCTGCTCTTGAGCTGATTTCCCCTTAATCTATGCCTGCTCTTTAGCCTCTAACAAATCAGGCTGCCCTGGTCTCCCATTTCCCTTTAATCACTTGCTGTGGGTTACTTTGGCTGTAGCTAGAATTGACCCACAGAATGGATTGGACTGACTTGCCTGTGAATTCCTTGTTCCTGCTTTCATTTCCTCTTCGTGGTCTGTCCCAAGATAGCAAGAGTCAGGATTTAACACAGCTCAGTTCCTAGGCACCATGTTACCTGCCTGCCCTGGCCTTTGGTCTGGACACCTGGAATCTATAGTTTTGTTCTAACTTGTCCAGCATTCATTTATCTTTCCCATATCATAATCACTTTTGTGCCAATTCACTGGGAACCTGTCTGTCACCATGTTGTCCTTGTACTGCTGCCATGCTGGGTGCTTCACTGGGGTATATCAAGTACAGATGAGCCCCAGGGAAGGACCTGAATGATTCCCTGGGGCCAGCTGGCTCCAAGTACAGCTGCTGGGGTGGGGAGGATGTCCCTTCTTGTCCCTATGCTGTCCTTGTGAATAGCTCTCCATTTTGCTTTGGCATGGCAGGGACAGAGGGAATGGAAAGGACTGCACAAGCCTCTCTTTTTGCCTGACATTAAAATATCTTTTGTTTGTTGGTCCAGGTGATTGGCCACAGTAACTTTGGGTCCATCAGGGCCACAACATGTGTGTATAAAGGTAAGGAGATAAACCAGTGCTGCTTTGAGAGAAGACCCTGGGAGGGGTGTATGGGATGTTAGACAGCTGGAGAGCTCAGGAAATCTTGAATATGTTCCAGATCTCGAACACCCTCTTCCCCAGTTCATTCACTGAACCTCTCCAAAGAATGAGAAGGATGGGGAATTGTGTGATGCCAGAATAAAGGGGAATCCTGGGGATGTCCTGAAACTCCTTTATGTTCCACATATATTTCTGTGGAGCAATGTCGGGTTCACCTTTTCCAACAACAAGCCAGGGGACAAGAATTCACCTTGTGGCATCTCTTTTTCTTTCAGGGAAATGGATTTATGAGGTGCTCATCTCCTCCCAGGGACTCATGCAGATTGGCTGGTGTACTCTCAACTGCAGATTTAATCAGGAGGTAGTATAGCTAATCTGGAGAATTCTCCTTCTCTGCTTTTTTGGTCAGTGTAGAGCATTGCATTGGTGCTGTGCCCTGCTGGCATTCACACCAGAAATGCCACACACACACACAAAATGCCAGGCTTGCTATTTTAAGAGTCTTTACGAGACTCTCTGGTCTGTGTCCACAGAGGGGTGCTCAGTGGGAAAGTCTGTGCTGGGTATGTTGGTGTGGTCTTGTTGCACGTAGAACTGCTAGATATTGACTTTCAGCTGGTAACTTCCCCAGAAAGTGTGTGTCTGCAGTGCTGGCAGCCTGTCCTTTGGGATGGGCTTCAGCAGCTGCTGCTACAGGGCTCCTTTTGCCCAGGGGAGGGTGAGATTTGTTTCATCTGGGTGGGATGTTTGGTGTTGGAAAGAGGTGTCAGCTGCAGAATTTCACTAACTTGTCACTCTGCAGTATGTGAGAGGGGAAGTGATGGGCATCCCAGGGGGCTGCTTTGATAGAAATGAGAAGTGTCAGATGCCAGTACTCTTCTTCTGACCCAAAAATAAGTAGGGAGTGGTGCATTTCTCTGAACCAAAGATCACAGGCCACTGGATTCATTCCTAGAGTGAGGATTTTTCCCAGGCAGAGCATGTGTGCTGTCAGCTGCTCTCCCTGTCTACTGGTCTCCCCCTTAAAGGTTCTCTTGCAGTGAGAGGAATCCTCTGTGCCTGCTCTGAGTGTTCTCTTTGATGCTTTGCTGCAGGAGGGCGTTGGGGACACGCCAGATTCCTATGCCTACGATGGGAACAGGGTGCGCAAGTGGAATGTGACTACCACAAACTATGGCAAAGTGAGTAGCTGTGCCCCAGGGATGGAGCACAAAGCAGGTGACTCCTTCTGCTCACTCTGTCTGCTGGGCCTTGTGAAGTGCCCTCAAGCCTTTCTCCCTGCCTCAGGCTGTGTGCCAGCACTTGTCTGCATTTTAGGGGTGCTGGATGTGCTGGCTTTGTTTAGCAGCCCTAGCAGACTGATTGCCAGCACAGTGCTGCTGTTGGTCCCTGGGAGGCTCTGGTTCCCTGTAGTACATCAGAGCTGGTGCATTGTTGGGATAAATGTACATTCCTACTGCCAGAGGGGAAAAAGATCCCAACTGGGCTTTAGAAGTGTCTGAAAATGATGTGAGCTGCTGGGAGAAGGAACTCTCTCTTCTTTAACCCTGAATCACAAGGGGTTGGTTGGGTTGCAGTCTTTCTTGTGATGAGGGAAAACCCTGGAAATATATGTTTAACCTCTTCTCTCCCTCTCTTGCAGTCCTGGGCAGCAGGAGACATCGTCAGCTGTCTGATAGACCTTGATGAGGGCACCATTGCTTTCTGCTTGTAAGCATCTTTGTCACATTCCCTGCTTTGTTTATGTCTGTGTCTAATAAAAAGGTTGCTGAGCCCTATTTCTGCTCTCTCCCCTTTATGTTCCTTGGTAGTTGTGGCCTTTGTTTCTCTGTCTTGTGTTCAGAAACCATCTGAATAGGGTGTTGGGTCCCAGTTCAGTTTAGTTGAAAACATTTGGCAGGAAGATGTTCAAGCTACAAAATCTTTGTAAAGTTTGCCAGGATTTTAGAGGGAAGGGCATCTCTTGTGATGTTTAATGCCACACTTGGCTTTAATTGATTGCTTTTGTAGCCAGTGTAAGACCTTGCCTGTCCTAAATTCACAAGGAGCTGTGAAAAGGTTGATAAATCTCCAGTTTCCAGCTCCCATGCACAATGGGAATTGTTCTCTAGCCCTGGCCTGCAGCATGTCAGTTGCAGTTAAAAACTGTTAGATGGTTGGTGTCATCTTTTATGGAGGAGTAGATTGAAAGCATTATCCTTGATTGCCACCAGCATCAAATAGATGAGGCCAAAAAATCATATGCTTTAAAATGTCCTGCTGCTTTAGTTATCTCACAGATTTGGGTTGCCCTTGAAGCTGAGTGGGCTCTGCATGTTGTGTAGACCCCAGTGCCTTCCCATGCTGGTATGAAAATGGGAGTGGCCCTGTGCTTCCTGTGGCTGTCACTCAGCAGAGCTGTGACATTTGCATGTGTGCCAGGTTAGGAATGACAGGAGGCATGACTGATGGGTGTGTCCGTGTTGGCAAGCTGATATCTGTGTTGCCCAGCTGACCTCACACCCCTCCTGCTGTGACTAAAACCTTGTGTGTTTTCCTTCTTTCAGGAATGGCATATCTCTGGGAACTGCCTTTGATAACATCACAAGGGGTGCTGGGATGGCCTATTTCCCTGCCATCAGCCTCTCCTTCAAAGAGTCTGTGGCTTTTAACTTCGGAAGCCGTCCGCTCCGATATCCTTTAGGTGTGGGGAGAGGAGCTCTGAAGGGGGAAGAGCCTGTCCTGAGACCATCTTTGGAGGCTGTAGAATATACACACCTGACTGCAGTTCACTTTCTGCTGTCAGCACTTGTGTGCAGAGCTGAGTCAGGGAGAGAAGAGCCAAATGCCTCCTTAGCTGAAGCAGAACTACAGGACACAAACACAAGTTTCTGAAATGAGAGTTGCTTTCAGCTCTGAGACAGCAGCTGCTCTACAACTGGGAGATGCCTGCTCCCAGACACTCAGATCCTGCAAAATTCTCGCTCAGCAGTATTGGAAACCCTAATGCTGATGTGCTGCTGAGCCATTTGGTCACTCATCTCTTTTACCTCCCAGCCATATGGGACTTCTGACATGGTATTAGTGTTGCCTGTTGCTGTGAGAATGCTGAAGCCTGGAGCTCCTGTCAGAGCAGTCCTGGCTGTGCCTGTTGATGGCTGTAGTGGGAGCTCTAGTTGGTCTTTCTGATGAAAAAAGTATTTCACACCAAGAAGAAGTGAAAGACTTTCTGCTTGCAGCATGGAGGAAGTGGAGATGAGAGCTTGTGGCTTATCATCCATATAGAAGGTTTGAACTGGGACTGGGTACAAAATAAAGCAGACAGAGTCTTTTCCTTGCACAGACAAAAGGAGTCCCAAAAGGATCAGATTGCATTTTCCCTTAACACTCCCTACTTATCCAGTGGAAGGTTACCGGCCCCTGCAGGATCCTCCTGTGGCAGACCTGCTGAAGGCTCGGAAGCTGCTGGGCTACCTGAAGAATGTGATCCATATTGGAATAGATGTGACGGTAGGCTGGCATCAGGGGGTGCATCTGAGGGCATCATGCTGGGAAAGGGGGTTCTGCTCTCCCTGCACGTGCTGCCAGCTCAGATGTTTCCATGCACCTGAGAGTCTGAATGCTTGCATGGGGCCTGCCTGTCCCTGGAGCTCTCTGGCTTGCAAAATGGCCCTCCTGATAGTTCCAGGACTTCATTTAAGTCATACTGGGCTTTGTTGTTCTCAGTCCTGTAAAGTTTCATTGCCAATATTCAAGAAGTGATGTTTGACAGGCTCACAACTGCTGCATTTGATTTTGCACCCTTGAAATGAGTTTGTTCATATCCTAAGCTTTTTACTGATGTCCTGTTCAGTAATGTGATGGAATTCTGGCAGGTTTGCCTTGAGGATTGTTTTGGCTGTGGCACTGTTTGCTGGAAACACTGTTTTCCACTAGGATGAGGGATGATCTGTTGATGCCCAAAGCATAGGAAATGCCATATGCTATGGCATATGCTATGGTCTTGGCTCAAATGAAGGCCTGATTTGCTATTTCTCCTCCTCTGTAGGTGTTCCCATTTACAAATTATCATGTAAACTAGAGTCCTTTTGTAATAGAATGTTGTCAAAGTGCCTGCATGTGGTTGATAGTGACATCTGGACTGCACTACAGCCTTCCAGAGGAATAGGCCTGGCTTCTTTGGCATTCTGAATTCCCATGTTCAAGGTTTTTGGTGCAGTCAGGCATGGGACAGCAGCAGGGCTGCTCCAGGCATGTGGTTCATTCAGTTGGTGTACAGGTGGATTGGGCTGGATCCAAGCTATGTGTCTCTCTGGGTTTGTCATTGCAGGAGGGGAAGCTGGTGGAGAAAGACACATCCATGTGGCAGCTGCAGGGAGAACCCACGGTATTGATTACACTAGCTCACATCTTCAATTATTTCTCCCCTCTTATGGTGAGTTTTGCCTGCCCATTGCCAGGTTCTGTAGTGCTTGTTACTGCTCTTGCAAGGCAAAATAATCCCCAGCTTTTGCTGGGAAGTGACTGTGCCTTGGAGGAACGTTGACCTGCCTCTCTGTCTGCAGTGCAAGGTGTACCTGGTGGAAGATGTGCTCATGACCTTCCTGCTGAGCATCCTGGAGCGAGGAGGGGCAGTGGAGGCCCACCCCCTCATTCAGCAGCTGCTGGATCTCATGTGGCTTCTGATGGAGGTGAGTTGCTAGCGTGCTGGTTCCTCCCTAGGGATCCCTGGGAGATGCTGAGGACAGGAGCCTGCCCTACAAAATGCTGGTAGTGTTCAGTGTCTCTCTCTTCTTTTTTCTTTGTGGTAGACCACCCTCTCAATTAGCTCATCTGGCTGCTGCTGCACACCCAGGCACTGAGGGTTGAATGCAGACACTGGCAATGAGTTAACCAGGCATTTCTAAGCTTCTCCTACTGCTAAAGGAACTGATGATGGTGAATAACTTCCTGTTTCTGGAAACATCACATTTATCAATAAGAATAATCTTCTGATTGTTAGTAATGTGTATTTGACTGTGGAGGTCTCAAGTGCTGCTGTGTGCTGAAGAGATGGATCAGAGTGTGTGGGACTAGGGTAGAGGTGTGCAGTGCACTCTCACCATCTCCAGCACTACCTCCTCCAACTTCCCTTCCTGTCCATGCTGGATGAGCTTACTCCTTCCTGGGACACATGTTTGAGGGGAAGCTGCTGCTGCTGGAGTGCTTGGGTGGTTACACAGAGCCAGTCCCTGCCAGGGATCTGCTTGGAGACAGCACGTCTGCCCTTTGGGGTAACAGTTTACAGATGTGGGCACTGGCCCAGCCAGCTGCCATGAGAAGTTTAATAGAAAAATGTCATGACTCCTTGAGGGCCACCATCTTAGCAGAGAAACTGCACCCTCTGGTAGCACTGCTGTGTTTGTGGAAGAGTTGGCTCTCATCCTGCTGGTTGGCTATGGAGTTGAATTCAAACAGACAACTCTTCTCTCATCACATTTACCCAAGGCTTACTTCTTTCTCTTCTGGTTGGTTGTACCAATACTGTGTCTTGGGTAGAGTCAGGGAATAAGAGGACTGGTGACTGCCCAACAAATAGGGCCTGGGACTTTGGCTTTTTGTAGGTGACTTGTGGGTTGGACTTCCTGCAGAGACTTGTTTCCCTGTAGCAAAGCACTGGCACCAGCTTCTGCTTGGACTCTCTCCTGTGGAGTCAGAGGGACACTGTGGGTTCAGAGCACCTGCTTTTTCAGTTCAGAAATGAATGCTTCCTTCCAAGATCTCAGTCTGGGAGCTATAGCTGTTCCTGACTCCTTGCTGTTGTTCTTAAATGTGTTTCTTATTTTCTCAGGAGTATGAAGTGCATGAGTGCCTCAAGCAGCTCCTGATGTCCCTGCTGCGGGCTTACAGGTTCTCCCCCATCATCCCAGACCTGGGATTACAAGTGAGTTTGCACTTCTGAATCCCCAGGAATCTGTCCCCATGTCCAAAGGTACAGGATGTTTGGGATCCTGTAGTTGTTTGATCCAAAGATGGCAGTTTTGTCACACTGTGCCCATTGGAGAGTTGTGCATTCTGCAGATGGAGTTACTTTTGCTTCTCCTGTTTTCCTAGATCCACTACCTCCGGCTCACCATTGCAGTCCTGAAGCATGAGAAATCTAGGAAATACCTACTCAGCAATGTTCTGTATCCTTTGTGTCTCCTCCTGTCTCAGTTTTCCCTTCCCTCAGTAATGCAGCCGAGGACACTTCAAGGACCTGTAGGTCCAGGAAGGCAGAAGCCACCATGTCTTGAGAGCTCATTTCTCAGGTCTCCTCTGCCTGACACCATTTCCTATAAATGCTTTGAGGGCAGGCAGCAGTGTTGTATAGTTCACATCCTGGTAACACCCAGGAGCTCATTTCTACCTGACTGACCTCTGAAATCCCTACAGCAAAACCACTTTCAGAGCAGTCCAGCCCTATGGTAGCATTTGTGCAGCTGCTGTGACGGCTGTGTGGGGCTTCTCCAGAGGCCTCTGGATCTTGCAGTGATAGTTTGGAAAGGAATCTGTCACTACAGCTCTGGAGACATGCCCTGTCCCTTCTCCCACCGTAGCTTCTGTGCTTGCTTTAACTCCAGCACAGCTTCGACGTGCTCCGTTCCGTTGTGTTCTTCTACATCAAGAGCCCCCTGCGTGTGGAGGAGGCAGGTCTGCAGGAGCTCATTCCCACCACGTGGTGGCCAAACCGCTTCACCAAGGAGGTGAGTACAGGCACTTACCAAGAGTGCTGAGGAAGTGTTCTTGCCTGCCATTTGCATCTTTTTCTGGCTGAGGAAGTTGGGTGGCCCCTATTTCCAGCTGTGTTAGCACTGGTGGATCTTACTATTTGAGAGCTGGAGCTTTTCCATTCCCCTGTCATCTTTTTTGTCCCCTTAGAGAGTATGTTTGAGGTGTGACGCTCACCCAGGGAAGGGGGGACAGTTTTCTGTGGCAACAGATTTGGAAGGGAACCTCACGTATTTAGGAATTGACTGGGGTGTCCTCAAAAGATGTCCTGCCATTATTCATTACAAGGCTGGAGCAGACCTGTTTAGGTGTCCTGCCAGCTGCAGTCACACACTGGCACATTGTTTCAGGGAGTCTCTGCTCTCCATTTTGCATTGTTTGAGGGCATTTCTGGCAGGATATTTTCCCTGTGCAGTGCTCTCCTACTAATCAGTGTCTGTGCCCCAAGCAGGGCAAGGAGAGTAAGGAGGTGAAGGAGGAGAGTGCTGAGGAGAGGCTGAGGCGTCGGGCGTATGAGAGAGGCTGCCAGCGGCTCAAGAAGCGCATTGAAGGTTTGTGGGGAGGGAGGGAAGTTGCCAAGATCCCACACTTTTTGTGCAGCCAGGGGCTTTCTAAATCTTATTCATATGTGAAGTACAGCCAGGACAGGCTGTGGTGCAGAGGTGGGGGCCAGCCATGCCCTGTTCTGATGGGACCCCACTGCAGAGACCTGCAGCCCCCCAGGATGGGGCAGGAGCAAACCTCTGCATTGGTTTTTAGCTATGGATGAATTTCCTGCTAGGTAGTGGAGGAGAAGATTCTCAGTGGTGGGATTGGCTTTCTGCTGTCACTGGTTCTTCCTGGGCCCCCTGTGCTGGGGAGGGAACCTTTCTCCTGGGGACACGGTACTGCAGCTGGGGTTAAGAGGGGGAGTTGCTCTCCAGTGCTGGTTTTCTGATGGCAGATTTGTGTCCCCCTTTTAGTGGTGGAAGGTCTCCAGGTTCAGATTCTGAAGTTGCTGCTGAACAATAAGGACAGAGGAGGGGTAAGCACTCTGTAGGTCTTTTGGGACAATATCTTCATGTGATGTGCTTTGTAAATCCTGGATTTACCACCTGTTTTTTCTTCTTTTGCCAGGGGGAAGCCTCCAGATACATCTTCCTAAACAAATTCCGCAAGTTTCTTCAGGAAAATGCCAGCAACAGAGGGGTAAGTCAGAGGGGCCAACCTTCCTGCAAGTCTGACCCTGGGGGCTTTCTGCACCTTCAGGCTGGGAACTCTGCCCTTCTGGCCAGGCTGCTGCCAGTAGTTGATCCACTGAGGTGTAACTATGACAGGGAATGAGGAGGGGGAGATCTGGAAACCAGGCAAGTTAGGTAAGTCCTGTGCAGTGATTTATAGGAAAGTGGTCCTTGGGAAGTCTTAGGTGGGAGCTGAATATCCTCCTATGGCCTCTCAGAGAGTGTGGCTGTGGAATGTTCTGCCACAGTGGGGCTGCTGGCTTTGGCATCCTCCTTCCTCACTCCTGGGTGAGGATTGTTCCTCTGACCCTGGGTCAGGCTGTTGCCTGAGGTTTTGGGAGCCAGGCATCTGCCGTGTAGGAAACCCTTTCTTCACCTGCATCCCTGTGTTCATCCCCATCTTTCATGATGGATTGTGTGTTATCCCTCATCCTCTGTCAGACCAGTGACAGAGGTGTCCCAGAGGTGGAAACTGATGCCCACCGTCAGGTCTGGGCTCTCTGCCAGAGCTGTAAGCTAGAGATGCTAGCAAGGCTGAGAACACAAAAGTTTCTGCCTGCTCCATGTAGCCCTTTGGCCTGAGATGCACTTTCACACCTGGCCTGATGCTGGATTCTCATTCTTGCCCTAGAACCTGGCTGTGCTGTGCCCACCAGAGTACATGGTGTGCTTCCTGCACCGGCTCATTGCTGCCCTGCGCTACTTCTGGGATGGCCACAAAGCAAAGACCCCAGCTGCCCTGAGCAGTGAAGGTGAGGCCTGGGGGAGAGGCTTTGCAGGCTTTCCTGTGGTTAGGACAAGGTTTGCCTCTTGGCAGTGCTTCCAGGATGTTGAAAATGTTGTCTCTAATGGGTGCCTGAGCCTTCTGTCACCTTGGGGAGTTCCTGTGTGCAGATCTATTGCAGTCAACATCCAGATGTGAGACTTGCAGAAGGATACCTGGACTGTTTGCTATTCCCCCATCTGCTCTGGAGCAGAGTCCACTATTGTCTGTGGGGCTGTGAAGGGCAGCTCAGTGATCCATTGGTCAGAGTTTTGGGAAGATATTTTTCTCGTTTTGGAGTTCCCAAACTGTGGAAATAAGGGGAAACTAAAGCAGTGCCAGTTGTTTTCCCACCCTTAGACCCCATTGGTATTCCCTCTCCTTACTTTAGGCTGACCTTTTCTCTAGACTCAGCAAGTGCCTTGCTGTCCCTGTGGGACTAAGTGGCAGAGCTGGAGTAGCCAGGTGGAGAGCTGCCAAGGTATCTGATGATCCAGTTTGCCCCGTGACTGTGGCTGGAGGGAGGAAGTGCTGGCACTCTAGTTGATAGCCATTGGTTGCTCCTCTTTCTGCATGGATCTAATACTTGCTCCATTGTGGAAATCACCTCTGCCTTAATGGCCTGTGCTTTTATTACAACAAAACTTGTCCCTAAATATTAGTCCTAACTGTGGGTCATGGGGTCTGCTTTAGGAGCCCTTACATGACTTTGTGCATCCTGTGCATGGAAAAAAACAAAACTCCTCCTCTGTTTTAGAGGCCTATGTCCCTCCTCAACTCTTCTATAATGGGAAGGTGGATTATTTTGACCTTCAGCGACTTGGAGGTCTTTTGTCTCATCTTAAGAAGACTCTGAAAGGTAAGTGCTCTCATTGCCAATACCTGAATCCAGGTCTTGGATAGAATTCATGCAAGGCATTCCAGGGAGGGAGCTGTGGGTAATGAATTTTGATTAAATTCAGGGAGAGGAAAGTTGAATTTTAATGAGATTCAAATTACTTTGAAGAAAACACCACGCCTCTTAGGTGGAGTGTCCTTTAAGTTACAGTTTACTGCTTGTATCCCTGAATTGGGCATGTGGCAGTTGGAGGAAGGGAATAGTCTGGGAATATCTGGTATGGTGTTCTTGCTGCAGCACAGCCAGAGGCTGGGACCTGTCAAAGCCCTGACCATCAGCTGAGCTCTGCTGGGTGTGAAGGATGCCCAGGATTTAGTTGGAGCCTTACTCTGTGCAGGGAGGAGCAGCCCTGTGTACCTACTGCAGCTGTGTGTTTGTGTGCAGCACATTCCTCTGGCACTGGGCTCCCAAAGCCTGCCTTGTGCAGGGTTAGAAACCCTTTGGCATTCCCTTGGACTTGGTTTGTCTCACCTCTGAGCCAAAGGTGCTTGCCTTTGGCTCTGATGTCTCTTCTCCCCCAGTGTGTTTGCAAGGTGAGGACCATTTTCTCTGTCTCATGTTGATCCCTGACTGTTCAAGATTAGATTACTTAGCTTGAGAGCCACATTATCTCCTCTGGTTTCTTACCAAGTTGTCCTGGCCAGCTGTAAAGACAGAGCTGTGGACTAAAGAACACATTCTTCAGGCTTTGTACAGCATAGCCATCAGCATAGGCTTCCTCTGGGTGTGACTCTCAGTCCTGGTGACTTTGGGACACGTCATGGGACAGCATTGAAGAACTGGAGGCTTAAAATATGGTCTCAGGCAGAGAGTTGCCATTCCTGCTCTAGTCCAGTTTGGCCCTGGTGGTTGTCTCCTGGTTCCTCAGTTATCCTATTTGTAGCTGGTAGGACCAGGAGCTGAAATGGGTCCTGGGAGGGCAGCACCTGCTGCTGCTTGGTTTCTGTTCTTTTTGTAAGGGCAGATCTGTTCCTTGCAAGGAAGCTTGGGACAGGTCAGCTTGTTCTGATAGAGCATCCAACTTTTCTGGCTGTTTCTCTACTGCTGAGAAGCAGGAAAGAGGATGAGTCTTCCTCATGGTGAGTGAAGAGTGACTCCTGCATTCATCACTGCTTTGGTGTGCTCTGTGCAGATGACCTGGCTGCAAAAGCCAACATCCTGATCGACCCTGCAGAGCTGCAGGCAGTGACTATGGATGATCTTGACGAAGATGAGGAATCAGCAACATCAGCAGCACAGGTGAGTTGGGTTATTCACCTGCAGGGGCCCTGATGCTGGGGCAGTAAGTTGGGCCTCTGGCTGGAAAGGTTTTACTTTACAGCAAGGCAGGGTTGGGCCAGGACTGTCACCAGTCCATGGGCAAGCAGATAAACAGCTGCACTTGGATGAGAGTCACTGGAGATCAGTGAGGTCCTGGCTGCACCAAGTTTGAGCAGCAAAATTTTCTGTGCCCTTCTCTCTCACTGCCACTGATCTGATTGTGCTGCCTCCCCTCCATGGCAGCTCTTGGTGCTTGCATTTGGAAAGGTGCAAGACAACTGTGGACAGAGCAGGTCTGCTGTTTGTGCCTGGCATGTGCCCTTGGAGGAAGGATTTACCCATTGCTGCCCTGCCTGCTCATCTTCCAGTGGCCACTGTGCATCTCTGCCAAGGTCCTTGCAGGGTCAAGGGAGGAGCAGCAGGCAGCCAAGCACAGCTGGAACTGTTTCTCCCTTCATTTCCTTGCAGTCCCAGCGCCCCTCTGCCGCCCTGGCCATCGGTGGAGCTCTCGCCAGGCCTGCCTGGCTCAGCTCCCCCACCCTGGGCCGGGCCAACCGGTTCCTGAGCACGGCAGCCGTGAGCCTGATGAACCCGCGGCGCCCCCTGGGAGCCCTGGAGAAGATCAAAGTGCTGTCACTGCGTGCAGAGCAGCGCACACGGGAGGACAGTGAGTACTGCTGCCACAGCTGGACCCTGCCCTGCAACAATGGCATCCTCCAACTCCCCAGAGGAACCAATCTCCTTACTGCCAGCATTGCTCCTGCCCCTTCCCAGGGCGTGCTGACACCCTTTGCCATCCTGAGCATGACACTGGTGATGTTTTTACCCTCTGTGTGTAAGGAGATGCTGCCTTGGTTTCTCTAAATGCAGTGAGACTTTGTAGGAAGGCAGTTCAGATGCAGCTGTAGCCACACTTGCTCTGAAGACAGGCTTGCGTGGTCCACCCAAACAGTAACAGTGCTTGCAGCAGCACTGTTACTGTTTGGGTGAACCAAGCAGGCCTCTGAAGCATGTACAGGGCTTGAGGAAGTGGAATTTGCATGACTTGAGTCAGTCTGAACAGATCTGACAGGTCAGCCTGATGGAGGCAGCAAGATGAGAATGCTGTGGTAGTGTGGTATCTAGACAATCCCATGGGCTGGGAAAAATCTCCATGTTACAGAGGCACAACAGGGCTTTGGTTTTAGAGAGGAGCAGGCAGAAGCTGAGGTGCCAAAATGCCTTGCTAAGAACTCTTTTCCTGTCTTGGAAATGCATTGCAGTTGAAGGCACCCATGGAAACGATGGTCTCTTACTGGGCAGACCCCCAGAGGAGCCAGACCAGCCCATCACTGAGAACTCCCTGCTGGAAGTCCTGGATGGGATAGTGATGATGTACAACCTCAGTGTCCACCAGCAGCTGGGGAAGGTAAGTGGTACATGCTGTGCAGGAATCCATTTCCCCAATGCCCATGCTTGTACACAGACTCTGGTTTCTGCTTATTTAGTGACTGTGTGTGCCCTGTCCTTCTGCCAACCTCCACTGGAGTTCTGGTTGCATGCTTGTATGTTTAGAGGGAAAAAAACCCTTATTTACTGCTGAGATCTGCTGCTTTTCAGATGGTTGGTGTGTCAGATGATGTGAATGAGTATGCCATGGCACTGAAAGACACAGAGGAAAAAATCAGCCGCTGCCCAAAGAGGGTGAGTGTCTCTGGATTCCCAGCTCTTACCAGATTCCAGCTTCCTTCTCTGGCAGGGTGAAGTCCTGCTGCCCAGCTGTACCAGCATCTGCGTCAGGCCTTGTGGGCTTCAGCTGAGACTGATAAGTGCTTTTTATAGCACTGATTCCCACTCCCTCCACAGAAACGCTGCTGACTCCTTTCCCCCCTGCCAGTGCTCCCCAGCTAGCCCCAAGGTGGTATAGGCTCTTGCATTGTTTGTTCAGCACTGAAATAAATGCTATAAATGGCAGTGACATTCTGCCCTCACATCTCTGCACTCTTTTCAGAGGAGAGACATCCATGAGGAGCTGCTGAAGAGCCAAAAGGTCTTCTCTGAGAAGCTCAACCACCTGAGCCGGCGCCTGGCTTGGATAAATGTCACCATTTATTCAAAGGTGGGCAGGAGCATAACATGAGCAGCTGAAAGGAGAGCAGTGAGCCTCTGCCTCTCTGCTGCTTGGCTCACATGTCACAGGTGTCATTTTTCTGGTGTTGAAGCAATGTCAGTGATCTCTGGGGCTGCTTTTTCCCTTGTTGTGTATCAGAGACTCCTTTCTAGGCTTAGCCCCTCTCCTGTCCCCCAGTGTCCCATAGTGATCAGCCCAGTCTGATCTGAGCTGTGCATGGTGCTCTAGGCTTTCCCTTAGGGCACTGCAGACAAAAGGGTGCAGATCAAAGGGAGATTCAGCCCTCAAGACATGTCAGAGGATAGAGGCTGCTGTGAATCATTTCCCTGAGCTGTGCTGTGTCACAGGGGATCTCACTACTGCAGCTCTTCTTGGAATCTGTGGAATCAAAGTCAAGGGAGTTCTTGTTCAGGTGTTCTCCCCTTCTTCACTTGGTTCCCATACAGAGTGTGTATTCCACATTTACTAATGCAGTGGCTATTTGCAGAGGTTATCCCCTTTCCCCCAAGTTCACCATTTTGTATAAAAGCTCTGGTCTGTTTTCCCACAAGCAGTTCTGCTGATTTTTTCCTGACTTCCATTGCCTTGCCCTATCTCTCTTTGTGGCTTTTGTGTGTCCCAGGATGTAAACAGGGAGGGGAAGAAGAGTTCTTACGAACACATCTGGCAGAAGTGCAGTGGCTGATCCTGACTCATGAGCTCTTTGCTCATCTCCTCCTTCCCTCTCAAGCAGGATTGCAAGGTGAAAGCTCTCCAGCTGCATTAGCATAGCCAGAAAACAATCTGCTGCCAGAAAACAATCCTTTCTTCCCAGGCTGCTCTGGAAGGGCTGAGGGGCATCACCAGGGTGCACTGCAGGTATCACTGTGCTGGCCCACGCAGAAACACTGTTCATGTCTCTAGATGATCCATTGTCATACTAAACCAGGACTGCAGTGTCACCTTTCCTGATGAATCAGCAACATCTGGGACTGAAGGTTACAGCCTTCCCTGTCTGTGGTTTGTGCTGCTGTCCTGGCCTGCATGGCCCACAGGGAGAGCAGGAAGGTGCCCCAGGTGAGCTTGCAGAATGTGGCAGCACTGAGGAACCTGTGCCTTCAGGGCTCCAGCTCACAGTCAGCTCAAGTCCCTGCTCTTTCCCAATGGGGGCATCCATCCAGCAGCTCCTGCTTCTCTGGGAATTGTGTGTGCACTGGAGGCTCTCATCTGTATGATCAGAGCTGCTGCTGTTGGAGAGAAGGAGCCTGGCTCTGTCTAGGGGTGCAGTCCTGCTCTGTGCTGAGGTGTCAGAGCATGGCAGAAGCTGCTCCTTCCTGGAGGGAATTGGCCACTGGTTTATTCTGGGGGATTCAAAGTTAGACAAAGGGAGTGCTTAAAAACACTCATAGTTTTAAAGCACATAATTCTGCCTTCAAAACGTCCCAGTAGGAATTACAGTTTATTTTATTACAGCTTATTTTACTACAACACTGTATTTATCTATCTCACTGGCTAATCACATCTTTGTATCCTCTTGGTGTAGGCTTTCTTCTAGCTTGGCAATACGTGAAATTATGTTTGAGGTTGTCAAGTCTTAAAGCCAAATGCAGCTTTTTCAACCTTAGTGTTGTGCTGCACAGTTGTTTTTTATCTTGAAAGTAACACTTTGGCTGAGATGTGGGTCAGTGTTGAGAAAAAGATGTGTGTTAGTCAGTTTAGTTGATTTGTACTAGTTCAGGCTAATTTACAGAATAAACTCATGAAAATCTCCCAAAGATGGTAACAACATACTTTAGAAAAGACATTAGGCAAGTGAAATGCCTTATCTGCACCTCTGAATTTAATTTTTTCTTAAATTAGAAGTATAACCCTTCTCCATCTATTTTTATGCAAGTAGCTATTGCTTATGCTATTTCTTGGCATTGCAGGATATGAAATAATATTTCCTCTTTTTATGGCTTTGGTGGCGCCCATTTTTATGGCTTAAAGTTATGTAGATGACCTTAAATTTCCTGTTTTTAATTTAGGACCCTCTGATTTTTGTTTAGCGAGACAAGAGGCTGATGTTCCTCAGGACAGTAAATCTGGTTGAATGGCTGGCACAGAACCTGAAGGGCTGTGGCTGCCTCTTGCAAAGATCTGAGCTGGTGTGAGCTTTTCAGGCTGTTCCCATTTAATCCCCACAATGGACCAGCTTTGTTTCCAGCAGATTTCTGGAAAGTGCCAGTGCCTGCTTTCCTTTAGCAGTGTCCTTGGAATCAAAAGTCACACGCTTGTTTGCCAGGCCTGTGTGGTTGCACATGCCCTGGTAAGGAGTAATGCTTGGAGGGTCTCAAGGCTTGGTGAAAAAAAACCATCACACTGGTGAGAGCCATGCTGTGTGCTGGAGGTTGGTGTAGAGATCTCTGGTTGTTTCTTCCAGCTGCCACTTCTGTGGCTTTGTGGAAAGACCAAATAGCACAGCTGTGGTTGTGAACTTAGAGCAGTAAGATGTCTGAGCAAGATCTCCAATATGGGGATGTTTCTGAGTGTGATGCTGGTGGTTGTTTCTCCCAAGAGGAGCTGTCAGCTGACTGGAAGCTGTGTTCTTCCTGGCAGGAGAAGATGCAGGATATCTACTGGCTGCTGCGCGTGTGCATCCGCACCATCGAGCACGGCGACAGGACGGGCTCGCTTTTCGCTTTCATGCCAGAATTCTACCTCAGCGTGGCTATGAACAGCTACAGTGCACTCAAGAACTACTTCAGCCCTGTCAACAGCATGGAGGAACTTCCAGGTGAGGGGATGGGGTCAGCTTCTTGATTCTGGCCTGATAAAATCTAAAGCAAGACACATGACACATCCTTGTGGTGAAGCGGTAGTTGGGCATCTTCCTTTCTGGGTCTGTTCCTGGTTGTGGTGTGCTGCCCCAGTGTGTTGTCTGAGCTTGGGGCAGGTGGTGAGCTGTGGTCACTGTGCTCAGGTAGGGAGCCCATGCCTTGTCTGAAGCTGTCACAGGGCTGGCTGTAGTGAAAATCACTGGCAGCTATGGATTGTGTTTCCAAGGAGGTATCAAGAATGGGCTGGGGTGCTGTAAGATGTAATTTCTACCACAGCCTTCTGCTTTCTGGGTGGGAGAGGATGTTCCATGAGTGCAGAAATTGGGACTGCTTTTGAATTCCCCTGGGATTTGAAGATGTTCCTATGGAGATGATCATCCACTTGATGCCAAGAGTCTGTGTTTAGGTGGATTCTGTCTGTGCACATTCTGTACTTTTCTGGCTAAATGACCTCTCTGAGCTCTTAGCAAATAGTTCTGTGTTTTCCAGAGCCCATGGAGGTAAGTAAAGCTTCTGTTCCCACCAACAGGACATAGCTGAAGTGCTCTTGTTTGGGCAAGAGCAGACTTGAGCAGTAGCAATTTCTGCAGTGCATGCAGGCTGAACATGGCTTTTCTGCATAGACCTAGGGTGTTCTTTGTGTTGCTCAGCCTCTTCAGCACCAGACACTTCTCCCTTGCCATCCAACTCTGTTGCATGGTTTTATCTTTCCCTGAATAACTATTTCAGTCTCTGCTCTTCTGGAAGTGAATGTGTCTTCCCAGCTCTCTGTTTTGACAGCTGGACACTCAGCTAAGCTGCAGGGAGCTGTAGCAGAAATTCATTCCATGGCCTGTCCCATGTTCCCAGGAGCACTGGGACCCAGGGCTGCCCCTCAGGCTGTTGCCATGACCCTGCTCCCTCCTTCTCTTGCAGGCTATGAAGAGACCCTTATGCGCCTCGCTGCCATCCTGGCCAAGCATTTTGCTGACTCGAGGATTGTGGGCACAGGTGAGGCTGCCTTCCTGTGCTTTTGGGGTGGTAATGCCACAGGTCTGGCCAGTGCCAATGCCAGTGGCTCAGCAGGCTTCTGCTGGGATCTGTCTGCTGAATCTGTTCAGTGCCTATGCCTCCACATTGAAAGTGAGGCTGGGTACTGTCCTTACCCTGCTTGTGTCAGGGTAGACACATGACCTAGGACACCCTTTTGAGAGTAGGACTCGTGTCCCAGCCACCTGCATATCCAGTCTGGGCTTCCTTCCTAGCTGCTTGAGCCTGAGCATGCTCTCCATGTCAGCAGGGACAGTGTGCCTCCCCATGAGGGCCAGTGCCTCCCAGGCAGTGGCATTGAGGTGCTCCCCGGCGTGCTGTGTGTCCCTGGGAGCCTGGCCTAGTCCCTTGTCATTCCTCCCCAGACATCCGGGACTCGCTGATGCAGGCGTTGGCCAGCTACGTCTGCTACCCCCACTCGCTGCGTGCTGTGGAGAGGATCCCAGAAGAGCAGTAAGTGCTGCCCTGCCTGTTCCTGGGGAGCTGGGGCAGGGCTGGGGTGGTGGCAGGGCTGGGTGAGCAAGCAGGAGGGCTGCCAAGCACCGCTGAGGGTCCACGAGTTGCCAGCAGGGGGGTGGAGTTGATTTGAGAGCCTTCTGTCACCCTTTTACCAGAGTGGCTTTGCTCTGCCCCAGCTGCACGCGTCCTACTGTGAGTGCTGCTCAGTCTCCTGTTCCCAAACCCTATGGGCTGACCTGTGTCCCTGTCTGGCAGGAGGATCTCCATGATGAAGAACCTCCTGGCTCCCTATGAGCAGCGACCCTGGGCACAGACCAACTGGATCCTTGTCAGGCTGTGGCGGGTGAGCATCCTGCATCCCTGCCCCTCTCAGCACCTGGGGCTGCTGAGACACTGACCATTTCACTTCCCAGTAGCAGCAAAACTGTTTTTCAGCCTCTAAGATCTTTCCTTCCCTCTTTTGCCAGGGCTGTGGCTTTGGGTACAGATACACACGGCTCCCACACCTGCTGAAAACCAAGCCTGAGGATGCCAGCCTCCCCAGCCTGCAGAGTGAGTGGGGCAGGGATTGGCACTCAGGGCTGTCATGGGGGCTCAGGCAGTTCCAGCCTCTTCCTTAGCAGCTTTCCCTGTGGGCCAGGCCAAGCTATTGGGACAGTTATCAGAGGGTGTTCCTGGCCAAATATCCAGGCCTGGTTTTTACAGCCTGGTCGTCCCCAGCCTCTCTACTGCTGATTTGGGCATGCCAAATGATGAGTTACATCCATCATAAATAGGGGTTCTGCCCTCCAAAGGAGAGGAGAGAGGCCCAGGACTGCATCCTTATCAGAGTTTTAGCCTGAGAGCAAGCTCTGCCATGTGCACAGTGAAGAGCTGCTGTGGGGGAGAGCTGCCACATTTGTCAAGCAGCAGTGCCCTGTGAGAGGGAGGGGGTGCCCAAAGAGACAGGGCACTGTGTGAGTTTGCAGTCAGGGAGTGTTTTATCCTGGCATCTCTCAGATGCCTGTCCTGCCTTGGGCACTGCAGTTTGCTTCTCAGCACTGTCACTGAGCTGAGGGGTTTCTCAGCTCTGTTGTGGCTGAGAAAGATGTGGGGAGAAGTTCCCTTTCTTGAGCTGAAGAACATGTCCCCAGCTTTACCCTCCCAGGTTCTGGGCTTGTGTGGATCCATTCCTGATGCCCCTCTGCTGTGGAAAAGGCTTTGTGCCAGACCTTGTTCCTGGAGAGCTGCTCAGGAGTGGGGGACAGAAGGACAGGTGGCATATGGAGGTGTATGCTGAGCCCTGTCCAGGGAGCTGCCTGTCTGTTCTAACAGAACTCTTGTTCTCTTTTCTCTCTCCTGCCCATGGTGCCCAGGGGATCTCTCTGTTGCTAGTTTCCAGAGTAAGTTTGTTGTGTGACCTTCTCTTGTCTGGTTGAGTAGCTTTAGAGAGCTCCCTGCTTCCCCTCTTCTGCCTAGAGAGACCCTTTGTAGGCAGAGAGCTTCACAAGGGATTGTTTTCCTCAGTTCCATCCCTGGGAGAAGCCAGGGGCGCTGTGCCCATGTGTCACTCTCTGGGGCTGCATCATGGACCTGCTCTTGCACCTGTGTTAGCAGGGTTACCTCTGGGGTCAGAGCCCTGCTGGAGGGGTTCCTCTCATCCTGAGATGAGATGGAGCAGCCCTGGCACACATGCAGGAGGGATCTCATGGCTGTCCCTCATTCTCCTACTGCACAATCAAGGTATTGAGTGGCTGTCACCAGTCCTGTGGGGTGGGAATCAAGCTCAGCCCATCCTGGGGAGCTCTGGGGCAGCAGCAGAGCTGCTCAGCTCTCCAGGCCTTGCTCCACATGTTGTGTGGCTCCACAGAGTCTGAGCCTGAGCCCAGAGTGGCCCTGCTGCCTGCTGGGGACTTACTCTTGGGAGGGCTATTTTAAGGCTCAACCAAATCAATAATGAATGCTGATTTAATTGAGGAGGGACAGGGGACTCAGAGGTGTCCTTGAGATGTTGCCCAGGGAAGGAGGAGGAGGTGACCCCCCTCCCCTTCACACCCATCAGTCTTCACCTTGTTGCAATTTGAGCACTGGCAGAGTCAATGGGACAAACTGCTGAGCTGAGGAAATCCCTGCTTGTCTGGGTCTGCTGCTGCAGGCCAGGCTGAAGGGAGTGTGGGCAAATGCCTCTTCTCTGGTGCTCCAGCCTTGTCCTGCTTTTGGGATGCTTCCTTGGAGGGCTGCACAGGATGGGGAGGTTTCCCAGGCTGCCTCACTCATCCATGAAACACCCAGAGCACAGAGTACCTGGTCTCCTCTGCTGCCTCTTGCCTGGGCTCACTGAGGGCCAGCAGTGGATGTTGCCTGGCTTACCCAGGGGGGACAGAGGCTCAGAAAGGTCATCCGTGTCCCTGCTTGTTCCTAGAGTTATTCCTCAGCTCCACTGGCACTGAACTGCTCTCATGAAGCAGAGCCCTCCCTCAGTTTGGCTCCTGAGAGCAGACAGGGGTAGTTGTGCTCGGTGGTGCTGCAGGGATTTGTTTTGCTTTCACCATGCCGTGTTGGCAGCACCAGGTGCTGCTCTGGCACACACAGGTGCTGCAGGGACTTGTTTTGGTTTCACCAGGACGTGTTGACAGGGCCAGGTGCTGCCCTGGCACACACAGCAGGAGCAGGGACTTATTTTAGTTTCACCAGGATGTGTTGGCAGGGCCTGGCACACACACAGGTGCTGCAGGGACTTGTTTTGGTTTCACCATGATGTGTTGGCGGGGCCAGGTGCTGCCCTGGCACACACAGAGGGAGCAGGGATTTGTTTTGCTTTCACCATGCCGTGTTGGCAGCACCAGGTGCTGCCCTGGCACACACAGGTGCTGCAGGGACTTGTTTTGGTTTCACCATGATGAGTTGGCAGCACCAGGTGCTGCCCTGGCACACACAGCAGGAGCAGCAGCGGTGGCTCTGTGTTGGGCCCAGCCTGGCTTGGGAAAGCAAGAGCTGCAGGATGGCTTCAGATTGCATCACAGGGCTGCTCTGCCCCAGCCTTCTGCCCACACAGCCCCAGGTGGAGGGAGGGTCGGTGGGACCATGAGATCATCGAGCTGAGATGTTGTGCAACACAGGACAGAGAGTTCACTCATGTCCCCTTCCCAAGTCCAGCAAATTGCCTAAACTGAAGAGGACTTTCAGGAGGAAATCCCACCTTGATCTGACAACACCAAAACCATCAGCTGCTGGTAGTTGAGCTGTCCAAGCCCTTCTGATGGTGGTTGTTCACCCTCAGAAATAAATCCATGGCTTATGATTCCTGATGAGAGTCTTAGCATAGTTTGGATTGGAAGGAACCTTAAAGCTCATTCTTGTTCCACCCCCCTGCCATGAGCAGGGACACTTTCCACTAGACCAGGTTGCTCCAAGCCCTGTCCATCCTGGCTCTCAACACTTCCAGGGATGGGGCGTCCAGAACTTCTTGGGGCAACCTGTGCCAGGGCCTCACCACCCTCACACAGTAAAGAATTTTTTCCTGATATCTAATCTAAACCTGCTCTCTCTCAGTTTGAAGCCATTTCCCCTACCTAACCTCACCTTCTGCCTTCCACTTCTGCTGCCTTTCTCTGCTTTACAACATTTTATTCTTCAGAAGCACTTGTGTACCAGGGTAAACTCATTTCTTGCTCCTTTTCTGTGAGCCCTGTGGGGTGTTCACTCTTGCCATGTTTTTAGCAGCCCCAGAGGTTTTGGTGCCATGCAGGTGGGAACTTTCCCTGATGTGCTGGTGATGGAGCCAAAACTCACATTAGCCTGTTTGCCAGGGCTTTGCTTTGGAGGCACACAGGATCCCAGGAGCCCTGGGCCATCCTGATGCCTCACACCCAACCTCATGGATGTCTCATCCCCCAGGTGCTGCCTGCTTCCCTTTGCTCCCCTCTCAGTGTGTCTCTGAACAGGCACTGAGCTCACAGATATAGCTGGAGCCTTTCAAAATCTCACATTGCTCTTGGGTGGAGCTGCTTTCCTTTGGAATCTGATCCATTTGGGGCTTTCCTCTTCTGTGCTCAAGCTCTACTGTAAATGCTGCTGTGTCCAGAGACCCCTCGGGCTGCTGACCAGAGGTCTCCCAATTAGCCCTGTTAGAAATCTTGCTGGGTCATTAGCAAACTATAAAAGTACATAATTACATTCCTGTAATGAAAGTATGTGACTGCTTCTTTACCATTATCTAGTAGGAGCACTTATTGAAGGCTTCCACTTTGCCTGCTTTATTAATTTTTAACTCTCTCTAATAATGGCTTCTGCTACTATTATACTTTCTGCCATTACTACTTCTATTAAATAATTCTGCTATATTTTTTCCCTATACTTGAAAAAACTTTGCATTACTATGGTCAGTCAAGGATGTTTTTTATGTCTTCTCCATTTATTACACCTTTTTCTCCTTGCTTTTGCCTACCATTTCCTATGTTTGATTATGTTCACTTTGCCTCCTATGTTTTAACTTAGGTCTTTGCTTCATCATGCTCTCAGTGACCCTTTTCACCCAGATGCTTGCTGGAGCACTGGGGCTTCTGGCTCCCTCATAAACTTCTTCAAGAACTCGGTGTTTTAATTCACCGTTTCCCTACCTAGATTTCCTTTTCCTCTATTCTGTTTATATTTTTGCAGGAAAGTTTCTGTTGTGGAAACATCAGATGTATCTCCAATCCCTTGGTTCCATGCTCTGTTGCCCACATTAAATATATTGAGGTCAAAACTTCTGGCCTTGAAAAACTGCCAATTTATGTTCCAATGACTGATGCTTATCTGCCATAATGCAGGCTAAGCCTTGATTGAGTGGCTTTTGTGTTAGGGAGGTGCAGATTTTGAAGCATTGATGACTTCCTAGTGCCAGGATCAAGATAGTTTCCCCGTCACTGAGTATCCACAGGCTCCCTGTGAAATGCCATCCCTGCCTGCAGTGGCACATAAGGCATGTGGCATTGCCCAGGAGGGCAGTGGTAACTCAGGTGGGTGAGAATGTCCCAGCAGAGATGAAATATTGCAAATAAAGATGGGCACAGCACCAGGACTGGGGTTTGCATACCAGTAATAATTACCTCTTCTGGGAACTTGTGCAAGGAGTGAAGCTGTTTGTGCTGTGTTCCAGGGCTTGTTCCTTACATTGCTTTCAAAGAGTAGCAGTGATCTTAGCATCTTTAGATTCAGAATCCTCTTGGGATCAACAAAAGCCAAGGAAATAATTGTTTCCTGGTGTTAGGTTTAAAACCTTCAATAAACCTATTTACCTGTGGAGAGGTTTGACAAAAGGCACCAGTTTTCAATGCTCTTATAGTCTGGCACAGTCTGCCAGCACCAGGAAAAGTATTTAAGGACCCAGAATTGCAGAATCACACCACTCTTTGAAAAAAGACTATGAGGAAATAGTCATTGACTAAAAATCAGGATAAAGCAAGTTATTACAAGCATGGGGCCATCCTTCAAAAACCCAAAGCTGCCTTCAAATGAGGTAGACTTTGGCTGGGCAGCTCATCCTGGAATCTGTCCTGACTTGCAGTGTTAGTAAAAGAGGCTTTGGCAGCAGACCAGCAGGACAACAGGCAGAGTTCCTCCATGAGGAGTGGTGATCTCTGCCTAGAACTGCTTTGGTGCTTGAAGGCTGGAAAGGGACTAACACATCAGCAGTTTTAACAAAAAGCAGTTTTTACATGCTGAAGGGAGGCTGGGAAAAGAAGGCACTGAAAACTTAACCCTGTTAAGAAGACTTTTCAATTCTGAATGACTGGGAGAGAAAACATGGATAGAATTCAGCATCACCAAGTGTAGAGAGGTGGAGTAAGAGTGTGCTGTGCCCCTTCACCCATCACTGACAGAGAAGTCAAGGTTTGCCCCAGCATTGACTCCTGGGCTTCTCTTGTGCCTCAGGACAGTTCCTGAGGGTTATCCTTGAACTGACAACCTATTGTAATCTTTTAGAGAAGAGCAGCTTGATGTTCAGTCCAAGGATGAATTACACAACAGGAATTGTGAGGAAAGCAAACCAGAACAAAACCAAAACCACATTATGCCTTTGTGCAAATCTGCCACGTGGTTGTGGTTTGGATGCTGTGTGTGCCTCTGACTGCACCTCTCCAAGGAAAACCTGGGAGAGGTGTTGGGCTTCAGGGAGGTGTGGCAAAAGGGACAAAGATGGGACAGTTTCAATGGGAGAAACTGCACTGCCTGGGGCTGATCCTGTACAAAGGACTGTCATGAGGATATGGAATCACAGCTTGCTGGAGGAAGTGACTGGAGAGGAGCATCTTGCTGTCTCTACCACCAGAAGGAAGGGGTTACTGAGAATAAATATTAACAAATAAAGCGAGTAGGAGCCAAGCTCCAATCTGAATTCCTCCTGCTACACACAGCTGAACTGTGGAATGTTGCTCTGAGACATGTTTAATGCTAAAGGCTTACACAGTTTCAGAGGACTCTGGGCAAGAAATCCCCAGAGGAGCAATAAATATGTAAAAAGGATGTCTGGCTTGGCCTGTCCCTGAGCCACGTGTAGCCAAAGGCTGGGAAAGTACATGTGGGTGGGAGCAGGACATCAAAGACATTTGTTGTGATGAAATCCCTCCCAAAAATGAGCTTTTAGGCAGGATCAAAGCTGGGGCACTGGCCTGCTTGGGGTTATTATGCACTGTGAGATTCAGTGAGTGCCCTCCATAATAACAGAAGTTCACTGCACTTGCTAGTGGGTATTCACAGAATAATTTGTCCTGTTTCCATTTCAGATGACAGCCTCCTGTCATCCCTCCCTGGCTTTGCTAATCCCAGCTAGCAATCTGCCTGTAGTTATGCCTTGCTCCTTGATCCCTGTGGATGTGGTGGAAATTGTGCTGTGTTTGCTTTGCCACGCTGGCCCTTCAAGAAGGCTGCAACCCCAGAGAGCTTCTGCAGTCACAGCACAGCTTGTTCCTCCAGGCATGGCACTCCTGGTGCTGCCAGGGTTTCCACCTGCTGTTTCTAATAGCCTCTAGTAGAGGAAAATGTGATTAGATTGGGGTTTTTCCCTATAGCTGGTAAATCTGCTGATTTCTCTTTCCAAGCCCTGAGTTTTGGGGTGAGCTCCAATACCCTTCCCTTGTAGTGCTGAATGTTCTGTGAGCCTCTTGCTGACAGTGGGTCCTTCTGCTGGTGAGCAGCATCTGTCCCATTTGTGCCCCCTTCTTTTCCCTGCCCATCCATGGGGGCTGGTGTCCCACACAGCCTTGACTGCGCTTCCCAGATGCTGGGCCTCACCTCATCTGTGGTCTTGATAATGAGGAAGTCCAGAAACGAGATGCCACAAAACCGAGGGGATGTGTCTGTGCTTGGGCTGAACCTGGCTGGGGAGTGTGGGCAGCTCTGCCTGAGCCTGCTAAGGGCAGAACCAGCCTCAGCTCCCTACAGAAGCCTCTCAGGAGTGGGATTTACTGGATACCTTCCTCCCCACACACAGGCAGACAGGCACAGCTATGTGAGGCTGTGCTGGCTCCAGGCAGCTGCTGCCACACTGGTATCAGGAGCAATTAATGCTGAGCTGACCATGGGCCTCTGCAGAGCTGAGCAAGAGGGATGCTGAGCTGCAGGGCAGTGCTCCTGTGCATGTGGGCAGCAGCAAGCACAGAGGGCTCTTCCCTGCCTAATTCAGGTTGGCATTGGAAAGAAGTGCTGGGAGGCCCAACAGGCACGATCTCTGCTCAGAATAGTCCTTGTGCCAGCTCCCAGTGTCCTGCCATGTCTGCTTACTGAAAGGTGTAGCAAGCTCTGAGCTGGCTAGGGCCCCATGGGGGGCCAAGGCTTAACTATAGGAATTGCTAAATCACGATGAAATAGCAAAAGAAGCCCCTCTCTTCCACCTTTCAGACCCCAACTTATCTCTGTAACCCCACAGGTTACTTTTCCTTAACCCCTACTATTGGACAAGTTTGGATCCCCTCATACCCCATAAAAAGGGCTGGTTTAGCCCATTCTGGTTAGAGAAGCCATCACTGGAACCCTTCACAGACCCCTCAATAAAACCATCACTGTGGAACCCCAGGACATTTTTCTTCTCCTCTCTCACATCTGCTTCCCCACTAGCCTGGGCACCTTAGCAAGCAAAGAGCTGGAATCCTAAGGGAGCTGATAATCACTAAAGAGCTGATAACCATTGGGCTTGCTAAGGTAGCCAGGGGCTGAGAGCAGCCTGGGTACTTGGATGCTCTGTCCCTGTGAAGGACTGAGCTATCTGCCCCTGCTGCCTGCTTGGGGGCAAATCAGCCCAGCAGGATTAGTAAGGCACAAGCCAACACTTCCCAAGCCCAGGGCTGGTCTCTCAGCCTGCCCTTGCCCCTGGCTCGTGGCTGCCCTGTGCCCAGGCCCTGAAGCTGTGTCTGTGTGGTTTCAGAGCCGTGTCCCTCCACCCTGCTGCAGCGGCACATGGCAGACCTGCTCCGCAGCGACCGGGACCTGGCCCCCAGCTTCCTCAACAGCGTCCTGAACCAGCTCAACTGGGCCTTCTCTGAGTTCATTGGCATGATCCAGGAGGTGGGTGTGCCCAGGGCTGTGGGCTGCAGCACTCCATGGGTGCTGTGCCCTGCACACACAGGGGCTCAGGGCACAACTCACTGGGCTGGGGGTGGCAGCCCTCCTTTGGGAAGGGGCTCCTTTTGAAGCTGTCTCCGTTGCTTGGCAGATCCAGCAGGCAGCAGAGCGCCTGGAGAGGAACTTTGTGGACAGCAGGCAGCTGAAGGTGTGTGCCACCTGCTTTGACCTGTCGGTGAGCCTGCTCAGGGTGCTGGAAATGACTGTCACACTGGCCCCAGAGATCTTCCTCGACTGGAACCGCCCCTCCTCAGAGCTGCTGCTCCGCAGGCTCGCCCAGGTACCCTCTTGTGTGGAGAAGCAGCATCTGGAGGGGCGTGGGGACCCCTCTGCCCTCCCTGTGGATGTGTGCTGAACCAGGGGCTCCTCTTGCAAGTGCTGTAGTTCTTAGAGGTGCTGCAGAACAGGTGGTGTTCCCTAAAATCTCTGAATATCGCTAAAATCTCTGAATAGCCCTAAAATCTCTGCATATCAACTGCTCCCCTCCTTTGCAACTGCTCTGGTCACAGCTGATTTGTACCTCTGCTGGGAGGGAGGGTGACAGCTGCTTAAATCTTCCTTACGAGGGGCCAGTAAATGCTGAATTCTCCTGTGACAAGCAGTGCCATGAAATGTGGAGAGAAGGTGTGATATATCTGGGTAAGGAGCTGTGGAGAGTGTAGCTGGTTTCACAGGGCACACACTCCAGTGTTTGGGCAGGCATCTTGGTCCTTTATCCTTCAGTCCTAGAATTTGGTGCTAAATGTCTCCACTTTCCTGCCACAGTGACTGGGACAGCCCCATTCCAACTCACAGCACCCCTTAGGCTTCAGTAAATTCATTTATTTTCTAAAGCATGAGCAATCCTGGAGAGCCCTGAGGGCAGCCTGCCCTTGTACACACTGGGTTGGTGCAGAGCAGTCAGATGTACCTTGGCAGTACCACAGAGGTTCATCTTTGGGCTCAGGGCTCTGAGCAGATGAAACAGAGCAAGAGGTAGCAGGGTCTGGTACCATAATCATGAGGGAAGTGCTCAGCTGAGTGAGGAGGAAAGTGAGAGGCCCTTAGCAGGTGGCTTTGGCAAGCTGGGGAATGTGCAGCAGAGAGTGGGGTGCTGCAGCTTCCTCCTTGCTTTCCTGCTGCTGTTATGAAGCCATGCCCCAGCACTGACCAGGCCCACAGAGGGGTGCAATGTTCTGCTATTGTGCATTGGGGCAGCAGGAAGAGGGATTTTGCATTTTAGAGATGGAGCTCAGCTTGCAGCAGTTCTTCAAGCCTGGAACAGTCCCTGCTTGTCCCACTGGGGGTTTGGGTGAGAGCTAATGGTGGCTAATGAATTGTGGTCACAGCTGATTCCATCTCTGCAGTTGCTCTCTGCACTCACCCCATGCTTCAGAGCTGTAGGTCCATCCTGCTGCCAGCTCCAGGCAGGGCAGGACCTGGGCTGTGCTTCACCCTGCTGACTCTGCTTCTGCCCAGGGCTGCCAGCTCACCCTTCACAGGCTCTGGCTGTCCTGGGGACTGTGGCTTCTGCTTGCCAGGGGCTTTTCTCTGCAGAAGTAGCTCAGCTTCTGCAGGTGGGAATTCAGATTGAGGTGGGAGGTGACATTCAGGTGTCTTGACCTCAGACTGACTCTTGTCTGGGAGGTTTTGGTTTGGTACAACCACTGTGATGTGGTACCAGTCCTTCCATGCCAGGGCCAAGCTAGGTGTGTGCTGTGAACCTCCCGCTGTGCATCCACCAGCTCTCAGGCACTGAGTCCAGACTATAGGGACATGCTGCCCCAAAGCTCTTCGGATGCTGCTCACAGGAAGGCCCGTCCAGAAAATACAAACCCTCTCTGCTTTTCCCTCCACAGCTCCTGAACCAGGTGCTGAATCGTGTGACAGCTGAGAGGAACTTGTTTGACAGAGTGGTCAACCTCCGTCTGCCAGGTGAGTGAGTGCCCTCTGTGGGAGTGTGCCTTGGGGAGGGAGGGAGAGGTGCCTTGGGCTGAGGGTTAGTGCAGAGCTGGGTGGGATCAGACCTCACACCTGCCTGCTCTGCCTGTCACACAGTGACAGAAGCTCTGACCTTTCCCTTTTGCTCCCACAGGGCTGGAGAGCGTGGACCATTACCCAATCCTTGTGGCTGTGACAGGGATCCTGGTCCGGCTGCTGGTGGACACTGATGTTCAGGGGTGAGTGCCTTTTGCCTTCCAAAGCACGGGGTCTCTGTGTGTGGTACTGCTCTGGGTGCTGCAGTGGGGCATGGGAGGTGTTGCAGGAGCAGCATGGGGTATGGAGACTAAAGTGAGGTGAAGCTGATGAGTGTGGAGCAGGCAGAAACCAAAGAGCCACATTCCCAGTCTTGCTACTGCTGGGTGCAAAGCTCCTTCCTGTGGTGGTGGAAAACCCTTGTGAGAGGTGGCTATGGTGGAAAACCCTTGTGAGAGGTGGCTGTGGTGGAAAACCCTTGTAAAAGGTGGCTGTGAGATGCTGTACTGCCAGCACATGTGCACCTTCCTCCTTGGGATGGGGCTGGCACTGTGTGACAGGACAGCTGCTGGGGGAAGGTGTGGGTGCTGCGTGTGACAGGGCTGTGCTGATGTGGTGACACATCACAGTGCTGCAGCACACAGGGATGGCTGGAGGGGAGCTCATTGGAGCTCCTTCACCCTGGGCCCCTCTTAGGAAGGCATCCCAATGTGTGCAGAGCTCTCTGGCTGCCCAGACCTGTGAGATGGTCACCTCACACAAAGGCGAGACAAGTCTTCTCCCGGCACTTGGGTGATGCTGATTTTAAGATTAAACAAATCTTGTCTTCACAGTAGCCAATTATTCAGAGAGGCAGCACTAGGGGAGTGTTGTGGCTGGACAAAGCCACAGCTGACCTGATCATTTATGTGTCTGTGTCTGCTTGTACTGAGCACTGCAAATAGACTTATTCAGACACTCTGCAGCCCGGCCCTTGCTGTCTCCCAGTGTCATTTGCAGGTGTTTTGCCTGGTCACTGTTTGCTGCAGGCTGCTGTGGGAGATGGGGCTGTTCTGTCTGTGCTGCACACCCTGCTTGTTTTCATGTTTGGAGCACACAATAGTGTCTGGCTTTGCAGGGAGCAGAGTCCCAGCTGGCCGAGCAGCTCAGCCCTGCAGCCACTCTTTCAGCTCCTTCTCTCAAGGACTCAAAGATGTACACAAATATATCTAATTATAACCTGCCTCCCGTGGCTGCTGCACCACTCTTACAGCCCCAAGTGTGACAGTGGCAGAACCTGGGCACAAGGGCATTGATCAGTGGCCTTTCTGGGCTCTGAACAGAGGTGGGTTTTGCTTGCCCTCAGAGCCTTGCTCTGTGGAAAGGGCAAACATCATGAATTTGCTGCCACAACTAGACACTTCTTCCTGAAGGGAAGGGAGAAGTGATAAAACCCTTCCCTGCATGCCAGCATGAGAAGTCCTTCCCTGCCTGTCTCTCCATTGAGCATGTGTCCCAGGTCAGGTCACTTGTCAGCTCAAAATGGGGAAGTGGAAGGATTGTTCCTCAGTTTATCACACTCCAAAGAGCACTGGGAAGATGGCAGTGGGATATCAGTCACATCCTTCCTAGCCTGCAGGGAGTCCTGAAGAGACAGAAAGCTTCCAGACTGTTCTTCCCCTGAAAAGCCTGTTGTGCTTTGGGTTTGTGAATTCCAGGCAGGCAGTGTCATCACCAAGAGGCACTGTCCCCTGTGTGCCAACAGCATCCTTCATGCCTCAGGCTGCACCATCACAAACCAGAGACACTGTGCTCCAGGGAACTGGCAAGTCTCTGATGTTCAAGGGCTTTGTAGTCACTTCCCTGAGCTCTGGAAAGGAGAAATAAATGCAAAATAGTGGAATGATGTGTGAAAAGCATCGTGTCCTTAAGGTGGACCTGAGTGAGCAGAGAAGCAGAAGGTGGAACAGGAGGAAGCCCAGGGAAAAATATCCATGAAGCAAAATTCTTCTGTGTGATTTTGCAAAGCCATCACTAAACCTGAGGTTTGACATGTCAGTGATCTATAAAAGGCAAGCAAATGTTGCAGGGGAGCCACTGAGGTCAATCAAGACAAAAGAACCAAGGCAGGCAGTGTGGAGACCCTCTAGTGAGCAGAGGGGATGGCAGAGACCAGGCAGAGATCACAGGCAGTGTCAGGGGAAGGGATCACTGAGCCCCCACACCCTTGGCAGCACTCTGAACTGAGGCCTGGGTGTTGCACCCCTATTACAGAGCTGTCCTGCTCTGTGCAGCCACACTGGGAAATGGCAAACAGAGGTGGGATGGACAGAACCAAAACACTGAGGCTTTTCTGCTTAGCCCTGCTTTCATCCTCTGTCCAAGGCACCATCACCACAGGCTGCTGAAACCTGGGAGGTACAGCTGGGGTAGGAATCACCCAAAACCCAGGGAATGGTGCCTGTCCATGGTGCCTGGCCCAGAGCACAGCAATGGAAGCCTGTGTATCCAGGTGCAAGAGTAAGGAATGGAACAGGAGAATTCAGACCTTTCTATTCACACTCTCATGAGAGATGATTGCCATGGCTGAAATGATTTAAAGGGTCCTGTGTGTAACCAGGCTCTCCAGAGCAGACCCATTCACATCAACTCATCTGTACACAGCTTTCCTTTTTCCTTTCTCGGTGCAGCAAGCAGGATAATAGGACAGGCTTTAGTCCTTCCCCAGAAGCACTCAGCCTGGGCAGTGCTGCAAGCTGGTAGAAATCTCTCCCAGGCGCCATTTGGTAACTCCCAGATTGAGAGAAATCATTAACAGAGAGATTTTCCAACCCACATTTGCATGTAGGAACGTCCCTGTGGGAATTACCAGGGACAGGGTGACCCTGACTGGATCCCTGTGAGGAGGCTGTGCCCCAGAGAATGAGGGCAGGGACAGGACCCTGGGAGACCTCCTTGCCTTGGCTGTGCATTTTCTGGTTGCCTCTAACCCAGTAAGCAGACACTGTGCCAGGCCCTTGGTTGGAAGGTGCTGCAAACATCTGGGACATGGGGAATGGGCTCATCTGGTGCTGAAGGAATGAACTCTCATTTATGGGACGAGAACATTGCAGTGGGGAAGTTCAGTAAGTGAGAGCCAGGGCCCTGCCAGCTCATCCAGTCGTGTTCTCAGGCTGCAATCAGATGCCTCAGCTGCTCCTTTCCCAGCACAGGACACTCATCCAGGCATTGAGTCCTCCTGCTGAGGACTCCTGGCATCAAGCAGAGCCATTAAAGCACAAGGAAAGGGAGCATTGCCCAGGCTGGGCTGTGGGGAGAGCTGATCCATCATCCCCGTGGTCCCTGGATGGAGCAGGCTGTGCTTTTGAGGGAGCAGAGGTGCATTTCCTCCCTGGCTCGGGCAGGATGGGCTGTGCTGCTCCTGGGGAGTGCCTCCTCCCACCCTCAGCTCTGAGAGCAGCACTGGGAGTGCCAGGGGCTGGCAGGGCCGAGGGCAAGGATGTCCCTTTGCCCCTTTGCTCCCTCTGCAGCCTTAATGACTGAGCAGGGAGGAGAGGAGATCTGCCAGGCTGAGCCAGGAGCTGGGCTGGATCCACACCACAGACCCTGGCTGTCTTCAGGCAGTATCAGCCCTCTCTTTGTCTGCTTGCTAAATAATTGAGCAGATTTTCTATTAAGCCTCTTTGAGAGTGAGCTAATGGAGCAGTGCTGGCCAGAGCTGGTGTCAGATCCTGGTAAGAGGCAGGGGAAGGAGTGAGGCCCTGAGGTGAGGCTGTGCTCTCCTGGGTGTGAGGGCAGGCTGTAACCAGGACTGCCTTTGTGGGAAGTGAGAGGCCATCCCAGAGTGGAAATGGGCTGGGTTGTGTCAGGGCAGGGCCACTGCTCTGCTCCTTGGGTTAAAAAAGGAGTGTGGTCAGTGTTTCACAAGCTGCCAGCTCCAAGTGCTGCATCCTGAGTGATGGGACTGCCAGGGCTCTCCCAGCCCCTTGGGGCTGCCAGGCACATGCTGGGAGGCTGGAGCAGCCTTGCTGATTTGAGCTCTCTGGAAAACTGTGAGCATCATAAGGGAAGGATCCAGGCCCTGCCGTGTCCATCCTTGGTGATAGGGGACAGGATGGGACTGGCAGTCAGTGCTCCCCCATTGTCCTGGCTGAGGTGTGAGGTGCCAGAGGAGACAGGAGGCAGTGTTGGACACTGGTCCCCAAAGCCAGTCCTTACCCCAAAGCCATCCTTATCCCAGAGCCATCCTTATCCCAGAGCCAGTCCTTATCCCAAGGCCAGCCCTTATCCCAAGGCCAGCCCTTATCCCAAGGCCAGTCCTTATCCCAAAACCATCCTTATCCCAGAGCCATCCTTATCCCAAGGCCAGTCCTTATCCCAAAGCCAGTCCTTATCCCAGAGCCCTCCCTATCCCAAAGCCAGTCCTTATCCCAAAGCCATCCTTATCCCAGAGCCATCCTTGTCCCCACACACGCTGGCACAGGTCCCTGTGTGCCAGGGCCAGGCAGATTTTGCTGACCCATTCCTTTGCCCTGCAGAGTCCAGGAGCAGGAGGGAGGTTTGGCAGGGGGCCAGGGCTGTAATGGTGGAGGTGGCTGCCAGGAGAGGACAGTGAATTCCTTGGGGAAGATCCATTAGGTTTCCCAGCTCCTGCCTGTCAGAGAGGCTTTGCTCCTGGCTGTTTTTCCTTGCTGAGATGTTCTGCCTTTCAGGCTGCTTAATGAACAGTTCAAACCACCTCCCAGTGCTCATTGGAGCAGTGTGGTGGTGTGGGATCCTTCCTGAGCACCAGGAACGTGTGAAAAGCAGCAGCAGGACTTTCCTGGGGAGAGGCAGAGGGATCCCTTGAGGGCAGCACGGATACAAATCTCAGAGGAAGGCCCTGGAGAACAAGCCTCAGCTTTCCTGAAGGGATAGAGAATTGCAGCCAGCCTAGGAGAGCTCTTCTGGGCTCTTCCAGGCTGATGTGTCCCTGGAAAGGCCCCTGGGAGCTTTTCTTACACTCCCTGAGCTTTCCCCAATCTTCAGTCCTTATCCTCAGCTGAGGATGCAGGTTTGCAGGAGCACTAATGCCTGGTGTTGGCAGTGGGGAAGGGGAAGATTTTTGGGGAGACAGACAAGAATGGTGATAAAGGGTGAGTAACACCCACTCTGGGTGCTGGGGCCCAGAGCAGCACTTCATCTTTCCTTCTGGAGGAAGGTGTGCTTAGAGGTGGCACATGCTCTGCCTGAGCCTGGCTGCAGTCAGCTGGGTCTCTCCTTTTCCCAGACATTCCCAGGTTAAATTCAGACCTTCCCTCCCATGGGATCCCTGCCATCAGCCAGGGGTGATGGCAGCACCTCGGCTCCACCCTCAAGGTGCCACTCACCTCTGAGTCTGACACTGCCACACCTCGGCAGCCCCCGTGTGGCTGGCACGGCGGCCTGGCCCGTCAGGACACTGCACAAACACGAGGTGACAGGGCCAGCGAGGGCACGGCCAGCGGGGCTGTCGCTGTGCATCTGTCACCCCCGGCTGCCGCGGGGCAGGAGCTGCACAAAGGCACGGCAGGAGCGGCCTGGAAGGCCAGGCTGCCTCAGGAGAGCTGCTCTCCCAGGCACTCACCCCTCCCTGGATGGGGGGAGGAAAATTGACAATTTATTTGGGCACAAAGTTGATGTTTTGCTGGGAAGAAAGCTGCTTGTTTCCTAGGCAGAGAAGTTGAGAGGATGTGTGCTAGTGTGGTCCCAATGCCACAGGGTTCTTCCCCTCCTGCCAGTCACCGGGCTGCCAGCAGTTCCTGGGACCAGAGCTCAGCCATGGGAGGGGGCTGCAGGTGTCTGAAGGGTCCTGGTCCCCCCTGTGCTGCATGTGATGGCCACACGCTCCTGCTCCAGCTGTGGATGGGACACTGGTGGCTGGCAGAGGGGTAGGATACCCTTAGCCCTCTGTGGGATCAGACAAGCATGTTGGGGGGACAGAACCACTCCCTGTTTCAGGAAGAGGGAAGAGTGGGTGCCAGGGAAGGCAGTGTAGGTGAAATGAATGGGGGGGCTCCATCTGCAGGGAGCACCAGGGCTTTGCCAAAGGCATATCCCATCCCTAGTGGTTTCTTTCCCCTGTATCTAAAAGCCTGCTTGTTCCTTTTGGGGTCTGGATGTGCCCTTTTGTCAGTCAGTGCTGCTCCTTCCCCAGCTCCCAGGCATCATTTAGGGGCCCTGCCCTCCCAAGGACAAACCACTGTGTGCTTCTCTCTCACCAGCAGCACACCAGCAGCACATTTAACCCCCTTGCCAAGGCCACCTGAAGGCCATTTGATGGGAACAGGATGCTCCCTGTGCCAGGCCTGCAGGAATTCAGGGCTCCCTCAGCCTTCCACCGCTGTGCCCGTGAGCTGCACATTGCTGCAAGGGCAAGGAGACACTCAGCCTAGCGTGAGCTTAAAAAAATAGGCATTTTTATTCCAATGGAACTAGAGAATTACGGCCCAGGAGAGGGGAGGATTACTCACATTTATCGATAGGCTGATTGGGTTACTGCCTAAATAGCTGTGCTCGGGCAGCGTGTCCGCCTCAAGGAGAAGCAGCGGGGAGCGCGTGGCGCATCGGGGACTTCGGTGTCCTTGGTGGCACTGAGCAGTGCGGGCTGGGGCGCTGTGGCTCGTCACCTTGTCCTGCCTGGATGATTTACAGCTTCTCGGGAAGCAAAAGCTTGGAAGGTTTGCTTGGCCGCGTGGCTGGTCGGGCGCTGAGCTCCATCCCTCCTGCACGGCCATGTCTGGGGAGGGCTGTGGGGGTGTGTACCCCCGTTTGTGACAGGGTCACACTCCCCTGCTCTCAGCCATGACATGCTGATGGCGCGTGCTGGGAGAGGACAGTGGCATCACCAATCCTGAGGACCTGGCATGAGCCAGGACAGTGTCCCACTTGTCACAGCTATTCCTTTGCCTGGGGGGTCTGTGGCAGTGATGTCAGGTTGGGCATCTCCTGCCTGGGGACATGACAGACCCCCAGGCCTGGTGTCACATTAGCAAGGGCAGGTGCCCAAATGAAGGGGTGTTTCTCCAGCATGCTGGGTTCATCAGCATTACCAATGTGCTAACAAGGCCATTGCCAGCAGATTATGCAAGGTGCTCGTGCTGGGCACCAATGTGCCCGTGGCCCAGAACCCACCAGGAGCCCGTGGCTGAAGCAGTTGTGGGTGATGTCAGTCACTCCCGTGGGTCATGGTCAAGCCAGGAATTCAGGATTCCCAATAATCCTGATCTAGCAGCAGATGGAGCAGACCAGCTCTCAGGAGGCCTCTGCTCTGCTCCCAGCTCTGTCCCACTAAGATACAATGGGGGTGTCAGAAAAGACAGAGCTGATGGACTCTGAGTCCGACTTGAGCTGCAGGACCTTGGGGTGCTTGGGGTCGGGGAAGTCCTCACCGAGGGCCAGGCGGATCTTGCCGTTCTGTGTCTCCCTGATGGGCTCCAGGAACACGACATGTTTGTTGGCGCTGGCCTTGCGGTGCGGCCCGTCGGTGGCCGGGGGAGTGGTGCTCAGGATGGAGGACTGGGCGCTGCACTCCTGTGGGGGGCTCCGCGGCGCCGGCCTCCTGCAGCAGCCCAGGCAGCGGCACGGCGTCAGGTACAGGTAGATGATCACCAGCACCAGGCTCACGATGCAGCCCAGCAGGGTCGTGAGGCCAGTGCTGAAGGTCTCCCCAGCTGCCTTGGGGTAGAGGACGGTCACGTTGAACTCGCACATCCTGCTGAAGTTGTAGGGGCTATTCATGGCCAAGCCCACGTAGACCCCCGAGAGCCAGGGCTTGGCTGCGGCGATCCTCAGGCTGCCGTTGCGATAGACCTCCAGGGAGCGATTGCTGTTCCCTGGGTGTTTGATGGGCTCGTGGCGAGGGGTGATCCACATGGAGGTGCTGGCAGCGTGGGGCAGGCTGCTGTTACTGCTGTTACAGGCGAGCAGGACGGGCTGGCCCACCACCACCTCCAGGTGCGAGAGGTGTGGGTCTTCAGTGCTCGCCGAGCAGTTCTCAAACATATCTCTGTGCTTGAGGAACTTGATCAGGGACCGGGGCACGTGGTCAGACACCTTGCAGGTGTGCTCCTCTGAGAAATCTTTCACGGAGCTGAAACCTCGCTGATTCCAGCGCTGAAGCATCAGGTAGAGCTGGCAGCTGCACCTGATGGGGTTGTTGTGCAGGTACAAGCCATTGCCGATGTTTTCGGGCAGAGCTGCCAGCACCTCCACGGGGATGCTGCTCAGGCTGTTGGAGGAGAGGTCCAGCGTGCGGAGCTTATGGATTCCCAGTCCCTGCACAGCATGGAAGGGGAAGGTGGTCAGGTTGTTCCAGCTCAGGTAGACTTTCCTCAGATCGCTCAGCTTGGCAAAGGCATTTTCATCCACCCGCTTGATGTGGTTGTCGTAGAGCAGCAGCTCCTCCAGGCTCACCAGCGCCTCGAAGTAGTGCCTCTCCACAGCTTGCAGGTGGTTGGAGGACATGTCCAGGTGCCGCAGGAAGGAGGCGTTGTGGAAAGCCCGCGGAGAAAGGTCCCGAATCTGGTTGTGGCTGATGTGGAGGGCCTCGAGGTGCGGGAGGGCGGCCAGCCAGTGGTCGTGGAGCTGGCTGAGGGCGTTGTGGCTGAGGTCTAGCGTGGTGGTGGTGGGCGGCAGTGCCTGGGGCACCCACCGCAGCGTCTGCCGGCTGCAGCTCAGCAGGTCGGAGGTGCAGATGCAGGTGTTGGGGCAGCGGTGGGGCTGCGGGGAGGCTCGGGGGGCGCACAGCTGGAGCAGCAGCAGGAACAGCTTTGCCGCCCGCGGCCACACCGACTCCGCGGTCGCCGGCGAGGACATTGTGGCGGGCAGGAGCCTCCGTACAGCCCCGCGGCACGGCCAGGCTCGATGAGACGCGAGAAAAATCTGCCGCCGTCTTTCGTCTCTCCCTCAGCGCTGCCTTGGCTCTACCAAGCATCCACAGGCGCCCTTTTGCACCCCGCGAAAGAGGATCCCGATTCCAGCCGTGGGGCTTGAGGAGACCCAAAGGGCGGCATCGCCCTGCCCGGCCGTGCCGCGGCTCACCCGAGGCTGCCTCGTACCTGCGCTGCCGGGGGCCGGGCGCTGCCGGGGCTCGGCTGGGCGCCGCCGATCAGCACCGGGGGGCTGGGGCGCTCGGGCTGTGTCTGTGTCGGGCTGGGCGGGCGCCTCGCTGCCTCTCGGAGCTGCTCATCCCTGGAGTGCGAAGTTTCTCAGGGCTCAGCGCCGCCGGGGCACATCCGCACGCTGCGACCTCCGGGGAGCCTGGTGCGGCTCCGTCCCGGGCAGCATCTCCGGGAGCTCCGGGAGCCGATCCCGCTCCTGCCCCTATTTACGGGCGGGCGGTGCGCGGCGAGGGGGCCGGGCGGGATCTCATTGGCCCCGGCGCGGGGAGTGGTGGCCCTGGCCGGTCCCTGTCCCCTTCCCTGGCCGCGGCCCTCCCTGCGGGTGGGCAGAGGATGCGCAGCCAGCACCGACCCTGCGTGGTCGCTCGTCCCCAGGGGAGCCGAGGACCACTGGCCGCACCGGTGTGCAGCCGCCGGGGAGCTGAGGATGGAGGCTGTAATCCATAGAGCGGCTTCTCCGCCGCTGCCCAGCCGCTGGCAGAATGCTGGAATAAACCCGTCACCTCTGGGAGCCCCTCGTGTCACATCCTGCACCACGCTGCGAGTGGGGATGGCGGTCGCCTCCCCCCAGTGCTGCTTGTCTGCCAGCCGCGGTCCGTCCTGCTCCCTAATCCTCATCACCCCACGGGCTGGGGACCCCCCAGCACCCCCGGCCCTGGGCTGAGCGGGGGGCTCAGCCCGGTGGGGTCCCCACGGCAGAGGGGGTGCCGCGGGCTGCTGACGGGGGTGGAGTGGCCACAGGGTGAAGGACATGCAGGAATGTCATTATCCAGAGCTCAGGCGGTTTAGTGGGAAGAGGAGAGCTGGGGAATTGTTTTCCATTAGGGCAGCAAAAAGCTAATTTGGCGGCTGCGGCTGCTGCGAGTCAAGGGGCTGTTAACCCCCTGTGCCCTGGCTCAGCCTGTGCTGGCTGGCTGCTCCTTTGCCCCTCCTGCCGCTGGGGCTGCTCTGCTTGCCCCTGGGCCAGCCACGGAGCAGCTCTGCTCCTGCCCGGGACTGTTACCAGGCACTGGTGCCCGAGGGAGACACTTATTAAGGCGACCTTCATCCGTCCTGGCTGTGCCCACTGAAATCAGGGAGGGCCGTGACTCCTCCCTCCTGCCTTTTGGGGGGACCCGTTTGCCCTGAGCACATCCTGAGCTGTCCTGTCGGTGCAGGACGGCCCCAGTCTCCATGTGAGGCTCTGCAGAGCATCTCCCTTGAGGTGCTGTGACCAAGGGCAGCGCTGGATGCCTCAGCTGCCCTGCAGCAACCCCAGGCTCAGGCACTGGCCCGAGGGCTGCAGCCTCAGCAAGTGCAGAAGCACCGCATCGATCTCTGAGCCTCTGAGTCGGGGTGCCAAAGGGGGAGGAGGAGGAGGATGGCTGCTGCTCTTTGGCTGCATCTGAGCATGGAGCAGGGGGACACCGGCTGGGGATGCTGGTGTGGGAGCACAGGGGGGTTGTCAGAGCTCTGTGTTCCCCGGCAGGACCGAGCGCGCCACGGCGGTGCTGCTGGCAGATCCCTGCTTCCAGCTGCGCTCCATCCAGTACCTGCTGGGCCACGCCGAGCCCTCGGCCCTGGCAGCAGCTGCCCCGGCCACGGACAAGCGCCACTTCTCCCTGCACACCTGTAAGTGTTGGCACTGCACTGGAGCTGGGCTCTGCTCACCTCCCAGCCACAGCTGGGGAGGGGGAATGGGGCTGCTGGTGTCTGTGTCCCCTGCAACATCCCAGCCCTTTTAGTCTCTGGGCACAGGTGTCTATGCCCTCCTCCACCACGCACCTTAAGCAGCACTTTGGATGGGGATGTATCCAGTGCCAGCCAGTTGTTCTGCCCTTCTCAGTGTCTGGTGCTCCCTGTCCTGCTGGTCCCCAAGGGCAGCTGCAGCCCCTGTGCATCACTGAGCAGCCTCAGGACAGCCTGAGGGTCCCATTCACCCCAAAAACACCCACTTTCCTCCCCAGACACAGAGTACATCAGTACTGAGGAGCTGACAAAGGTGGAAAAGATGCTGAACCATCTGAGTGAGGAGTCCAAGCAGGCAGCTGCAACCACACTGGTGAGTCCTGCCCCTGCCCCAGCCCTGTCCCAGTCCTTGACAGCAGGCCTGGGACACGGGACTTTGGATGGCCCTGCTAACTCCTGGTAACCCACACAGCCCACCAGCGAGGAAGACCTGTGCCCCATCTGCTACGCACACCCCATCTCGGCCATCTTCAGGCCCTGCTCCCACAAGTCATGCAAGTGAGTAGCTCCCATGTGTGACCTCCACCAGGATGACTTCAGCCCCTGGCCCTGCCCTGTGCCACGTGGGTGGGGGCTGATGCTCTTTCCTCCTCTGTCCCAGAGCCTGCATCAACCAGCACCTGATGAACAACAAGGACTGCTTCTTCTGTAAGGCCACCATCACAGGGGTGGACGACTTCACCAAGCCAGCCAGCTCGTAGAGCCCAGCCCCACAGGCTCCCCCAGCGGAGCGGGGCAGCCCCCCCGCCTCACACTGCCTTCTCCCCAAACCTTGCCCTGCTCAGGCTGTGGCACCCTCGCCCAGAGGGTCAGGAGCCAGCATGGGGCAGCAGCGTGAGGCGGGAGGGCTGCAGGGTGGGAAAGGCAGGTGCCCAGCAGCCTCCCTGCCCCAGGGGCCGTTCTCAGGCAGGGGAGCCCAAGGCCTCGGCTCTGCGGCAGTGCTGGGAACACACGGCAGCCCCGGGGCCAGGGCAGGGGGCTGGGCTGGGCATTTGGGCTGTTAACTTGCCCCTGGCTGGGGGCTGACTTCATGAAAAGCAGCATTAAATTATTCTTCCTTATGTGGTACCCTGAAAGATGGGAAAGGGAAGGCCCCCGCTGTTGGGGCCGCACTCAGGTGATGCTTAACAGTAAATGGAAATATAAATATTTAATCCAAGGAGAGCTGGGAGCACAGGGCCTGCTGGGGGCTGCTACATGATGATGCGTGGCTCTGGCACAGACTCGGCGATGGATTTGTGTGGCAGCACATTGGCCCCGTTGAGGTAGAGCTCGTCGTTGACGATGACGTCCTCGCCCAGCACAGTCACGTTCTCCATGCGCACCTGCCCAGAGAGGCCCTGTCACACCCCTGGGCTCGGGCTGCTGCTCCTGCCTGCAGGGACCACAGCCCGAGGAGGTGGGAGGGCAAGAGCTGAGTCCCCATCCCCTGCAGGGCACCCGTGTCCTCACCCACTGCCCCACGGAGCAGCTCCAGCCCACGATGCAGGACTCCAGCCAGGAGTGGGAGCGGATGCGGGCCCCTTCCAGCACAGTGCAGCGCTTGATGCGCACCCCGTCCTCCACCACCACGCCGGCCCCGATCGTCACGTTGGGGCCGATGACACAGTTTGCCCCAATCTTGGCACTGGGGTCCTGGAAGGAAGAGGGCCCATGCCAGGGTCGGGAGGGCAGACAGCTCTTGGCATAGCCCATGCCACTTGGCCAGCCAGGGGAGAGGAGGGCACAGCTTGAGGATGGCAGCGAGGACAGTGGTGGGACAATGCAGAGAGCTCATGAAGTGCCCGGGGCTGGTGTGCTGGGGGCTGGCACTTACCACCAGCACATTCCCCACGACACCAGGCCCCGAGTGCAGCTTCTCAGGGTGCTGAGCCCGCAGCGCTTGCAGGTACATGCACATGCCCGTAAGGAAATCCTTGGGCTGCCCAATGTCCATCCAGAAGCCTGCGGAGACAAAGCCACGGTGACAGCCCCCAGCGTGAGGGTGGCAGCGCAGGCAAGACCCCCGATGCTGCCTGCACTGTGCACGGGGCCTTACCCTGTAGCTCCATGGCGTAGAGCTGCCCGTCCTGTGCCATGGCTGGGAAGATCTCCTTCTCGATGGAGGTGGGGCGCAGCTGCGAGGACGGGGCACAGGGCTGAGCAGGGGGCACAGCCCGTCAGCCCAGCCCAGCCTGGCACCCCGGCTTGTACCTGGATGCGTTGCAAGATGCCAGGGTTAAATATGTAGAGGCCAGCGTTGATCTTGTTGGACACAAAGACGCGCGGCTTCTCCACGAAGCGGCAGATGCGGCCGGTGTCGGCCTCGCACACCACCACGCCATACTTGGCCGGCTCCTCCACGCGGGTCACCACCAGGGAGCCCTCACCGCCGTGCTGCCGGTGGAAACGGGCCAGCGCCGCGAAGGGGAACTCGCAGATCACGTCGCTGTTGAGGACAAAGAAGGGCTCCCCGTCCTCGGCCAGCAGGTCCCGTGCCAGCGCCAGCGGCCCCGCTGCGCGGCCGTGAGTGAGGCCGCAGGGACAGGGTGAGCCCGGGTCCTGCTGGCCCCACCTCTGCCCGGCCCAGGATCCCTCCCGAGTCCCCAGTCCCTCTGGATCCTCACCCGACCCGCTGTCCCTGGTCCTGCCCGTGTCCATCCTGGCATACCCCTCCTGATTCCCCTGCTCCTGCCAGCCCTACCCATCCACAGTCATGCTGCTGCCCATGGTGTCCCACTGCCGGTGTCCCCCAGCCCTACCCGTCCATACCCACCCTCATGCCCACGATGTCCCCCAGCCCTACCCATCCATACCCACCCTCATGCCCACGGTGCCCCCTCCCAGCATCTCTAGCCGTGCCGTATCCATCCCGGTGTCCCCCCGTAGCACCCGCCCTGCTGTCCCTGGATCTCCTCCATCCCGCCTGCGCCCGCCCTCCAGCCCCAAGCTCCCGCCCGAATCCTACCTGTGCCCAGCGGCTCCTTCTCGTGGGACATGGAGATGCGGATGCCGAGCTGCGGGCACAAGGTGAGCGGCGGGACAGGCCGGGTAACGGGGGGAGGAGGGAGGACTCGGAAGGGCTCTTACCCGTTGTTCCTGCTCCCGCATAGCGGCCTCCAGCGCGTCGGACATGTAGCTCACCGCCAGCACCACATGGCTGACGCCCGCCTGCGGGAGCGCGGGTCAGCCGGCGGCGGGGCGGCCCCCGCGCCCCCCGCGCCCCGCGCCCCCACCTGCCGGAGAGCTTCGAGCTGGTGGAGCAGCACCGCCTTGTTGCAGAACTCCACCAGCGGCTTCGGCCGGCTCAGGGTCAGCGGCCGCAGCCGCGTCCCGAAGCCGCCAACCAAGATCAGCGCCCGCATCCCCCGCGTCCCGCGTCTCACGCCAGCGACCGCACCGACACGTCAGCGCCGGGCGCACCGGGCGCGTCACCGCCGCGCAGCAGCGCCCCGCCCAGGCCGTGCCTCCGCCGGGCCCTACCGCCCGCCCCGACACACTGCCTTCCTGCCCGGGCCCTACCGCCCGCCCCGATACACCGCCCCGATACACCGCCCCGCCCGGGCCCTGCCTCCGCCGGCTCCTACCGCCCGCCCGGTCCTACAGCCCGCCCCGATACACCGCCCCGCCCCCGTACACCGCCCCGCCCGGGCCCTGCCTCCGACGGCTCCTACCGCCCGCCCGGGCACTGCCTCCGCTGGGCCCTACCGCCCGTTGCCGACACACCGCCCGCCCCGCACACTCCCCCGCCCAGCCGGCTCTGAAGGCCCGCCCGGGGCCCATGGCCGTACGGCCGGGTCGTTGCTGCAGCCACCGCACCCTGCCCGGGGCGCCCTCGGGCCGCAGCAGCCGCGGGGCGACCCTGATGAGAGGAGAGCAGCGGCAGCGGCCGCAGCCGCAGCGGGCGGGGACGTTCATCCAAACCCCCTAAACCCGTCCCCAAGGTTCAGACGGCGGGAGAGGCAGGCACGGCACGCCGCGGACAAAAACAGATCCTTTAATGGTTTTTGGTTCTCTGTGAAGCACAAACAGGGTGGTTATTCATGTAAAAACAAACGGGGCCAAGGCTATGTACAAGCTGTGGAGTCCCACCGCGGTGGTCCGAAGGGAGGGAGGCGGCTCCCACTGAGCACCGGCAGCGTGGCCCGTCCGTCACGGCCCGGTGAGGCGGGGAAAGGCAGTAATGAGAGCGGGGGACAGCAAGGGGCTCTGCCGGCCTGGCTCACCCGAGCACAGCCCGCGGGGACAAGGACATGCAGAGGTGGGCGGCGACAGGGCCAGGGAATAATGCGGCTCTTGTGGGTACCTACACCCCTGCACTCACCCAGCCTCGCTGCCTCCTGCAAACCTGCTCCCTGAAAATCCTGCGAGTCCCGGCAAGGTAGGGACCCGCAGGAGCAATGAAGTAACCCAGTGCAGGGCAGCGTGCCATGGATTAAGGTCCTTGTCCAGAGGATGGAAGGGGAGCAGTGGCTTGGGCACGCTTTGAGGAGCTGGGAGACAGGCAGAGAAATGGGGCAGCTCTCCTGTCCCATTCCACACCAGTGCCACAGACCTGTGCCTGAGATGTGGCAGCCGTGCTTTCCGAGCGGCCTCTGCACACATGGAGTCGGCACACATGCGACATGCGAGTATTCCCCAAACAAGCATCCCTGAAGTAATTAAAAAAAACTCCAACCCTGGCCTTGTGGGTACACAGGGTCATGGTAATGCCATGGAGCAAGTCAGTGAGAGCAGGAGGGAGCAGCCAGGGCCCCAGCACAGAAACAGGAGCTGAGGTGGAGCAGGGTTCGGTCCGGTACCACCAGGCCACAGTATCAAATGTTAATTCCTCATCAAAGGAAGCTGGGGACATTTATTCTGGGAGACACTGACTCCATGAAGCAAAGCTGAACAGTCAGGCAGTGGTACTGAACAGTCAAGACAGTGGCTCTCACTGCTCAGCCGGGTCACCCCCTCACCTGGCCTCTAGAGACCCTCAGGGAGGGGATGGGGATCAGCCCTAAGCCTCAGCCTCCCCTTCCACCACCTCCAGACCTGTTGGAGAGCAGGGCCTGGGGGCAGAGGGTCCCCAGGGAAAGAGGGCAGCTTTGTGCTGGAGGGACATACTCTGTACTTTACAGGAGGGGAAGGGTTGAAATGGTCCAAAATGCCCCACTGCAGCTGGGGTCATGTTAACTGCTACAGATACTATTGCTAGCCCACGAGCTGAGCGCTTTCAAGTCAGTGGTCCAGGGCAGAGTCACTCCTGCAGAGCCCTGTGCCTGCCCATGCCATGCCATGCCATCAGGGAGCGCACAGACCCCAGGCTCAAGCACAGCTCCACGTGTGTGGCATTCCCTCCGGGCCACAGCTCTGCCGGGGATTGCATTTGGTCATTTCATTTCCGTGTTTGGGGTAGATACTCACAGTGCCCAAACAGCAGAAAAAGGCAGCATCAAAAGCAAAGCCCCATTGGCAAAACCCAGGGCAGAGCCAGCAACACCAAACACAGGGACTGGCACCTGACTGCTCACCGGGGGCCTCACAGACGCTGCCAACCTCAGGCAAACGCCCTTTCCAACTCAGGAGAAATTCAAAGGGGAAGCTCCTGAGACAGAAGGCTCCTCACACCAGAGCTCCAGCCTCATCAAGAGCCCTGGGCTCTCCTGCTTTCTCCTCCCTATGTCCAGGTCCTCCCTCCAGAACGCACATATGACGAGCAAAGAACCGGGACACCTGACACCCAGCAGACACCTACAGAGCCTCCTGCAGAAGGCAGAGCAAGTGCGGTCAGAACCATCCGGGCAGCACGAGGAGTTCTTCCATCCTGCCTCACCTCAGCTCTTCTATCCAAGTACATTTAAAAAACAACAGAGCGATACAGTTGTTTAAAACCAAATTTGTCTGTGTTTTTCCTGTGGTAGTGGGTGGTCTTGTCTGCTCCTGCCACCAGGACAAGAATAAGAGGCCACAGCTCAGAGCTACTGGTTTTCCTCCCGCATCTGTTCCATGATGTTGATGAGGCTCTCCAGCCCGAACACGTAGCCCATGTCGGGTCCGTCGTGCACGGTGGGGTCGTCACGGAAGCCCTTGAAGGTGCTGTGAGCAAAGTCAATCATGCGCACGTCCACCTTGGGCTGGGCCGAGGAGCCGGGCTCCGAGCTGCCGCCCTCCTGGAGGCTCTCCGGGCCCGGGCCCTCCCCGCGCTTCAGGCGCGCCTCGGGCCGGCGCTCCAGCGGGGTCCCCGCACGGCTGTCCTTGCCGTCGTAGATGATGAGCAGGGAGCTGGAGTAGAAGCGGTAGGAGGCCTGTCTCTCCAGAACCGCCTTCAGGCTGCGCAGCTTGGCCAGGACAGGCTCAAAGAGGTCCTTGCGCAGCTCGATGCCGTTGTGCAGATACTGGTAGAGGGCGTTGCGGAAGCCTTCGATGGAAAGGCCGCGCCCATAGTATTTATTCCTGCATAAGTAATGCCCCGTGTCCAGCTGATAGACCTGGAACACCAAAGGAAATGCACATCAAGTGGGAGCAATGGGGTATGGCCACGCAGAGAGCCCTGAGCTGTCCTGCACATTGACAGGGCAGAGGGAACTCATCCTATCCCCATTATGATTGAGTGGGAGCAGGAGACAGCTCTGCCCGTTCCCTGCATCCCAGAGCAGCTCATAGGTGCTGCCCAGGGACAGACTCAGGATGCCTGAGCACTAATCCTCTTCCAGGACACCCAAAAGGGGCTCACGAGTCCCAGTGCCCCAAAAAGGCATGACACAACTGACCCCAAGAGTTAAAAAGCCAAGTCTTACAGCAACTCAGACAATGCTCTGGCAGCAGGAGCTGCTGACACCTATTGCCAGTGATCACAGGGCAAGTGATTAATGAGGAGCCCTCATTGCTTCAGAGTCTGTGGGCAGAGATTTGGGTTTACAAGATCTGGTTCCTTCAGCAGGTGGGGAAAGGAGCGATTATTGCACAATAGCAAATCCTTGTGCACAGGTCCAGGCACAGCAAAGCAACTTTTTAACAATCAGTGCAGTATAGAAGGAAATGCCAGACACTTCCATTCCCAGGCATTGTGATTCTAGCTGAACACCAAGCAACAAAAATAATTTTATTAGAAAATCCCCTAACTGTCTGTGAACAAAGGAGCTCTGCACAAAGGAGGCTATCTCAGAGAACACAGGTTCATTTGTTTTAGGCTTAGAAATGAAGACAAAAATAGCATGAATGCTGCTGTACCTACCTGCAGAGGGAGGTTCAAATTCAGTGCTCAGCAGGAAACACTAACTGGGAGGCTTAATGCAGCTGTGAAAAGGAAGGTACAGCATCTGCAGCCTGGGGGATCCCTACCTGCATCCCACACACACGCACACCCAAGGTGGCAGAAGTGCTCTGTTCACACTTCTTCATCTGCCGAGCAGCCTTCTCCTCAGAGGCATCATCTCCGTGCTGTCTGGTCCCCATCTTCAGATCAAGCACACAGGGAAGCTTGAAGTGATGCACCACATTCTCCAGCAGCAGGAACTCTGGGATATGTGTCAAGGAGAGCTCACCCACCACAGACACCCGAGGGCCACCACAGACAGGGACCTGGGCCAGCAGGAGATAGGGATGGACAACAAATGTGCAAATGCTCATTCTATTTGCTTCATATAGGAACCAAAGAGCAGACAAGACAAACAGCTTGGTGAGCCGAAGAAAAGGACAAAACCCAAACAGTGGACTCAGACTTTCACAGCTGGGAGGAGGAAACAGCCTAGAAAGTGGAACAGCCAACAGCAGGAAGGTCACATGCAGTTGTACTGGAAATTCAGAGGGGAAACTGAAAAGCAAAACATTGGTGTCAGGAAGGACATAGTATGCCAGTAGGAACTGCTGATCCATTAAGAGAGAGCTTACAGTCTAATCAAATTAGCCATTTGACCATATGGATAAACAATACAAAGCCCACAGACTGAAAACTCAAGGGCCAATTAATGGCAGGGTTGGCCTGTCCAGAACAGCAGCACTGCCCAACACACAGGGGGGAGCTGGGGAGGTGACAAAGCCAGGAAACAGAACAGTAACAGGAGCCCTCTGTCACCAGCACACAATGGGCAAGCCCCTGCACTGGGGCACAGCACTGAGAACACACCCCAGGCACTCTGTACACCAACCTGATCCAAAAGGGGGAAAACACCCCAAAAGTCTGCCCTAAGGAGTCTCACAGGGCAGAGATCAACATGTAAAATCTGAAATGGCAACCAGGGCACAGCTGGATTAAACGTGCAAGAGCGGAACTGTGTTTGGTTTAGAAAGAGGAACTTCATAAAAGTAAGGAAGTGTGCTTAAAAAGGAGAGGGCAGCCAAAGAGAATGACTTCTCTGCAAGTGATGCAAGCTATTTAAAAATAAAATCTGGAGTCTCCAAGCCAACACTTGAGAATTGGAGAAGAAAGCCCAGGCAGTTAAAATGATGAATACAGCTATTAAAAGTAAGCTTGTTTCTATGTGAGGAAAACAGAATCCAGGTGAAACAAAATAACCCTGCAAGCTGGCAAGTTTAGCAAAGGCAGGAGGAGTCATTTGTGAAGGCACAGAAAACAAACCCATCTTCAACCATATGAAGAGGTCAGTCAGACTGCCTGAAGATGGACTGAGATCTTTAGGGCCCCTTCCAATCCAAACCATTCTATGACTCATCAGTGTCACAGTATGGGAAGCAGGAAGGAACAGCTGAAAGGAACATGTAACTCAACTGTGGCTGAGCACAGAAATGCCAAGGGAGATGCAGGCCTGGCTGCCTCAGGCACAAACGGGTGAGGGCAGGGCAGCAGCAGCCTGACCCACCCAGCTGTGCCTCCCAAAGGATACTGTACAGCTTCCTGTCCTTGGACTCAGAGCGCATGCGGCTCAGCTGCTGCTTGTGGCAGCGCAGGCTCCAGGGGTTATAGCTGATCTTCTCAGAGCTCAGCCCGCTGTTCCCATCCAACATCTGAAATGGAACATCTGAGTGGATGTGCAAGTCCACCCTGGGACTCTTCGTTTCCTGGATGCTGCTGGTGTAAAGACAGAACAAACCTGCCGGTTAGAATCCATCAGTTCTTCACACACAACTGTCACATCCTCCCCTGGCACGCAACCATCTCCTGTTCCTTCTCCTGCTGCACACAATGCAAATCTAACAGCAAATCCTCACCAATACCCTGGGCTGTGGACCCATGGTCTATTTAATATCTCTGCTATCTCTGCTAATAGAGCAAACAGGAACACTTGCTCTGGTCTATTTAATATCCCTACTAATAGAGCAAACAGGAACACTTGCTCCTCTGGAAGCTCTGGCTGGGTGAGGTAGAGGACCCATATTCAGAATATCCTGGGAATAAATCCCTGGGTTAATAACCAGGTGGACTGAAGAGTGTTCAAATCTGCTCTGTATGCTTTGGTTCCACATCTGATACACTGCCAACACTTACCCTGTATCAGAAGCATTTCATATGGATGAATTAGTCCTGAACCCAGCAAAACTCCTGATAAACTCTGCAGTGCCAAAATCTGCTGGGCTAGCAAGTGCACAACAGCCTGGCCACCTTAAGGAATTGCAGAACATCCTCAACTAAAGGAATAAGGAAGAGAGATCTCCCAATATTCGTGTTGTCACTGGGCCCTCCAAGCTTTACCTTTCGGTGCTGTCACTGGCCAGGCCAGGCTTCTCCTCCTTGTGCTCGGTGCCGCTGCTTGACCTGTGGAGGCTGCGGCGCGAGTGCTTGCGCCGTGGCTGGTCCCTCTCGGGCAGATCATCCTGCTCCAGAGCCTCGTTCTCAACGTAGGGGTAGGCCACCAGGTTAATGTAGCCATCACTGTCTCCCTCAAAACACACAGACACCACACCTGCCAGGGAGAAGCAACACGTCAGTGCTCCTGGAGGAGGGAATGCACAACCATTATGAACCAAATGTTCTGCAGGAGAGAGGAAAACACAGCTCACAGTGAAGCAAAGCAAGCCCAGAGCAATGGAAGAGGGGGAAGCTCTGCCACCACAGGAAATAAGGACAAAAGTGCAGCTGGTAGGCTGAGGGTGTGATTTATTTCCTTCCTTCAGTCTTGCAGCAAATGTCAAACTGGAGAGAGTCAAGTACAGTCTGCCAAGATGCTGAGGGGAGCAAAGCATGTAAAATAAAATCTGCTTTGTTTGGGTAAGTACCTACGTCCTGCAGAAGCGTTCCTGCTGTGGACAGGGACATCACTGGCCAAGCAGGACTGTGCTTTCTCTGCTAAAGGAGCTTTCTAGCAGCAGAGCAATGAAGTACAGAGCCCTAAGGCTGAGGTGACAACTGCCACTCTTATCACAAGCCAGCCAGTCTCACAAAAAAGGGATCTGCAAGGGCCCAGGCCTTCCTAGCAATAAAAACAGGGGACCCTGGAAGCATAACTACCTCTGCCAAGAGCAGGCAAGCAGGACCATGTGTCCTGTCCAGTTTCATCTTCTGAAGGCTCCTGGAAAGCACCACAGTCCAAGGGAAGTTACAGATCATCCCCAGCACAGACTCAGAATGTATCTGGCCAGCCACAGAGCAGGACTGCTGACACTTCCAGTTAGGGCTGACATCTTCATTTCTGGGACTACTGCCCCAGCCTGAAAATGAGGCCATCAGCCCATCTCCTGATGTGCAATGACAAAATGTTTCATTATCTTGTCACTAGTATTGACTAGCTGCCAGGAGTTTCAAATGACAGATGCACTGAATCAAATTTCTCACAAACATGAGGAAACCTTGCCCTGCCCAGCTGATGCAGGCCATCCTGTTCTCATCCTTCTTTTCTCCTTATCTGCACAGGACAATGCTAAGAAGGTTCAGGTGGCTGAAACACGACTCCAGAGTGTCACTACATAAATGCTACTCCAAGTGCTGCCTGGATGTGCCCAAGATACCTCTGTGAAGTCTTACAGTAACATCCAAGAGTTCAGACAGAAAATATCATACCCAGTGTTCCTCTCCCCCAGATCAGTAGGAAAGATTTCCAGGACTATGAGATTTCATCCTGTGCAGTTTCCTCACACTGAGAAGGACATGCACATCCATGCCATTAGGGTACCAGGAAGTAGTGACCTCAAGAAGACAAGAGTCCATCTGCACTATCAGCTTCATCAGTTTTAAACACACCTCCCAAAGAAAAACTCCCATCATATGGACTCTAGGAACTACACAGGCTTCAGTGGGATTTCTGATGGGACACTAGAGCACTGTGTGCCCCCAGAATGGCTGGAGGGTTAAGAGAGGACCCATCTGTTGCAGACTGCTCCCCTCACTCATGACAACCTGTGTGCAGACACCGGGAGGGAAGCTGATCAGGCTGCAGCCAGATGCAAAGGCAAGACCCTGAACAGATGGTGGTCC